>NC_069502.1:710647768-710970268 GCF_027579735.1 Bombina bombina
ATGGCATCTACAATAAAGGAATAGGCCAACTTAAGAGCTTTAATCCTATCTTGAATTTTATCCAAGGAAGTCTCTACTTGAAGAGAATCAGACAAGGCGTTGAACCAATAAGGTGCCGCACTAGTCACGGTGGCAATATACACCGCAGGTTGCCATTGGAGACCTTGATGAACATAAATCTTTTTCAAATAAGCCTCCAGCTTCTTGTCCATTGGATCCTTAAAAGAGCAGCTAACCTCAAAAGGAATAGTGGTTCTCTTAGCCAGAGTGGAAATGGCCCCTTCAACTTTGGGTACAGTATACCAAGGGTCTTTAATGGAGTCCTCAACAGGAAACATTTTCTTAAAAATGGGAGACGGGGAAAAAGACACCCCTGGTTTCTCCCATTCCTGTGAGATAATCTCCCTAGCACGGTCCGGCACAGGAAAAACCTCTGAAGTGGAAGGTTCATTAAAGAAACTATTAAGTTTACTAGATTTCTTAGGTTGAGACAACGACAGGGGTATTGAAGTCATCTAAAGTAGCTAAAACCTCCTTTAACAATACACAAAGGTGTTCAAGCTTAAATCTGAAGGATACCACCTCAGAAGGAATTATACTGTCCGAATCTGAGATTTCACCCTCAGAAAGTCCCGATGTATCTTCCTCATCAGACTCATGAGAAAGGTCAACTTGGGAAGCAGAATTGACGACAGGCACCTTACTTTTTGAATTTCTAAATTTCCTCTTGCGTTTTTCCCTGTAATCTGGGAATGGCAGCTAATGCCGCAGATACCACTAAAGATACCTGGGCAGCAATTTCTGCTTTTAAATAAACTCCACTAGGAGTTATAGAGGAATCACAGGGACTGTATGTGACACCATTGAGACTTGGGATGTAGAAGGAGAAAGCCAAGGTATTATTTTAACAGAATCATCCTGAGAGACATTAGGCTCAAAAATGTTAACTTTATTTTGCAAGGTTTTCTTGACACATGAAGAACAAAATTGCATAGGAGCTGCAATTTGTGCATCTAAACATAATAAGCATGAATTCATGAGAGCACCACTTCCTGGTACACTGAGTACCACAAATATCAGGTTTTTCCAACCTGACAGTTTAAAATGTTGCATCGTTTTATTTTAAAGCAATGGGAAAAAGAAAAAAGTGCTAAAAAAGAAAATTCATTCTTATTAGCAAGTACATATGTGTCAGAAAAAAAAGCCTAATAAAAACATTTTACCCTTTCATTTTAAAAGTTTAAATGTTAGTCTCACACATGCTACAGTGCCTGCTTCATGCCCCAGTGTAACCCATAATATAGGATTATCTATGTCCCAATAAAGAAACAGTGTCTTAATTTGTTAAGTGCATGGTCTCCCCAACTGGAAGAAAAAGCACTTACCTTCTCCGTTGTTCGGCATGTAGACAGTTACAAGGTATGAGAAGACACCGTTCTTCACAGTGACCTTTGAAAAAGAAACAGAGTGGCCAACTCTGGCTTTCTAAACTAGGGCAGCAATTGTTACGAAAACACAGTAAGTACCTCTCTTTACAAGTTCCTAACTGCTTTAAAGCCACCACTACCTGACTGCAAGGAATGACGTGGAATATGGCTATACCCCAAAACTTGCTTGTAAATGAAATCAACATTTTTCTTCAGACATCTAAACTTCCCTTCCTCCATGTACTGAAGGTAAAGAGAATGACTGGGGGTTGTGTGTAAGGGAGTGATACTTAGCAGTTTAACTGTGTTTCTCTTTGCCGCCTCCTACTGGCCAGGAGAGATATTCCCAACAGTAATTACTCAAGCCGTGGACTCACCATATCTTAGGAAAGGAATATATACACTTATTTCCACTCCAATATGGTTAAATTCTCATTTAGAAAACAGAATTTATGCTTACCTGATAAATTACTTTCTCCAATGGTGTGTCCGGTCCACAGCGTCATCCTTACTTGTGGGATATTCTCTTCCCCAACAGGAAATGGCAAAGAGTCCCAGCAAAGCTGGTCACATGATCCCTCCTAGGCTCCGCCCACCCCAGTCATTCGACCGACGGACAGGAGGAAATATATGTAGGAGAAACCATATGATACCGTGGTGACTGTAGTTAGAGAAAATAATTCATCAGACCTGATTAAAAAACCAGGGCGGGCCGTGGACCGGACACACCGTTGGAGAAAGTAATTTATCAGGTAAGCATAAATTATGTTTTCTCCAACATTGGTGTGTCCGGTCCACGGCGTCATCCTTACTTGTGGGAACCAATACCAAAGCTTTAGGACACGGATGAAGGGAGGGAGCAAATCAGGTCACCTAAATGGAAGGCACCACGGCTTGCAAAACCTTTCTCCCAAAAATAGCCTCCGAAGAAGCAAAAGTATCAAATTTGTAAAATTTGGCAAAAGTGTGCAGTGAAGACCAAGTCGCTGCCTTACATATCTGGTCAACAGAAGCCTCGTTCTTGAAGGCCCATGTGGAAGCCACAGCCCTAGTGGAGTGAGCTGTGATTCTTTCAGGAGGCTGCCGTCCGGCAGTCTCATAAGCCAATCGGATAATGCTTTTAAGTCAAAAGGAAAGAGAGGTAGAAGTCGCTTTTTGACCTCTCCTTTTACCAGAATAAACAACAAACAAGGAAGATGTTTGTCTGAAATCTTTAGTAGCCTCTAAATAGAATTTTAGAGCACGGACTACGTCCAAATTGTGTAACAAACGTTCCTTCTTTGAAACTGGATTCGGACACAAAGAAGGTACAACTATCTCCTGGTTAATATTTTTGTTGGAAACAACTTTCGGAAGAAAACCAGGCTTAGTACGCAAAACCACCTTATCTGCATGGAACACCAGATAGGGCGGAGAACACTGCAGAGCAGATAACTCAAACTCTTCTAGCAGAAGAAATTGCAACTAAAAACAAAACTTTCCAAGATAGTAACTTAATATCTATGGAATGTAAAGGTTCAAACGGAACCCCTTGAAGAACTGAAAGAACTAGATTTAGACTCCAGGGAGGAGTCAAAGGTCTGTAAACAGGCTTGATCCTAACCAGAGCCTGAACAAATGCTTGAACATCTGGCACGGCTGCCAGTCTTTTGTGAAGTAAAACAGATAAAGCAGAGATCTGTCCCTTTAGAGAACTTGCAAATAATCCTTTCTCCAAACCTTCTTGTAGAAAGGATAGAATCTTAGGAATTTTTATCTTGTTCCATGGGAATCCTTTAGATTCACACCAACAGATATATTTTTTCCATATTTTATGGTAAATTTTTCTAGTTACAGGCTTTCTAGCCTGAATCAGAGTATCTATTACAGAATCTGAAAACCCACGCTTTGACAAAATCAAGCGTTCAATCTCCAAGCCGTCAGTTGGAGGGAAACCAGATTCGGATGTTCGAATGGACCCTGAACAAGAAGGTCCTGTCTCAAAGGTAGCTTCCATGGTGGAGCCGATGACATATTCACCAGGTCTGCATACCAAGTCCTGCGTGGCCACGCAGGAGCTATCCAGATCACCGAGGCCCTCTCCTGATTGATCCTGGCTACCAGCCTGGGAATGAGAGGAAACGGTGGGAATACATAAGCTAGGTTGAAGGTCCAAGGTGCTACTAGTGCATCTACTAGAGTCGCCTTGGGATCCCTGGATCTGGACCCGTAGCAAGGAACCTTGAAGTTCTGACGAGACGCCATCAGATCCATGTCTGGAATGCCCCATAATTGAGTTATTTGGGCAAAGATTTCCGGATGGAGTTCCCACTCCCCCGGATGGAATGTCTGACGACTCAGAAAATCCGCTTCCCAATTTTCCACTCCTGGGATGTGGATCGCAGACAAGTGGCAGGAGTGATCCTCCGCCCATTGAATTATCTTGGTCACTTCTTTCATCGCCAGGGAACTCCTTGTTCCCCCCTGATGATTGATATATGCAACGGTCGTCATGTTGTCTGACTGAAACCTTATGAATTTGGCCTTTGCTAGTTGAGGCCAAGCTCTGAGAGCATTGAATATCGCTCTCAGTTCCAGAATGTTTATCGGGAGAAGAGACTCTTCCCGAGACCATAGACCCTGAGCTTTCAGGGATTTCCAGACCGCGCCCCAGCCCACTAGACTGGCGTCGGTCGTGAAAATGACCCACTCTGGTCTGCGGAAGCTCATTCCCTGTGACAGATTGTCCAGGGTCAGCCACCAACGGAGTGAATCTCTGGTCTTTTGATCTACTTGAATCATCGGAGACAAGTCTGTATAATCCCCATTCCACTGTCTGAGCATGCACAGTTGTAATGGTCTTAGATGAATTTGTGCAAAAGGAACTATGTCCATTGTTGCAACCATCAATCCTATTACTTCCATGCACTGCGCTATGGAAGGACGAGGAACAGAATGAAGTACTTGACAAGAGCTTAGAAGTTTTGAATTTCTGACCTCTGTCAGAAAAATCCTCATTTCTAAGGAATCTATTATTGTTCCCAAGAAGGGAACTCTTGTTGACGGGGACAGAGAACTTTTTTCTTTGTTCACCTTCCATCCGTGAGATCTGAGAAAGGCTAGGACGATGTCCGTATGAGCCTTTGCTTTTGACAGGGACGACGCTTGAATTAGGATGTCGTCCAAGTAAGGTACTACTGCAATGCCCCTTGGTCTTAGAACCGCTAGAAGGGACCCTAGTACCTTTGTGAAAATCCTTGGAGCAGTGGCTAATCCGAATGGAAGTGCCACAAACTGGTAATGCTTGTCCAGAAAAGCGAACCTTAGGAACTGATGATGTTCCTTGTGGATAGGAATATGTAGGTACGCATCCTTTAAATCCACGGTAGTCATAAATTGATTTTCCTGGATAGTAGGTAGGATCGTTCGAATAGTTTCCATTTTGAACGATGGTACCCTGAGAAATTTGTTTAGGATCTTCAGATCCAAAATTGGTCTGAATGTTCCCTCTTTTTTGGGAACTATGAACAGATTGGAATAAAATCCCATTCCTTGTTCTCTTATTGGAACTGGATGTATCACTCCCATCTTTAACAGGTCTTCTACACAATGTAAGAATGCCTGTCTCTTTATTTGGTTTGAAGATGATTGAGACCTGTGGAACCTTCCCCTTGGGGGTAGTTCCTTGAATTCCAGGAGATAACCTTGAGAAACTATTTCTAGCACCCAAGGATCCTGAACATCTCTTGCCCAAGCCTGAGCAAAGAGAGAAAGTCTGCCCCCCACTAGATCCGGTCCCGGATCGGGGGCTATCCCTTCATGCTGTTTTGGTAGCAGTGGTAGGCTTCTTGGCCTGCTTACCCTTGTTCCAGCCTTGCATTGGTTTCCAGGCTGGTTTGGGTTGTGAAGTATTACCCTCTTGCTTAGAGGATGCAGAATTAGAGGCTGGTCCGTTTCTGCGAAAGGGACGAAAATTAGGCTTATTTTTAGCCTTAAAAGACCTATCCTGTGGGAGGGGCGTGGCCCTTTCCCCCAGTGATGTCTGAAATAATCTCTTTCAAATCAGGTCCAAATAATGTTTTACCTTTGAAAGGAATGTTAAGCAATTTTGTCTTGGAAGACACATCCGCTGACCAAGACTTTAGCCAAAGCGCTCTGCGCGCCACGATAGCAAACCCTGAATTTTTCGCCGCTAATCTAGCTAATTGCAAAGCGGCATCTAAAACAAAAGAGTTAGCCAATTTAAGTGCTTGAACTCTGTCCATAACCTCCTCATACGAAGATTCTTTACTGAGCGACTTTTCTAGTTCCTCGAACCAGAAACACGCTGCCGTAGTGACAGGAACAATGCATGAAATTGGTTGTAGAAGGTAACCTTGCTGTACAAAAATCTTTTTAAGCAAACCCTCTAATTTTTTATCCATAGGATCTTTGAAAGCACAACTATCTTCGATAGGAATAGTAGTGCGTTTGTTTAGAGTAGAAACCGCCCCCTCGACCTTGGGGACTGTCTGCCATAAGTCCTTTCTGGGGTCGACTATAGGAAATAATTTCTTAAATATAGGGGGGGGAACAAAAGGTATGCCGGGCTTTTCCCACTCTTTATTTACTATGTCCGCCACCCGCTTGGGTATAGGAAAAGCGTCGGGGGGCACCGGAACCTCTAGGAACTTGTCCATCTTACATAATTTCTCTGGAATGACCAAATTGTCACAATCATCCAGAGTAGATAACACCTCCTTAAGCAGTGCGCGGAGATGTTCTAATTTAAATTTAAATGTCACAACATCAGGTTCAGCTTGATGAGAAATTTTTCCTGAATCTGAGATTTCTCCATCAGACAAAACCTCCCTCATGGCCCCTTGAGATTGGTGTGAGGGTATGTCAGAACAGTTATCATCAGCGTCCTCTTGCTCTTCAGTGTTTAAAACAGAGCAATCGCGCTTTCTCTGATAAGTAGGCATTTTGGATAAAAGATTTGCTATGGAGTTATCCATTACAGCCGTTAATTGTTGCATGGTAATAAGTATTGGCGCACTATATGTACTAGGGGCCTCCTGTGTGGGCAAAACTGGTGTAGACACAGTAGGGGATGATGTAGTATGTTTACTCCCCTCATTTGAGGAATCATCTTGGGCAATATCATTATCTGTGGCATTACTGTCCTTACTTTGTTTGGACACTATGGCACAATTATCACATAAATTTAAATGGGGAGACACATTGGCTTTCATACATATAGAACATAGCTTATCTGATGGTACAGACATGTTAAACAGGCTTAAACTTGTCAACAAAGCACAAAAAAAACGTTTTAAAATAAAACCGTTACTGTCACTTTAAATTTCAAACTGAAAACACTTTATTACTGAATATGTGAAAAAGTATGAAGGAATTGTTCAAAAATCAGACCAAAATTTCACCACAGTGTCTTAAAGCATTAAAAGTATTGCACACCAAATTTCAGAGCTTTAACCCTTAAAATAACGGAACTGGAGCCGTTTTCAAATTTAACCCCTATACAGTCCCAGCTATATGCTTTGCTGAGACCCAACCAAGCCCAGAGGGGAATACGATACCAAATGACGCCTTCTAGAAGCTTTTTTAGTGATTCTTAGATCCTCACACATGCATCTGCATGCCTTGCTCTCCAAAAACAACTGCGCAGTAATGGCGCGAAAATGAGGCTCAGTCTATCCTTCCCCTTGGAACTAGAAAGGCCCCCAGACTAAAAAAGGTGTCCAACACAGTGCCTGCCGTTTTTTAAACGTTCCCCAAGATTATAATGCCAATTATTAGCTAGAATCTGCATAATATGCCCCAATAAAGCAATCGTTTTAGCCCATAAAAATGTCTACCAGTTTTTAAGCCCTTTTTTAAGCCCTTTATTCTTTTATGTTTGACTAAGAAAATGGCTTACCGGTCCCCATGAGGGGAAATGACAGCCTTCCAGCATTACATGGTCTTGTTAGAAATATGGCTAGTCATACCTTAAGCAGAAAAGTCTGCTAACTGTTTCCCCCAACTGAAGTTACTTCATCTCAACAGTCCTGTGTGGAAACCGCAATCGATTTTAGTTACTGTCTGCTAAAATCATCTTCCTCTTACAAACAGAAATCTTCATCCTTTTCTGTTTCAGAGTAAATAGTACATACCAGCACTATTTTAAAATAACAAACACTTGATAGAAGAATAAAAACTACATTTAAACACCAAAACATAATTTATGCTTACCTGATAAATTTATTTCTCTTGTAGTGTATCCAGTCCACGGATCATCCATTACTTATGGGATATTAACTCCTCCCCAACAGGAAGTGCAAGAGGATTCACCCAGCAGAGCTGCTATATAGCTCCTCCCCTAACTGCCATTACCAGTCATTCGACCGAAAACATGCAGAGAAAGGAAAACCATAGGGTACAGTGGTGACTGTAGTTTAATGGAAAAATTACCTGCCTTAAAGTGACAGGGCGGGCCGTGGACTGGATACACTACAAGAGAAATAAATTTATCAGGTAAGCATAAATTATGTTTTCTCTTGTTAAGTGTATCCAGTCCACGGATCATCTATTACTTATGGGATACCAATACCAAAGCTAAAGTACACGGATGACGGGAGGGACAGGCAGGCTCTTTATACGGAAGGAACCACTGCCTGAAGAACCTTTCTCCCAAAAACAGCCTCCGAAGAAGCAAAAGTGTCAAATTTGTAAAATTTGGAAAAAGTATGAAGAGAAGACCAAGTTGCAGCCTTGCAAATCTGTTCAACAGAAGCCTCATTCTTAAAGGCCCAAGTGGAAGCCACAGCTCTAGTAGAATGTGCTGTAATTCTTTCAGGAGGCTGCTGTCCAGCAGTCTCATAGGCTAACCGTATTATGCTACAAAGCCAAAAGGAGAGAGAGGTAGCCGAAGCTTTTTGACCTCTCCTCTGACCAGAATAAACGACAAACAGGGAAGACGTTTGTCGAAAATCCTTAGTTGCCTGTAGATAAAATTTCAGGGCACGGACTACATCTAGATTGTGTAGCAGACGTTCCTTTATCGAAGAAGGATTAGGACACAAAGATGGAACCACAATCTCTTGATTGATATTCCTGTTAGTGACCACCTTAGGTAGGAACCCAGGTTTAGTACGCAGAACTACCTTGTCTGAATGAAAAATCAGATAAGGAGAATCACAATGTAAGGCAGATAACTCAGAGACTCTTCGAGCCGAGGAAATCGCCATTAAAAACAGAACTTTCCAAGATAACAACTTGATATCAATGGAATGAAGGGGTTCAAACGGAACCCCCTGTAAAACATTAAGAACTAAGTTCAAACTCCATGGTGGAGCAACAGTTTTAAACACAGGCTTGATCCTAGCTAAAGCCTGACAAAAAGCTTGAACGTCCGGAACTTCTGACAGACGTTTGTGTAAAAGAATGGACAGAGCTGAAATCTGTCCCTTTAAGGAACTAGCGGATAAACCCTTTTCTAAACCTTCTTGTAGAAAAGACAATATCCTCGGAATCCTAACCTTACTCCATGAGTAACTCTTGGATTCGCACCAATATAAGTATTTGCGCCATATCTTATGGTAAATCTTTCTGGTAACAGGCTTCCTAGCCTGTATTAAGGTATCAATAACTGACTCAGAAAAACCACGTTTTGATAAAATCAAGCGTTCAATTTCCAAGCAGTCAGCTTCAGAGAAATTAGATTTTGATGTTTGAAGGGACCCTGGATCAGAAGGTCCCGTTTCAGAGGTAGCGACCAAGGTGGACAGGATGACATGTCCACTAGATCTGCATACCAAGTCCTGCGTGGCCATGCAGGCGCTATTAGAATCACTGATGCTCTCTCCTGTTTGATTCTGGCAATCAATCGAGGAAGCATCGGGAAGGGTGGAAACACATAAGCCATCCCGAAGGTCCAAGGTGCTGTCAAAGCATCTATCAGAACCGCTCCCGGATCCCTGGATCTGGACCCGTAACGAGGAAGCTTGGCGTTCTGTCGAGACGCCATGAGATCTATCTCTGGTTTGCCCCAACGTCGAAGTATTTGGGCAAAGACCTCCGGATGAAGTTCCCACTCCCCCGGATGAAAAGTCTGACGACTTAAGAAATCCGCCTCCCAGTTCTCCACTCCCGGGATGTGGATTGCTGACAGGTGGCAAGAGTGAGACTCTGCCCAGCGAATTATCTTTGATACTTCCATCATTGCTAGGGAGCTTCTTGTCCCTCCCTGATGGTTGATGTAAGCTACAGTCGTGATGTTGTCTGACTGAAACCTGATGAACCCCCGAGTTGTTAACTGGGGCCAAGCCAGAAGGGCATTGAGAACTGCTCTCAATTCCAGAATGTTTATTGGTAGGAGACTCTCCTCCTGATTCCATTGTCCCTGAGCCTTCAGAGAATTCCAGACAGCGCCCCAACCTAGTAGGCTGGCGTCTGTTGTTACAATTGTCCAGTCCGGCCTGCTGAATGGCATCCCCCTGGACAGATGTGGCCGAGAAAGCCACCATAGAAGAGAATTTCTGGTCTCTTGATCCAGATTCAGAGTAGGGGACAAGTCTGAGTAATCCCCATTCCACTGACTTAGCATGCACAATTGCAGCGGTCTGAGATGTAGACGTGCAAAGGGTACTATGTCCATTGCTGCTACCATTAAGCCGATCACCTCCATGCATTGAGCTACTGACGGGTGTTGAATGGAATGAAGGACACGGCATGCATTTTGAAGCTTTGTTAACCTGTCTTCTGTCAGGTAAATCTTCATTTCTACAGAATCTATAAGAGTCCCCAAGAAGGGAACTCTTGTGAGTGGAAAGAGAGAACTCTTCTTTTCGTTCACCTTCCATCCATGCGACCTTAGAAATGCCAGTACTAACTCTGTATGAGACTTGGCAGTTTGAAAGCTTGAAGCTTGTATCAGAATGTCGTCTAGGTACGGAGCTACCGCAATTCCTCGCGGTCTTAGTACCGCCAGAAGAGCACCCAGAACCTTTGTGAAGATTCTCGGAGCCGTAGCCAATCCGAATGGAAGAGCTACAAACTGGTAATGCCTGTCTAGAAAGGCAAACCTTAGATACCGGTAATGATCTTTGTGAATCGGTATGTGAAGGTAAGCATCCTTTAAATCCACTGTGGTCATGTACTGACCCTTTTGGATCATGGGTAAAATTGTCCGAATAGTTTCCATTTTGAACGATGGAACTCTTAGGAATTTGTTTAGGATCTTTAAATCCAAGATTGGCCTGAAAGTTCCCTCTTTTTTGGGAACCACAAACAGATTTGAGTAAAACCCTTGTCCTTGTTCCGACCGCGGAACCGGATGGATCACTCCCATTAATAAAAGATCTTGTACGCAGCGTAGAAACGCCTCTTTCTTTATTTGGTTTGTTGACAACCTTGACAGATGAAATCTCCCTCTTGGGGGAGAGAATTTGAAGTCTAGAAGGTATCCCTGAGATATGATCTCTAACGCCCAGGGATCCTGGACATCTCTTGCCCAAGCCTGGGCGAAGAGAGAAAGTCTGCCCCCCACTAGATCCGTTCCCGGATCGGGGGCCCTCGATTCATGCTGTCTTAGGGGCAGCAGCAGGTTTCCTGGCCTGCTTGCCCTTGTTCCAGGACTGGTTAGGTCTCCAGCCTTGTCTGTAGCGAACAACAGCTCCTTCCTGTTTTGGTGCAGAGGAAGTTGATGCTGCTCCTGCTTTGAAATTACGAAAGGAACGAAAATTAGACTGTCTAGCCTTAGGTTTGGCTCTGTCTTGAGGCAGGGCATGGCCTTTACCTCCTGTAATGTCAGCGATAATTTCTTTCAACCCGGGCCCGAATAAGGTCTGCCCTTTGAAAGGTATATTAAGCAATTTAGATTTAGAAGTAACGTCAGCTGACCAGGATTTTAGCCACAGTGCTCTGCGTGCCTGAATGGCGAATCCGGAATTCTTAGCCGTAAGTTTAGTTAAATGTACTACGGCATCTGAAATAAATGAGTTAGCTAACTTAAGGGCTTTAAGCTTGTGTGTAATCTCATCTAATGGAGCTGATTCAAGTGTCTCTTCCAGAGACTCAAACCAAAATGCTGCTGCAGCCGTGACAGGCGCAATGCATGCAAGAGGTTGCAATATAAAACCTTGTTGAACAAACATTTTCTTAAGGTAACCCTCTAACTTTTTATCCATTGGATCTGAAAAGGCACAGCTATCCTCCACCGGGATAGTGGTACGCTTAGCTAAAGTAGAAACTGCTCCCTCCACCTTAGGGACCGTTTGCCATAAGTCCCGTGTGGTGGCGTCTATTGGAAACATCTTTCTAAATATCGGAGGGGGTGAGAACGGCACACCGGGTCTATCCCACTCCTTAGTAACAATTTCAGTAAGTCTCTTAGGTATAGGAAAAACGTCAGTACTCGCCGGTACCGCAAAATATTTATCCAACCTACACATTTTCTCTGGTATTGCAACTGTGTTACAATAATTCAGAGCCGCCAACACCTCCCCTAGTAATACACGGAGGTTTTCCAGCTTAAATTTAAAATTTGAAATATCTGAATCCAGTTTGTTTGGATCAGAACCGTCACCCGCAGAATGAAGCTCTCCGTCCTCATGTTCTGCAAATTGTGACGCAGTGTCTGACATGGCCCTAATATTATCAGCGCACTCTGTTCTCACCCCAGAGTGATCACGCTTACCTCTTAGTTCTGGTAATTTAGCCAAAACTTCAGTCATAACAGTAGCCATATCCTGTAATGTGATTTGTAATGGCCGCCCAGATGTACTCGGCGCTACAATATCACGCACCTCCCGAGCGGGAGATGCAGGTACTGACACGTGAGGCGAGTTAGTCTGCATAACTCTCCCCTCGTTGTTTGGTGAAATATGTTCAATTTGTACAGATTGACTTTTATTTAAAGTAGCATCAATACAGTTAGTACATAAATTTCTATTGGGCTCCACTTTGGCTTTAGCACATATAGCACAGATATCTTCCTCTGAATCAGACATGTTTAACACACTAGCAAATAAACTAGCAACTTGGAAATACTTTTCAAGTAATTTACTATAATATGAAAACGTACTGTGCCTATAAGAAGCACAGAAAAAGTTATGACAGTTGAAAATTAATAAACTGAAAAGTTATAGCATCAAATCTTTGTAAAAAACACAATTTTAGCAAAGGATTGCTCCCATTAGCAAAGGATAACTAACCCTGATAGCAGAAAAAAAAAACAAAAACAAAAAAAAACAGAAATAAACGTTTTTTTATCACAGCCAACTACAATCTCACAGCTCTGCTGTGAGTGATTACCTCCCTCAAAACAAGTTTTGAAGACCCCTGAGTTCTGTAGAGATGAACCGGATCATGCAAGGAAGACAAACTTCTGACTGAATTTTTTGATGCGTAGCAAAAGCACCCTCCCCCTCACACATAACAGTGAGAGAGATCAGTAAACTGTCATAAATTAAATAAAACGACTGCCAAGTGGAAAAAAATAGTGCCCAAAACATTTTTTCACCCAGTACCTCAGAAAATTAAACGATTTTACATGCCAGCAAAAAACGTTTAACATTAATAAATTGAGTGTTATTAAAAAGCCTGTTGCTAGTCCCTGCAAATTAGGCTAAAGTTTTATGCATACAGTATAATTCCAGTGAAGTGCCATTCCCCAGAATACTGAAGTGTAAAATATACATACATGACAGCCTGATACCAGTTGCTGCTACTGCATTTAAGGCTGAGTTTACATTATATCGGTATGGCAGAATTTTCTCATCAATTCCATTGTCAGAAAATAATAAGCTGCTACATACCTCTTTGCAGATTAATCTGCCCGCTGTCCCCTGATCTGAAGTTTACCTCTCCTCAGATGGCCGAGAAACAGCAATATGATCTTAACTACTCCGGCTAAAATCATATAAAAACTCAGGTAGATTCTTCTTCAAATTCTACCAGAGAAGGAATAACACACTCCGGTGCTATTATAAAATAACAAACTTTTGATTGAAGGTATGAAACTAAGTATAATCACCACAGTCCTCTCACACATCCTATCTATTCGTTGGGTGCAAGAGAATGACTGGTAATGGCAGTTAGGGGAGGAGCTATATAGCAGCTCTGCTGGGTGAATCCTCTTGCACTTCCTGTTGGGGAGGAGTTAATATCCCATAAGTAATGGATGATCCGTGGACTGGATACACTTAACAAGAGAAAAAACTCTTAACCATGTCCGTGGAGATGTTGCCTGTGCAACGGCAAAGAGAATGACTGGGGTGGGCGGAGCCTAGGAGGGATCATGTGACCAGCTTTGCTGGGACTCTTTGCCATTTCCTGTTGGGGAAGAGAATATCCCACAAGTAAGGATGACGCCGTGGACCGGACACACCAATGTTGGAGAAATTAGTTATAATTTCACAAAAGAGGGCAACAAGTTTGCAAAAAATTGTCAAAATATGCTAAATATGCACATGTCCGTTTTCAAAGGCCACAGTCTTACCTAACTATAAGTGGAAATTTGTTTGTTTTTTGGTGGAATAGCTTTTTAAGCACAATCTTTGTTTGTAGTGAACAATTCTGGAGTAGACTGTCCCTTTAAGTCAATTAATAACTACAGAAAGTGGTTAGTATTAGTATTAAAAAAGGAAATAATAAAAATGACATGCTCTAATTTTTAAAAGCATGTAATTTTAAGACTAAACGACCCTGCACTATTGTGTGTTTAACCCCCGCATAGGTGTTAAACACACTGTAGAAGTGACACTTGGAACCTGCACTGCTAATTCAGTCAGCGACGGTTCTGCAACAGACCAGTAGTGCTCTGCGGGTCCCGAGCAGTACTTCTAATGTGTGCTTAAAGGGACAGTCAACACCAGAATTTTTGTTGTTTTAAAAAATAGATAATCCCTTAATTACCAATTCCCCAGTTTTGCATAACCAAGACCGTTATAATTATACACGTTTTACCTCTAAATACCTTGTATCTAAGCCTCTGCAAACTGACCCCTTATATAAGTTCTTTTGACAGACTTGCATTTTACCCAATCAGAGCTGACTCCATGGTAAAATTCATGTGCATGAGCTCAATGTTATCTATATGAAACACATGAACTAATGCCCTCTGGTGGTGAAAAACTATCAAAATGCATTTAGATTAGAGGCGGCCTTCAAGGTCTAAGAAATGAGCATATGAACCTTCTAGGTTTAGCTTTCAACTAAGTATACCAAGAGAACAAAGCAAAATTGGTGATAACAGTAAATTTTAAAGTTGTTTAAAATTACATGCCCTATTTAAATCATGGAAGTTTATTTATTTATTTTACTTGACTGTCCCTTTAAATATGATTTATAAGAGTGTGTGTAGAGACAGATTAAGTTTATGTTTATAATTTATTTATTTTTATTTTTCTGTTATATGGGAATTTTATTGTTTCTTTTCTACTTTCTTTTATGATTGTATTTTTGAAATTGACAAATTATATATATATATATATATATATATATATATATATATATATATATATATATATATAAGACTTACAGGGTAGATAGTTATACAATTACATACTCTAATGAATTATGAAACACAATTACACTACAAGGTCCCTTTAAACTTTCATGATTAGACAGTCAACACCAGAAATTTTGTTTTTTTAAAAGATAGATAATCCCTATATTACCCATTCCCCAGTTTTCCATAAACAACACAGTTATATAAATACTCTTGCTAATATGAAAGAAATGAATTTATCAGGTAAGTTCTTACATACATTATGTTTTCTTTCATGTAATTAGCAAGAGTCCATGAGCTAGTGACATATGGGATAATGATTACCCAAGATGTGGATCTTTCCACACAAGAGTCACTAGAGAGGGAGGGATAAAATAAAGACAGCCAATTCCTGCTGAAAATAATCCACACCCAAAATAAAGTTTAATAAAAAACATAAGCAGAAGATTCAGACTGAAACCGCTGCCTGAAGTACTTTTCTACCAAAAATTGCTTCAGAAGAAGAAAATACATCAAAAAGGTAGAATTGAAAAAGTATGCAAAGAGGACCAAGTTGCTGCTTTGCAAATCTGATCAACCGAAGCTTCATTCCTAAACGCCCAGGAAGTAGAAACTGACCTGGTAGAATGAGCTGTAATCCTCTGAGGCGGAGTTTTACCCGACTCAACATAGGCAAGATGAATTAAAGATTTCAACCAAGATGCCAAAGAAATGGCAGAAGCTTTCTGGCCTTTTCTAGAACCGGAAAAGATAACAAATAGACTAGAAGTCTTTCGGAAAGACTTAGTAGCTTAAACATAATATTTCAAAGCTCTAACAACATGCAAAGAATGCAATGCTTTCTCCTTAGAATTCTTAAGATTAGGACATAATGAAGGAACCACAATTTCTCTACTAATGTTGTTGGAAATCACAACTTTAGGTAAAAATTCAAAAGAAGTTCGCAACACCGCCTTATCCTGATGAAAAATCAGAAAAGGAGACTCACAAGAAAAGAGCAGATAATTCAGAAACTCTTCTGGCAGAAGAGATGGCCAAAAGGAACAAAACTTCCCAAGAAAGTAATTTAATGACCAATGAATGCATAGGTTCAAAGGGAGGAGCTTGAAGAGCTCCCAGAACCAAAATCAAACTCCAAGGAGGAGAAATTGACTTAATGACAGGTTTTATACGAACCAAAGCTTGTACAAAACAATGAATATCAGGAAGAATAGCAATCTTTCTGTGAAAAAGAACAGAAAGAGCAGAGATTTGTCCTTTCAAGGAACTTGCAGACAAACCCTTATCTAAACCATCCTGAAGAAACTGAAAAAAATTCTCGGCATTCTAAAAGAATGCCAAGAAAAATGATGAGAAAGACACCAAAAAATATAAGTCTTCCAGACTCTATAATATATCTCTCTAGATACAGATTTACGAGCCTGTAACATAGTATTAATCACAGAGTCAGAGAAATCTCTTTGACCAAGAATCAAGCGTTCAATCTCCATACCTATAAATTTAAGGATTTCAGATCCTGATGGAAAAAAAGACCTTGCGACAGAAAGTCTGGTCTAACGGAAGAGTCCATGGTTGGCAAGAGGCCATCCGGACAAGATCCGCATACCAAACCTGTGAGGCCATGCCGGAGCTACCAGCAGAACAAACGAGCATTCCTTCAGTATCTTGGAGATTACTCTTGGAAGAAGAACTAGAGGCGGAAAAATATAGGCAGGATGATACTTCCAAGGAAGTGAAAATGCATCCACTGCCTCCGCCTGAGGATCCCGGGATCTGGACAGATATCTGGGAAGTTTCTTGTTTAGATGAGACGCCATCAGATCTATTTCTGGAAGTTCCCACATTTGAACAATCTGAAGAAATACCTCTGGGTGAAGAGACCATTCGCCCGGATGGAACATTTGGCGGCTGAGATAATCCGCTTCCCAATTGTCTACACCTAGGATATAAACCGCAGAGATTAGACAGGAGCTGGATTCCGCCCAAACCAAAAAAATTCGAGATACTTCTTTCATAGCCAGAGGACTGTGAGTCCCTCCTTGATGATTGATGTATGCCACAGTTGTGACATTGTCTGTCTGAAAACAAATGAACGATTCTCTCTACAGAAGAGGCCAAAACTGAAGAGCTCTGAAAATTGCACGGAGTTCCAAAATATTGATCGGTAATCTCACCTCCTGAGATTCCCAAACTCCTTGTGCCGTCAGAGATCCCCACACAGCTCCCCAACCTGTGAGACTTGTATCTGTGGAAATTACAGTCCAGGTCGGAAGCACAAAAAGAAGCCCCCTAAATTAAACAATGGTGATCTGTCCACCACGTTAGAGAGTGTCGAACAATCGGTTTTTAAAGATATAAATTGAGATATCTTTGTGTAATCCTTGCACCATTGATTCAGCATACAGAGCTGAAGAGGTCGCATGTGAAAACGAGCAAAGGGGATCACGTCCGATGCAGCAGTCATAAGACCTAGAATTTCCATGCATAAGGTTACCGAAGGGAATGATTGTGACTGAAGGTTTCGACAAGCTGAAATCAATTTTAGACGTCTTTTGTCTGTTAAAGACAGAGTCATGGACACTGAATCTATCTGGAAACCCAGAAAGGTTACCCTTGACTGAGGAATCAATGAACTTTTTGGTAAATTGATCTTCCAACCATGATCTTGAAGAAACAACACAAATCGATTCGCATGAGATTCTTCGAATGAGAAGACTGAGCAAATACCAAGATAATCGTCCAAATAAGGAAATACCAAAACCCCGTTCTCTGAATACAGAAAGAAGGGCACCGAGAATCTTTGAAAAAAATTCTTGGAACTGAGGCTAGGCCAAACGGTAGAGCCACAAAACTGGTAATGCTTGTCTAAAAAGAGAATCTCAGACACTAAAAATGATCTGGATGAATCGGAATATGCAGATACACATCCTGTAAATCTATTGTAGACATATAATGCCCTTACTAAACAAAAGGCAGAATAGTCCTACAGTAACCATCTTGAATGTTGGTATCCTTACATAACGATTCAATATTGATAGATCCGGAACTGGTCTGAAGGAATTGACCTTCTTTGGTACAATGAAGAGATAAAATAAAACCCTAGTCCCTGTTCCAGAACTGGAACTGGCATAATTACTCCAGCCAACTCTAGATCTGAAACACATTTCAGAAATGCTGAGCCTTGCTGTGTTAACTGGGACACGGGAAAGAAAAAAAATCTCTTAGCAGGAGGCCTTAACTTGAAGCCAATTCTGTACCTTTCTGAAACAATGTTCTGAAACCAGAGATTGAGAACGGAATTGATCCAAATTCCTTTGAAGAAAACGTAATCTGCCCCATACCAGCTGAACTGGAAAAAAGGGCCGCACCTTCATGGGTACTTAGGAGCTGACTATAGGTTTCTATAAGGCTTGGATATATTCCAAACTGGAAAAAGTTTCCAAACTGATACCGCTCCTGAGGATGAAGGATCAGGCTTTTGTTCCTTATTATGAAAAAAAGAACGAAAAAATGATTATTACCCTGGACAGAAAGGGAAAACAAAGTTGACTTAGAAGACATATCAGCATTCCAAGTTTAATCCATAAAGCTTTTCTAGCTAAAATAGCTAGACATATACCTGACATCAACACTAATGATATCAAAAGATGGTATCACCAATAAAATTATTAGCATGTTATAGAATAATAATAATGCTATAAAATTATGATCTGTTACTTGTTGTGCTAAAACTTCTAACCAAAAAGTTGAAGCTGCAGCAACATCCGGTAAAAATATAGCAGGTCTAAGAAGATTACCTGAACATAAGTAAACTTTTCTTAGAAAGGATTCAATTTTCTTATCTAAAGGATCCTTAAATTTAGTACTATCTGCCGTAGAAATAGTAGTACATTTTAGCAGGAATAGAGACAGCCCCAAACCTTAGGGATTTTGTCCCAAAAAACTCTAATCTGTCAGATGGCACAGGATATAATTGCTTAAACGTTTAGAAGGAGTAAAAGAATTACCCAAATTATTCCATTCCCTGGAAATTACTTCAGAAAAAACATCAGGGAGATTAAACACTTCTGGAATAACTACAGGAGATTTAAAAACCATATTTAAACGTTTGGATTCAGTATCAAGAGGACCAGAATCCTCTATATCTAAAGCAATTAATACTTCTTTAAAATAAAGAACGAATAAATTCCATCTTGAACAAATACAAAGATTTATCAGCATCAACCTCTGAGACAGAAACCTCTGAACCAGAAGAACCATTATCAGTATCAGAATGATGATGTTCATTTAAAAATTCATCTGAAAAAAAGAGAAGTTTTAAAGGACTTTTATGTAAACTAGAAGGAGAAATAACAGACATAGCCTTCTAAATGGATTTAAAAAATAAAATCTCTTATGTTTATCAGGAACACTCTGAAATTTAGATGTTGACGGAACAGCAACAGGTAATATAACAGTACTAAAGGAAATTTTATCTGCATTAATAAGTTTGTCATGACATGCAATACAAACAACAGCTGGAGAAACAGATACCAAAAATTTATAGCAGATACACTTAGCTTGGTAGCTCCAGCCCCGGCAGTGATTTTCCTAAAGTATCTTCTGACTCAGTTGCAACGTGGAACATCTTGCAATATGTAATAGAAAAAACAACATATAAAGCAAAATTGAACAAAATCCTTAAATGACAGTTTCAGGAATGGGAAAAAAATGCCAGTGAACAAGCTTCTAGCAACCAGAAGCAATAAATAATGAGACTTAAATAATGTGGAGACAAAAGCGACGCCCATATTTTTTTAGCGCCAAACAAGACGCCCACATTATTTGGCGCCAAAAATGACGCCACATCCGGAACGCCGACATTTTTTGCGCAAAATAACGTCAAAAAAATGACGCAACTTCCGGCGACACGTATGACGCCGGAAACGGAAAAGAATTTTTGCGCCAAAAAAATCCGCGCCAAGAATGACGCAATAAAATGAAGCATTTTCAGCCCCCGCGAGCCTAACAGCCCACAGGGAAAAAAGAGTAAAATTTTTGAAAGGTAAGAAAAAAATGATTAATTCAAATGCATTATCCCAAATATGAAACTGATTGTCTGAAAAATAAGGAAAGTTGAACATTCTGAGTCAAGGCAAATAAATGTTTGAATACATATATTTAGAACTTTATAAACAAAGTGCCCAACCATAGCTTAGAGTGTCACAGAAAATAAGATTTACTTACCCCAGGACACTCATCTACATGTTTGTAGAAAGCCAAACCAGTACTGAAACGAGAATCAGCAGAGGTAATGGTATATATAAGAGTATATCGTCGATCTGAAAAGGGAGGTAAAGAGATGAATCTCTACGACCGATAACAGAGAACCTATGAAATAGACCCCGTAGAAGGAGATCACTGCATTCAAATAGGCAATACTCTCCTCACATCCCTCTGACATTCACTGCACGCTGAGAGGAAAACCGGGCTCCAACTTGCTGCGGAGCGCATATCAACGTAGAATCTAGCACAAACTTACTTCACCACCTCCATCGGAGGCAAAGTTTGTAAAACTGAATTGTGGGTGTGGTGAGGGGTGTATTTATAGGCATTTTAAGGTTTGGGAAACTTTGCCCCTCCTGGTAGGAATGTATATCCCATACGTCACTAGCTCATGGACTCTTGCTAATTACATGAAAGAAATGAGCATATGAACCTCCTAGGTTTAGCTTTCAACTAAGAATACAAAAAGAACAAAGCAAAATTGGTAATAAAAGTAAATTGGAAAGTTGTTTAAAATTACATGCCCCATCTGAATCATGAAAGTTTTTTTTTTACTTTACTGTCCCTTTAAGACAGAGGGGCATATTTAAGAAGGTTCGAGCGGACATAATCCGATATTGCGGATCTTGTCCGCTGCACATAGATAAATGCAGACAGCATACGCTCTCTGCATTTATCATTGCATCAGCAGTTCTTGTGAACTGCTGGTGCAATGCCGCCCCCCTGCAGATTCGCAGCCAATCAGCCGCTAGCAGGGGTGTCAATCTGGGGGGTGAATGCTGCAAAATCTGAATTAATGTGGATTAGGAAAAATTATGATTCTGTCCCTAACGTTCCCTTTAGAATAGTAAATGATGCTTTCAAATATCTAGGGGTTTGGATCCCGGTCAATTCAGGTGACCTATATAATTTTAATATTCAACCAATTTTAACAACCATGAGGGAGAAATTAAAAATGTGGCAAAATCTGCCATTATCCATCTATGAACGAGTAGCATTATTTAAGATGATTCTTCTCCTGAAATTGCTCTTTGTTTTACAAAATACTCCAATACTTCTTTTGAAAAAGATATTTGATTACTCAATACTGCAATCAGACGGTTTATATGGCAGGAGAAAAGATCCAGGATATCCCTAATTAAACTTTTTCTTCCAGTCTGCCACATATTTTTTCTAGTAACTACGTTCTTAATAACACGCTGGAAGAAAATATATGTAATCCATTTCTTCCAACAGCACTAATTCACTGTAACATAAAAGAGCTGCCAACGGAAATCAAAAGACTTAAATCTATCTTTAATCCACTAAAGGCCTGGTGGAAAATATGCAGTTCTCTATCTATTAATCACAAGGCCTCCCAATATTTACCTGTGATAGGGAATCTAAAATTTCAAGCAGGCCTAAATTCAGCAGTTTCTGAAAAATGGCATAACTTAGGTTTAAATAGGGTACTGTATTTTATCGACAGGGAAAAAAAATGTGTAAAAACATTCAAAGAAATGAAGAGCGAATTCAGCATCACTAATAAGGACTTTTTTGCATACAAAAGACACAGGCTGAAGTTGGACCATGGGCAAGCTAGATAGTTGGCTCACCTTAGTCAAGAATGGATATATGTCAATTACTCTGTGCTATCATCTCTTTGGTTCTAGTAAAGGAGCTCCAATTCTAGATAAGATAATACCAAACCTGTGAGGCCATGCCGGAGCTACCAGCAGAACAAACGAGCATTCCTTCAGTATCTTGGAGATTACTCTTGGAAGAAGAACTAGAGGCGGAAAAATATAGGCAGGATGATACTTCCAAGGAAGTGAAAATGCATCCACTGCCTCCGCCTGAGGATCCCGGGATCTGGACAGATATCTGGGAAGTTTCTTGTTTAGATGAGACGCCATCAGATCTATTTCTGGAAGTTCCCACATTTGAACAATCTGAAGAAATACCTCTGGGTGAAGAGACCATTCGCCCGGATGGAACATTTGGCGGCTGAGATAATCCGCTTCCCAATTGTCTACACCTGGGATATAAACCGCAGAGATTAGACAGGAGCTGGATTCCGCCCAAACCAAAAAAATTCGAGATACTTCTTTCATAGCCAGAGGACTGTGAGTCCCTCCTTGATGATTGATGTATGCCACAGTTGTGACATTGTCTGTCTGAAAACAAATGAACGATTCTCTCTACAGAAGAGGCCAAAACTGAAGAGCTCTGAAAATTGCACGGAGTTCCAAAATATTGATCGGTAATCTCACCTCCTGAGATTCCCAAACTCCTTGTGCCGTCAGAGATCCCCACACAGCTCCCCAACCTGTGAGACTTGTATCTGTGGAAATTACAGTCCAGGTCGGAAGCACAAAAAGAAGCCCCCTAAATTAAACAATGGTGATCTGTCCACCACGTTAGAGAGTGTCGAACAATCGGTTTTTAAAGATATAAATTGAGATATCTTTGTGTAATCCTTGCACCATTGATTCAGCATACAGAGCTGAAGAGGTCGCATGTGAAAACGAGCAAAGGGGATCACGTCCGATGCAGCAGTCATAAGACCTAGAATTTCCATGCATAAGGTTACCGAAGGGAATGATTGTGACTGAAGGTTTCGACAAGCTGAAATCAATTTTAGACGTCTTTTGTCTGTTAAAGACAGAGTCATGGACACTGAATCTATCTGGAAACCCAGAAAGGTTACCCTTGACTGAGGAATCAATGAACTTTTTGGTAAATTGATCTTCCAACCATGATCTTGAAGAAACAACACAAATCGATTCGCATGAGATTCTTCGAATGAGAAGACTGAGCAAATACCAAGATAATCGTCCAAATAAGGAAATACCAAAACCCCGTTCTCTGAATACAGAAAGAAGGGCACCGAGAATCTTTGAAAAAAATTCTTGGAACTGAGGCTAGGCCAAACGGTAGAGCCACAAAACTGGTAATGCTTGTCTAAAAAGAGAATCTCAGACACTAAAAATGATCTGGATGAATCGGAATATGCAGATACACATCCTGTAAATCTATTGTAGACATATAATGCCCTTACTAAACAAAAGGCAGAATAGTCCTACAGTAACCATCTTGAATGTTGGTATCCTTACATAACGATTCAATATTGATAGATCCGGAACTGGTCTGAAGGAATTGACCTTCTTTGGTACAATGAAGAGATAAAATAAAACCCTAGTCCCTGTTCCAGAACTGGAACTGGCATAATTACTCCAGCCAACTCTAGATCTGAAACACATTTCAGAAATGCTGAGCCTTGCTGTGTTAACTGGGACACGGGAAAGAAAAAAAATCTCTTAGCAGGAGGCCTTAACTTGAAGCCAATTCTGTACCTTTCTGAAACAATGTTCTGAAACCAGAGATTGAGAACGGAATTGATCCAAATTCCTTTGAAGAAAACGTAATCTGCCCCATACCAGCTGAACTGGAAAAAAGGGCCGCACCTTCATGGGTACTTAGGAGCTGACTATAGGTTTCTATAAGGCTTGGATATATTCCAAACTGGAAAAAGTTTCCAAACTGATACCGCTCCTGAGGATGAAGGATCAGGCTTTTGTTCCTTATTATGAAAAAAAGAACGAAAAAATGATTATTACCCTGGACAGAAAGGGAAAACAAAGTTGACTTAGAAGACATATCAGCATTCCAAGTTTAATCCATAAAGCTTTTCTAGCTAAAATAGCTAGACATATACCTGACATCAACACTAATGATATCAAAAGATGGTATCACCAATAAAATTATTAGCATGTTATAGAATAATAATAATGCTATAAAATTATGATCTGTTACTTGTTGTGCTAAAACTTCTAACCAAAAAGTTGAAGCTGCAGCAACATCCGGTAAAAATATAGCAGGTCTAAGAAGATTACCTGAACATAAGTAAACTTTTCTTAGAAAGGATTCAATTTTCTTATCTAAAGGATCCTTAAATTTAGTACTATCTGCCGTAGAAATAGTAGTACATTTTAGCAGGAATAGAGACAGCCCCAAACCTTAGGGATTTTGTCCCAAAAAACTCTAATCTGTCAGATGGCACAGGATATAATTGCTTAAACGTTTAGAAGGAGTAAAAGAATTACCCAAATTATTCCATTCCCTGGAAATTACTTCAGAAAAAACATCAGGGAGATTAAACACTTCTGGAATAACTACAGGAGATTTAAAAACCATATTTAAACGTTTGGATTCAGTATCAAGAGGACCAGAATCCTCTATATCTAAAGCAATTAATACTTCTTTAAAATAAAGAACGAATAAATTCCATCTTGAACAAATACAAAGATTTATCAGCATCAACCTCTGAGACAGAAACCTCTGAACCAGAAGAACCATTATCAGTATCAGAATGATGATGTTCATTTAAAAATTCATCTGAAAAAAAGAGAAGTTTTAAAGGACTTTTATGTAAACTAGAAGGAGAAATAACAGACATAGCCTTCTAAATGGATTTAAAAAATAAAATCTCTTATGTTTATCAGGAACACTCTGAAATTTAGATGTTGACGGAACAGCAACAGGTAATATAACAGTACTAAAGGAAATTTTATCTGCATTAATAAGTTTGTCATGACATGCAATACAAACAACAGCTGGAGAAACAGATACCAAAAATTTATAGCAGATACACTTAGCTTGGTAGCTCCAGCCCCGGCAGTGATTTTCCTAAAGTATCTTCTGACTCAGTTGCAACGTGGAACATCTTGCAATATGTAATAGAAAAAACAACATATAAAGCAAAATTGAACAAAATCCTTAAATGACAGTTTCAGGAATGGGAAAAAAATGCCAGTGAACAAGCTTCTAGCAACCAGAAGCAATAAATAATGAGACTTAAATAATGTGGAGACAAAAGCGACGCCCATATTTTTTTAGCGCCAAACAAGACGCCCACATTATTTGGCGCCAAAAATGACGCCACATCCGGAACGCCGACATTTTTTGCGCAAAATAACGTCAAAAAAATGACGCAACTTCCGGCGACACGTATGACGCCGGAAACGGAAAAGAATTTTTGCGCCAAAAAAATCCGCGCCAAGAATGACGCAATAAAATGAAGCATTTTCAGCCCCCGCGAGCCTAACAGCCCACAGGGAAAAAAGAGTAAAATTTTTGAAAGGTAAGAAAAAAATGATTAATTCAAATGCATTATCCCAAATATGAAACTGATTGTCTGAAAAATAAGGAAAGTTGAACATTCTGAGTCAAGGCAAATAAATGTTTGAATACATATATTTAGAACTTTATAAACAAAGTGCCCAACCATAGCTTAGAGTGTCACAGAAAATAAGATTTACTTACCCCAGGACACTCATCTACATGTTTGTAGAAAGCCAAACCAGTACTGAAACGAGAATCAGCAGAGGTAATGGTATATATAAGAGTATATCGTCGATCTGAAAAGGGAGGTAAAGAGATGAATCTCTACGACCGATAACAGAGAACCTATGAAATAGACCCCGTAGAAGGAGATCACTGCATTCAAATAGGCAATACTCTCCTCACATCCCTCTGACATTCACTGCACGCTGAGAGGAAAACCGGGCTCCAACTTGCTGCGGAGCGCATATCAACGTAGAATCTAGCACAAACTTACTTCACCACCTCCATCGGAGGCAAAGTTTGTAAAACTGAATTGTGGGTGTGGTGAGGGGTGTATTTATAGGCATTTTAAGGTTTGGGAAACTTTGCCCCTCCTGGTAGGAATGTATATCCCATACGTCACTAGCTCATGGACTCTTGCTAATTACATGAAAGAAATGAGCATATGAACCTCCTAGGTTTAGCTTTCAACTAAGAATACAAAAAGAACAAAGCAAAATTGGTAATAAAAGTAAATTGGAAAGTTGTTTAAAATTACATGCCCCATCTGAATCATGAAAGTTTTTTTTTTACTTTACTGTCCCTTTAAGACAGAGGGGCATATTTAAGAAGGTTCGAGCGGACATAATCCGATATTGCGGATCTTGTCCGCTGCACATAGATAAATGCAGACAGCATACGCTCTCTGCATTTATCATTGCATCAGCAGTTCTTGTGAACTGCTGGTGCAATGCCGCCCCCCTGCAGATTCGCAGCCAATCAGCCGCTAGCAGGGGTGTCAATCTGGGGGGTGAATGCTGCAAAATCTGAATTAATGTGGATTAGGAAAAATTATGATTCTGTCCCTAACGTTCCCTTTAGAATAGTAAATGATGCTTTCAAATATCTAGGGGTTTGGATCCCGGTCAATTCAGGTGACCTATATAATTTTAATATTCAACCAATTTTAACAACCATGAGGGAGAAATTAAAAATGTGGCAAAATCTGCCATTATCCATCTATGAACGAGTAGCATTATTTAAGATGATTCTTCTCCTGAAATTGCTCTTTGTTTTACAAAATACTCCAATACTTCTTTTGAAAAAGATATTTGATTACTCAATACTGCAATCAGACGGTTTATATGGCAGGAGAAAAGATCCAGGATATCCCTAATTAAACTTTTTCTTCCAGTCTGCCACATATTTTTTCTAGTAACTACGTTCTTAATAACACGCTGGAAGAAAATATATGTAATCCATTTCTTCCAACAGCACTAATTCACTGTAACATAAAAGAGCTGCCAACGGAAATCAAAAGACTTAAATCTATCTTTAATCCACTAAAGGCCTGGTGGAAAATATGCAGTTCTCTATCTATTAATCACAAGGCCTCCCAATATTTACCTGTGATAGGGAATCTAAAATTTCAAGCAGGCCTAAATTCAGCAGTTTCTGAAAAATGGCATAACTTAGGTTTAAATAGGGTACTGTATTTTATCGACAGGGAAAAAAAATGTGTAAAAACATTCAAAGAAATGAAGAGCGAATTCAGCATCACTAATAAGGACTTTTTTGCATACAAAAGACACAGGCTGAAGTTGGACCATGGGCAAGCTAGATAGTTGGCTCACCTTAGTCAAGAATGGATATATGTCAATTACTCTGTGCTATCATCTCTTTGGTTCTAGTAAAGGAGCTCCAATTCTAGATAAGATAGCCTCAGATTGGAATCTACTGTTACCACAGAATAACATTGATGCAAAATCTCTCCAGGTATCGATTGACAAAGTAGCACAGACTACGTTGTCCGCTACTTGGAGAGAATCTCATGTTAAACTTTTACATAGAGCATATTTTACCCCGGAAAAAGGTTTCAAACTCTGCAATTTAAGTTTTAATAAATGCCCTAAATGTTCTTTTCCTGCGGCAGACCTCTTACATATGCTATGGAAGTGCCCAAGAATTAGACACTTCTGGTCTAAATTAGAATATTGGTTGAATAATTCACTAAAAATCTCCCTTTTGGTTCTAATGCCAAAGCAGGTTATATTTTGCCTGGAGAACAGCTTGGGCAATCAGCATAATGAAAAACTAAATTTTATCTGTGCTAGCAGCCAGGTACTTAATTTAAAAAAAAAAAATGGAAAATAAGAACCATTCCAAGTATTCCAGGGGTCAGGAACTCATTAAAGAAGCAGTGTATATTGGAACAAAGAGATACTAATATAGATAATGAAACAGATTAGACAATTTAAAAAAAAAAATGGTCTGTATTTATCAAAACACTCTCGGCCACGGAAATAGATTATATGATTTTTCCGTTTAGGAACTCAGAGTTAGTACTAATGGATATCTGGTAATACACTAGTACAAGGCGGAAAAAGTTAATTCACTCTTCTTACCTTTGGTCCCCTGGCTTTGCCCCCCCCCCCTTTTTTTCCCCTCCCCCCCTTTTTTTATTTTCTTTTCTTTTTTGTGTGGTTTTGGTTTAGTTTGTGTTTCTTACTTTGTTTTTACTGAATGTTTTTGGTATAATAATGATAAACTCCAACAAAGCAATTTTCAATGTATTCTGATTTTGCCCTGCGTGGCATTGAATCTACTATTATTTCTTTGCATTTTGTAAACTTTGTTGGCTCTAAATAAATATTTAAAAAAGAAAATGACATATCCTATTTGAATCATGAAAGTTTTTTTGGACTTGACTGTCCCTTTAAACTCATTTGCTAGGGATAAAAACACAGTAGTGCAGGGTTAATAGTCTTAAAATTATATGCTATAATGGATTTTATGGCCCTTTAACAAATTAGTTTCCCCTAAGATTATGAAAATTAAAGGAACATAAAAGTGCAACAAGAAAATGTTCTCAGTGAGGGCCATATATTCAAAAGCTTTCCACTCAAAGACAGTACGGAGGAGAGGTCCCTAAACAAATGTTAGAAACACATTTTAGTTTCAACGCTGTTTATCGCACTATGCAGGGTTCTGTACATGAAGAGACACCTACATTACAATATAAGGTCTAAAAAAAAAAAAAAAAAAAAAAAAAAACAACACAAAGATTTTACACGATTTCCCTCCATGCTGACAAGCTTTTTAAATATCAGTTCGTATGAGTTTAAAGGGAAATTAAACCCAATTTTTTTATTTCATGATTCAGATAGAGAATACCATTTTAAACAACTTTCTAATTTACTTCTGTTATCTAATTTGCTTCATTCTCTTGATATTCCTTCCTGAAAAGCATATCTAGATAGGCTCAGTATCTTCTGATTGGTGGCTGCATAGATTTACCTCATGTGATTGGCTCACCCATGTGCATTGCTATTTATTTAACAAAGGATATCTAAAGAGTGAAGCAAATTAGATAATAGAAGTAAATTGCAATGTTGTTTAAAATGGTATTCTCTGTCTGAACCATGAAAGAAAATTTTAAGGTTTAATGTCCCTTTAACCTCTCCAAAAGAGAGAACACACAGTCATCTCCAGAGCAGCAATGCACTACTGGGAGATAGTTTAAGATATCTGGTGAACCAATGACAGAAGGGTTGTGTGTATAGCCACCAATCAGCAGCTAGCTCCCATTAGCTGCTCCTGAGCCTATCTAGGCATACTTTTCAAATAAAGATACTATGAGAACAAAGTAAACAAAAGAGAATTAAAGTTGAGTCTCTTAAAACTGCTCTACCTGAATGATGAAAGTCTAATGTTGGCTTTATTTTTCTTTTAGAAACATTAGCTGCATTTAGAGCTTGACAATATCATCAGTTTGTTAAAAAACACTTTCTATAACCTCCACTTGCTTGCAGAAAATTATTCTATAAAAAGATTAAGAAGAAAAATATAAATCTTTAATCAATAACATTTTTATTAAAAATTATTTACATAACCAAGAAAGGAAAGAATATGTGCTATGAGAACATTTATAAAAACACATTCAATGTGTAGGAATAAAACTTGTACAACTTCTTTGGTGCCCATTTTAAGCATAAAAAGAAACAATAAAAAAAAAAGTAAAACTATAAATAAAACCACAAGCTCAAACAGAAGATTTCAGTTAGTGCACATCATTACAGAGCTTCTGATGGGTTCATTAAGAATTACTTCACAAATAAATAGCACTTTGTAAAAAAAAAAAAAAAAAAATTAAAATAAAAGCAGCAAGTCAAGTCCAAGTCCAATAAAAAGTCTCTTGAAGAAAAAAAATAATTTGAATAAAATCCAAAGTTTTCTGAAGACTGACAAAGAACGGATAACTAAAATTGCTGCCCCTTTATTGGTCCGGTAATTTTTGTTCAAGTTCAAGAAGTTTTTTTTCTTCTCTTTTTCTTTTAAAAAGGTGCCTGGTCTTGAAAACTTAATTCCTAAGTGGTTATTTACAAAATCTGTTTCCTGCTTTCAAACACGCATGGGTAAATGGTCTCCACGGCAGTGGCAACAGTCTTTACATCTGGACCTAGAGGGGGAAGCAAAAACATAAATTATGCTTAATAGATAATTTAATTTCCTTCTGTATAAGGAGAGTCCATGGCTTCATTCCTTACTGTTGGAAAATAATGAACCTGGCCACCAGGAGGAGGCAAAGACACCCCAGCCAAAGGCTTAAATACCTCTCCCACTTCCCTCATCCCCCAGTCATTCTGCCGAGGGAACAAGGAACAGTGGGAGAAATATCAGGGTATAATAGGTGCCAGAAGAAAAATATAAAATTTAGAGGGCGGCCCTTCGGAGAACACGGACGGGGTCTGTGGACTCTTCTTATACAGAAGGAAATTAAATTATCTGGTAAGCATAATTTATGTTTTCCTTCTTAATATAAGGAGAGTCCACGGATTCATTCCTTACTGTTGGGAAACTTATACCCAAGCTCTAGAGAACACTGAATGATAACGGGAGGGACAAAAAGAGACGGACCCTAATCTGAGGGCACCACAGCCTGCAAAACTTTCTCCCAAAGGCTGCTTCAGCTGAAGCAAAAACATCAAACTTGTAAAATTTAGAAAAAAAAAAGTATGTAAGGAGAACCACATAGCCGCCTTGCAAATCTGATCCATAGAGGCCTCATTCTTAAAGGCACAAGAGCAAGCCACTGCTCTAGTAGAATGAGCCATAATCCTCTGAGGAGGTTTATGTCCCACTGTCTCATAAGCTAAGAGAACACCCCTCAACCAAAAAGATAAGGAAGTCGAAAAGACCTTCTGACCCTTACGCTTCCCAGAATAGGCAACAAAGGAAGAAGTCTGTCTAAAATTCTTAGTAGCCTGAAGATAGAACTTCAAGGCATGAACCACATCCAAATTATGAAGCAAACGTTCCTTTGAAGAATAAGGATTAGGACACAACGAAGGAACCACAATCTCGATTGTTGTTGCGGTCTGACACGACCTTAGGAAGAAACCCTAACTTAGTACGTAGGACAGCCTTATGAGAATGCAGCAATCTCAGAAACTCTGCGTGCAGAAGCAATAGCCAGTAGAAAAAGAACCTTCCAGGACAACAACTTAATGTCAATTTCATGCATAGGCTTCAATGGAGCCAGTTGCAGAACCTTAAGAACAAGATTCAGGCTCCAAGGAGGAGCCTTAGATCTGAACACAGGTCTGATCCTAATCAGAGCCCTAACAAAAGACTGTACATCTGGAAGCTCCGAGAGCCTCTTATGCAGTAAAACAGACAGGGCCAAAATCTGTCCCCTCCGAGAACTGGCAGAAAGACCCTTCTCCAGCCCTTCCCGGAGAAACGATAGGATCCTGGCAACCTTAACCTTATGCCAGGGATATCCATGCTCTTCACACCAGAATAAGTAGGTTCTCCACACCTTATGATAGATGCGACGAGTAACCGGCTTACGAGCTTGAATGAGTATCACTAACTTTCTCAGAAAAACCTCTCTTGGCTAGGAAGAAGCGTTCAATCTCCACGCAGTTAGCTTCAGAGAATCTAGATTTTGATGAACAAAAAGGACCTTGTTCCAGCAGATCCCTGCAACAAGGTAACTTCCATGTAGGAGATGACATCCCCACCAGATCTGCGAACCACATCTTTTGAGGCCACAATGAAGCAATCAGTATCACACAAGGAAGGAGTGGGAACGGCAGGAAAAGGGAAATTAGATTGAACCTCCAAGGAACCGCTAATGCATCTATTACCTCTGCCTGAGGATCCCTGGACCTCGACCCAAATCTGGGTAGCTTGGTATTGAGACAAGACGCCATAAGATCTATCTCTGGCGTCCCCCACCTGTTGCATATCTCCGCAAACACTTCGGGATGGAGAGACCATTCCCCCGGATGAAAGTATTATCTGCTGAGAAAATCCGCTTCCCAGTTGTCCACACCCGAAATGTGGATCGCTGACAGCAAACAGTTGTGGGCCTCCGCCAACTCCAGAATCCGAGATACTTCCCTCATTGCTAGGGAGCTTCTCGTTCCCCCCTGATGGTTAATGAAAGCCACCAAGGTTATATTGTCTGATTGGAATCTAATAAACTGGGACGAACCAAGGAGGGGCCAAGCCTTCAAAGCATTAAAGATTGTCCGAAGTTCCAGAATGTTGATCCGGAGGCGGCGTTCCTCCTGAGACCACAGGCCCTGTGACTTCTTGGCACCCCTAACAGCCCCCCATTCTGATAGACTCGCGTCCGTAGTCACAATCTCCCAGGATGGTCTTAGAAAGGATGTCCCTTGGGACAGATGATCTGGATAGACCCACCAAGGGTGATTCTCTCGACCGGTTGTCCAGTGAAATCTGTTGAAACAGATCCGAATGATCTCTGTTCTACTGCCTCAGTATGCACAGTTGCAACAGTCTGAGATGGAAACTGGCAAAGGGAATGATGTCCATGCTGGACACCATGAGACCAAATTGCCTCCATACACTGAGCCACAGGTGGCCTTAAGGAGGTCTGGAGGGCAAGACATGCCGAAGCCAGCTTGTAACGTCTCTGGTCTGTTAGGAATATTCTCATGGATATGGAGTCTATTACAGTACCCAGGAATTCAACCCTGGTGCTTGGAATAAGAGAACTCTTTTCTAAGTTTATCTTCCATCCATGAGATCGAAGAAGAGAGAGAAGAAATACCGAATGGTCCTCCGCAAGACAAAAAGATGGAGCTTGTACCAAAATATCGTCCAAGTAAGGAGCTACTGCTATACCCCCGGTTCTGGCAACGGCTAGAAGAGCCCCTAGAACCTTTGTAAAAATCCTTGGAGCAGTAGCTAAACCAAAGTCCAATAAACTGGAAGTGTTGGTCCAGGAAACGCAAACCTTAGGAACTGGAAGTAATCCTTGCGAATTGGAACGTGAAGATAAGCATCCTTCAGATCTATAGTGGTCATGAACTGTCCTTCCTGTACTAGGGGAAGGATGGACCTTATTGCCTCCATCTTGAACGAGGGGACATTTAGAAATTTCGTTAAAGACTTTAGGTCCAGAATCGGGTGGAAAGTTCCCTCTTTCTTTGGGACCACAAATAGGTTTGAATAGTATCCCAAACCTTTTTCTGCGATAGGAACCGGGACAATGACCCCTAAGGAGGACAGATCCCGCACGCACCCCAGAAAGGCTTCCCACTTTTCTGGTTTTGAAGACAGACTTGAGAGGAGAAATCTGCCCTTTGGTGGATGAGATTTGAAACCTATCTTGTATCCCTGAGCTATGACCTCCAGGACCCATGGATCCTGCATGCCCCTGAACCAAGCGTCTTACAAAAGCAACAGTCTGCCCCCTACACTATCCAGCGCCGGATCGGGGGCCACCCCTTCATGCCGACTTGGTCTCGGCGGGCTTCTTGCTCAGCTTGAATTTATTCCAGGATTGGGCCAGATTCCAAGTACTCTTGGCATGCTCAGGCTTAAGAGGAGGACTGTTGTTGTTGGGATTTCTCAGAACGAAAGGAACGAAAATTAGAGCCTTGTCCCTTAGACTTGTTCTTTTTATCCTGCGGTAGCAAGGCACCCTTGCCCCCTATAATTGTGGAGATAGTGGAGGAGTCCAGGCCTGGACCAAATAAAATCTTTCCCTTAAAAGGAAGGGAAAGGAGTCTAGACTTCGAAGTCATATCCGCAGACCAGGATTTCAGCCACAGCGCCCGACGGGTCTGCATTGAAAAATCAAATCTTAGCATTTAGGCGAATGATCTGCATGTTTGCATCACAGATAAAAGAATTAGCAATTCTCAATGCCTTAATTCCTTCTTGGATAATGTCGAGGGGACCCTCCACCTCGATCAATTCCGATAAGGAGTCGCACCAGTAGGCCGCAGCTCCAGCAACCGAGGCAAAATCCACTACCGGTTGAAACAAGTATCCCGAATGCTGAAACATTTTTCTGAGAAAAGTTTCCATCTTCTTGTCCATCGGCTCGCTGAATGACGAGCTATCCTCAAGTGGGATAGTAGTATGCTTGGCCAGTGTGGAGATAGCACGATCCACCTTAGGGACGGAACCCCACAACTCCAATTGAGAGTCCGGTAATCATTTTTTAAAAGGAAGACGAAGGGGAAAAGGAAAATCCAATTCTATCCCACTCATTCTTAATGTTAGCCAATTTTACCGGTACAGGAAAAGTTAATGGCACTACCCTGTCCTTGTAAACTCTGTCTAATTTAGGGATCAAAGGTTCATCAGGCAGCTTGGCCTCTGGAACCTCTAATGTAGACAGAACCTTCTTTAGAAGAAAACGTGAGTGTTCAATCTTAAATCGAAAGGCTGGTTCCTCCGCAGCAGGAGGCCTAGAAGAAGCAGACTCCAACCCAGAAAGTTCACCCCCTGAAGACTCAGTGTGACCCGTCCTTGGATAATTGAAAATCAGATAAATCCAATAAATCACTTGACGACCCCTGGACAGGAGAGCTATGTTTAACCTCTCGCTTGCGCTTGGTAGGGCGAGGTAAAGCACTAAGGGCCTCAGACACCGCTGTCTTTAACTGTGCGGTAAAGTCTAATGGTAAAAGGTTCCCTCCAGACGGAGGATCAGGCGTGCTACGGAAAGCTGCATGTGATGAGGGAGATGACTGATGGGTATGCACCTCATGGGAAGGCAAGTCCTCAGAGGTGGACGGCTCAGTGGTACTAAAGGGGTTACGCGTCTAAGACATAACAACCTTGTTGAGGCATATGGAACATAGCTGAGAGGGCGGGCATACCAAGGCCTCCTCACAATATAAACAGGTAATACTATTTGGAATAGAGTGAGTACCCTCAAGAATATCAGAATCCTCCATAGCTTACACTAATGACAGTAGGACACAGAATAAAACAATCTTTTTATTTCTCACAAAAACTGCACCTTTCTACTTCCCAATGGCTGGGGCACTCACCACCTCCAAGACCTAGACAAAACGGAAAAAAAAACCCATCTTCTCCGACAGCTAGCTCGTCAGGAAAGAGGAAATGAAAGTGCGACCACTCCTGGTAATGCGGTGCGCCAGGCAGGACCGCTCCTGCTATGAGAAAAAGCCAGCAAAGCTAACCTGTGTGTTCCAGCCACATAACAAACAGTCTATGAGCCCAATGAAATCTCACACATAAAGCAGCATAAAATCAAAGCATCATATTTGATTAATCCCCACTGTTCCATAATCTCCCTCAGGAGATATTAACCCATGATTCTATCAAGATAAAAGGAGTCACACTGTGACACTGTCTTCTAGAGTTTTCAACATGTGTAAAAATTGAAACGATCTTACCAGAATCCATGCTGTGGAACAGAAACACAGCCTCTTAAGTGTGACAGTCTTTTAGCATTGCTCCTGACATTGACTTGAGTAAAGAAATGAGCAGGCAGTGAAACTTGTCAACACTGATTGCTTAAGGAACTGTTAGCAGGCAGTCTGAAAGGGTTCGCAGAAAGACTCTCCTTGCATCTCAAGACTAACTTTCGTCAATGATCTCACTGAAAGGCTGACAAGACTCATATCGAAGGGCAAATACCCCTCCTAAGGAACTACTCCGAAATCTTCTAACACTTCTCTGCCATCCTCCTGTGATGGAAGGCAAAAATGACTGGGGGATGAGGGAAGTGGGAGGGGTATTTAAGCCTTTGGCTGGGGTGTCTTTGCTTCCTCCTGGCCAGGTTCAGTATTTCCCAACAGTAAGGAATGAAGCCGTGGACTCTCCTTATATTAAGGAAATACATATTTACATTAATTTAAAAAAAAAAGGAAAAAAAAAAAAAAAAAGTATATTCTGTTATGTCATTGTCACATTTGAAAATGAACCAGTGAGTGCCGTGTGTGTATGATATGATATGATATATATATATATATATATATATACACACACACACACACACATATATACAGGGAGTGCAGAATTATTAGGCAAGTTGTATTTTTGAGGATTAATTTTATTATTGAACAACAACAACCATGTTCTCAATGAACCCAAAAAACTCATTAATATAAAAGCTGAATAGTTTTGGAAGTAGTTTTTAGTTATAGCTATTTTAGGGGGATATCTGTGTGTGCAGGTGACTATTACTGTGCATAATTCTTAGGCAACTTAACAAAAAACAAATATATACCCATTTCAATTACAGCTTGGAGTAAGACAACATGCATAAAGAGGATGATGTGGTCAAAATACTCATTTGCCTAATAATTCTGCACTCCCTGTATGAGATAGATACACACATGAGGAAATGAGGCACTCACTGGTTCATTTTCCCTCATTTCCTCCTGTATAGGATGTATGTTTAAGTGAGAGTAAGCTTTAACCAGGATTGTGTGTGTGATATAGAGAGATAGATAGATAGATAAAGAGAGATAGAGAGAGAGATATACATACATACAAATATATATACACACACACACACACACACCAAATTAGGTACATTAAGATTTATGCAAGAGCGCTATTTTGTATACAGCTACAATACATACAGAATAAGTATATTTAATTATGAAATAGAGAGAAACCTTTAACATTATACACTAGTATAAATACCTGTTACTGTAATACTTCCGGTGGAGAAAATCTGCAAGGTTGACCTCAGAGACTTTATTCTATAGCAGACAGCAGGATGTAGTTCAGGCTCATAACTGCAAAATACATATAGTTTTTTTTTACAAATTCAGAGACTTAAATAAATACATCAATTATTCCATGCACTTTTTGTGTGTGTCATTCTTTTACAATTGCAAATTTCCTAATTATTGCAAATCCAAATGCAGCCTTTTAGGGTTTCCTATGTACTATAATAAAAGATGTCTATTGACCCTTTTTATTTTGTGTCTACATACTCACGGACTACCTCTTTATACATAGCTGTTCAAAGTCATGACTAACAATAGATTTTATATAAACAAATGTTAATACAAAAGAGAAAGAAAAAACAAAAAACTTTAATACCTTGCATTAGGACGATTATTCTTGGTGAATTCTGGCAACCTTATTTCAAAGGGCATAGTACAGACAGCCAATACATTGACAACTTTAAAGTCAGTGAATTTTACCTATGGGGGGAAAAATAATTTTTTTTTATAGAAATGATCATTTCCTTGTCTAAAGCTTAGTTCTATGCTATACCAAGAAAACATCTGTCTGATACATATTATATAAAATAAAAGGTGAACGGATGTATTAATTCCTACATTGAATAGAAATAGAACAAACATACGTGGAAACCAAGTTTCTGCAAACAACGTGCCAAGCGTCTTGCGCCAAATTTGGCTTCTTCTTCACTGCACAATAAAAAAAAAATTGTTTACCATAACAACCAGCTATATTTGTAAAGTTACGTCAATAAATTTATGAGTAAAATATTTTGCAGTGCTATATTGCTCTACCCTTCACTGCCATTTAAGCCTCCTGTTTTTGTCCTATAACACCCTATCTTTCTTTGCTCCTCACGCTTATCCAATGGTTTTTAACCTGTTTCTTGCTGTCTCTTAAATTGCTGTTTTTCTTCAGTTAAACCATCCCTTTTTTTCTTCTCCCCACTGACACATCTAATTTAAATTTATATCCAAAATTCACATATGGATTTAAAAGCTTTTGTTGTGCATACAACATAAATAAATTATGAATGGTGCAGCACTATAGAGGACTCCGTGGCCACTTTTGCAGCCTACTGAATTATGTAAGTTGCCAAACACTTGACCAAGTAGTAATAGATTCCTCTAGCTTAGGGATGTCCTGTTCTCAGAAGATACTAAACGGACGTTGTATTCACACACTGTGTAGCAATTATGTTAAAGGACAGCCTTTAAGTAGGTTTTTTTTGTGCCTGCAAAATTGCAGAATGAAGTTTACAAATACCAAATTACCTGGATTTCGGCATCGATTACTTTTTAAATGTGGTTGGATCACAATTACAGACAAACACACACTGACTAAAAACTAATAAACAGTTGTACATTATACATTTTTATTGAAGACATCAATTAATCATTAACAGTGCAAATATATATATATATATTTTATTCTGAAAAATATAAGCATTCGACTAGCTATTTACAGATTTAAATATACATACACACAGATATATATATATCTATATACATTAAAAAGTGATTTAATATGATTCAGATAGAGCATAACATTTTTATTTTTTCCAATTAAAGGGACATTCCAGTCAAAACTGAAATGCACATAGATTAATTACATCTTTGAATAGAAACATATTTGCAATATACATGTATTAGCATAAATGCTTCTAGTAAAAGTTACTAAATTTGCTAACTTTGCATATAATTGCATAACGCAACTTTATTGGCCATGGGGAAGGGTGAAAGTTTTCAATCACAGCCCTTTCTTCAGGGCATCCAAGGACGTCTGTCAGAAGAGAAAATAAGCAAAACAAATATATATTTCTTTCATAATATTTATGTTTTAGATTCTACTTCACTAGTTAATATATATTGTTATTGCGGCTAAATGACTACATCCCCTGAGTGAACTGATCCTCTAAAAAGGTACAGTCTAGTAAAAAAAATAAACTTTCATGATTTAGATAGGGCATGCAATTTTAAACAACTCTTCAATTTACTTATATCAGTGCTTCTCAACCACAGTCCTCAAGTACCCCCAACAGACCAGATTTTTATTATAGCGTAATCAGTGCACAAGCGAAGTAATCAGCTGATCAGTAACACCATGGTTAATAACCTGCTCTCACGCATCAGCTAATTATTTCACCTGTGCACTGGTTCAGCTATAATAAAAGCCTGGCCAGTTGGGGGTACTTGAGGAGTGCGGTTGAGAAACAATGACTTATCATTAAATCTGCGGTGATCATTAGGAATTCTTTGTTGAAAGCTTAAAAGGGAGAGTTTACTCAAAAATTTTCTCCCCTTTTATTTGTTCCCAATGATCCACTTTACATGCTATAGTGTATTAAATTGTTTACAAGTATATTCATTACCCTTATATTGGCATTTGACTTAGTTTATTTAGCCTGTGATATCCCCACACATCCTGAAAGTTTTTGGCATCAAGGCCAAGCTGTGTTTACACAGCCAGTAGAAGAAATTATACTCCCAGTGGGTTATAGAAGAAATAATGTAATAAAATGTTAATTTTCCATTGTTCTCTCCAAGTATTGGTGATTGGTTTATGGACAGATATAAGATAAAGCAGGTATATGAGCACAATGTGATAAAGTAATGAGATCTGATTATACCTACAAGCTCAGCCCATTTTATTAGGTTGTGGCTTCAAAACACAAAATCAGCTCATTCATATACACAAATAAGCCTTAAAAAAGCAAATCTCATACATTTTATACTCTGCAACTGGTAAAAAAGTAATTGGAAACACATTAAGGGAAACACATTTTTATAGTATACTGTCCCTTTAACCTAGGAAGGCTCAAATGCTAATTTCTAAGCTAACTGAAGGCCGCCTCTTATCTCAGTAAATGTTTTTGCAGCTAGACAGTGCTAGTCCATGTGTGCCATATAGATGACATTGCGGTTACTCCCGTGGAGTTATTTGTGAGTCAGCAGTGATTGGCTAAAATGCAAGTTTGTCAAAAGAACTGAAACAAGGGGGCAGTCTGCAGAGGCTTAGATAGGTTATCACAGACGTAAAAAGTGTATTAAAGTGCCATAAAACATGTTGAGATCTGTGCATATCCTAAAAGGGCTAATTAAGTAGAAATAGTTTGCATAAATTTTTTTTTTTAAAAACTGCTGGCAAGTATTTTAAAAAGGAAATTTATGCTTACCTGATAAATGTATTTCTTTTACGATATGACGAGTCCACGGATTTCATCCTTACTTATGGGATATCGCCTCCTGGTCAGTAGGAGGCGGCAAAGAGCTCCACAGCAGAGCTGCATAAATAGCTCCTCCCTTCCCCCCCAACCCAGTCATTCGACCGAAGTTAGGAAGAGAAAGGAAAAGCCAAGGAGCAGAGGTGACTGAAGTTTAACAAAAATAAAAAAAAAATATGATGAGTCCACTGTGGGCCGTGGACTTGTCATATCGTAAAAGAAATACATTTATCAGGTAAGCATAAATTTCCTTTTCTTTTACAAGATATGACGAGTCCACGGATTTCATCCTTACTTATGGGATACAATACCAAAGCTTTAGGACACGGATGAAAGGGAGGGACAAGACAGGAACCTAAACGGAAGGCACCACTGCTTGAAGAAACTTTCTCCCAAAGGCAGCCTCAGATGAGGCAAAAGTATCAAATTTGGAAAAAGTGTGGAGAGACGACCAAGTTGCAGTCTTGCAAATCTGTTCAACAGAAGCATCATTTTTAAACGCCCACGAGGAAGCCACAGCTCTAGTAGAATGGGCCATAATTCGTTCTGGAGGCTGGTGTCCAGCAGTCTCATAAGCAACACGGATGATACTCCTCAGCCAAAGAGAAAGAGAGGTAGCCGTAGCTTTCTGACCCCTACGTTTCCCAGCAAAAACAACAAATAATGAAGATGTTTGACGAAAATCCTTAGTCGCCTGCAAGTAGAACTTCAAGGCACGGACTACATCCAAATTATGTAACAGACGCTCCTTCTTAGAAGAAGAGTTAGGACACAAGGAAGAAACAACAATTTCCTGATAAATATTTTTGTTAGAAACAACCTTAGGAAGAAAACCAGGTTTGGTACATAACACCACCTTATCAGAATGGAAAATAAGATAAGGAGGAACACATAGTAATGCCGAAAGCTCAGAAACTCTGCGAGCAGAAGAAATAGCAACCAAAAATAAAACTTTCCAAGATAATAACTTAATATCTATGGAATGCATAGGTTCAAACGGAACCCCTTGAAGAACATTAAGAACTAAATTCAAACTCCAAGGAGGAGCAATTGGTCTAAACACAGGTCGGATTCTAGTCAGGGCCTGACAAAAAGATTGAACATCTGCCAGACGCTTGTGAAGCAAAATAGACAAAACAGAAATCTGTCCCTTTAAGGAACTTGCCGACAACTCTTTCTCCAATCCTTCTTGGAGAAAGGATAAAATCCTGGGAATCCTAACCCTACTCCATGAGTAGCCCTTGGATTCGCACCAATAAAGATATTTACGCCATATCTTATGGTAAATTTTTCTAGTAACAGGCTTTCGTGCCTGAATCAAGGTATCAATGACCGCATCAGAGAACCCCCGCTTAGATAAAATCAAGCGTTCAATCTCCAAGCAGTCAGCTGCAGAGAAATTAGATTCAGATAATGGAAGGGTCCCTGAATGGAGAAGTTCCTGTCTCAATGGAAGCCTCCACGGCGGCAGAGAGGACACGTCCACCAGATCGGCATACCAAGTCCTGCGAGGACACGCAGGAGCGATTAGAATCACCAAAGCCCTCTCCTGTTTGATCCGTGCAATCACCCGGGGAAGGAGAGCAAACGGTGGAAACACATAAGCTAGGTTGAACGACCAAGGCACTGCCAAGGCATCTATCAGTTCAGCCTGAGGATCCCTGGACCTGGATCCGTATCTTGAGAGCTTGGAATTCTGACGAGACGCCATCAGATCCAATTCCGGTCTGCCCCACCTGAGAATCAGGGTGGCAAAGATCTCCGGATGGAGTTCCCATTCCCCCGGATGAAACGTCTGTCTGCTCAAAAAATCCGCCTCCCAGTTGTACACTCCTGGAATGTAGATTGCTGACAGATAAGAGTGAGCCTCGGCTCACCGAATTATCTTGGATACTTCTGTCATCGCTAAGGAACTCCTTGTTCCTCCCTGATGATTGATGTAAGCCACAGTCGTGATGTTGTCCGACTGAAATCGGATGAATTTGGCTGAAGCCAACCGAGGCCAAGCCTGAAGCGCATTGAATATTGCTCTCAATTCCAGAGTACTGATTGGAAGGAGAGACTCCGACAGAGTCCACACACCCTGAGCCATCAGGGAATTCCAGACTGCACCCCATCCTAGTAGACTGGCATCCGTTGTCACTATCACCCATGAAGGTCTGCGGAAGCACGTCCCTTGGGACAGATGATCCAGCGACAACCACCAAAGAAGAGAGTATCTTGTCTCCTGATCTGAGGAGACAAATTTGCATAATCTCCATTCAACTGTCTGAGCATGCTCAGTTGTAGAGGTCTGAGATGAAAACGAGCAAACGGAATGATGTCCATTGCCGGCCACCATCAATCCAATTACCTCCATGCACTGAGCCACAGATGGCAGAGGATTGGACTGAAGGGCTCGGCATGTATTCAGAATCTTTAACTTTCTGACTTCCGTCAAAAAGATTTTCATGGATATAGAATCTATTAGAGTTCCCAGGAAAGTAACCCTTGTCTGTGGAATTAGTGAACTCTTTTCTAGATTCACCTTCCCCCCGTGAGTCCTTAGAAAGGACAGAACTATGTCGGTATGAGACTTTGTCAGTTGATAAGACGACGCCTGGATCAGAATATCATCCAGATAAGGCACCACTGCAATGCCCCGCGGTCTGAGAACCGCCAACAGAGACCCTAGAACCTTTGTGAAGATCCTGGGTGCCGTGGCCAGCCCGAAAGGAAGAGCCACAAACTGAAAATGTTTGTCCAGGAAGGCAAAACTTAGGAACTGGTGATGATCTTTGTGGATAGGAATATGAAGATATGCGTCCTTTAAGTCCACGGTAGTCATATATTGACCCTCCTGGATCAATGGAAGAATTGTCCGTATAGTCTCCATCTTGAAGGATGGAACTCTGAGAAACTTGTTTAGACTTTTGATATCTAAAATGGGTCAGAACGTTCCCTCCTTTTTGGAAACCACAAAAAGATTTGAATAAAACCCCTGCCCCTGTATTGGGACGGGACAAATTACTCCCATGGTAGAGAGCTCTTCTAAACAACGTAAGAACGCCTCTCTTTTTATGTGGTCTACAGACAATCGTGAAAGAAGAAACCTTCCCCTTGGGGAGGCATTTCTGAACTCCAACTGATACCCTTGAGACACGATTTCTAGTGTCCAGGGATCCTGAACGTCTCTTATCCAAGCCTGGACAAAGAGAGAATGTATGCCCCCTACTAGATCCGGTCCCGGATCGGGGGCCGCCCCTTCATGCTGTCTTGGTAGCAGCGGCAGGTTTTTTGGGTTGTTAACCCTTGTTCCAAACCTGGTTAGGTTTCCAGGTGGGTTTGGCTTGAGCATAATTCCCTTCCTGTTTAACAGAAGAGGAAGAGGGGATTCCCTTGAAGTTTCGAAAGGAACAAAAATTATTCTGTCGTCCCCTTTGATTAGCTGTTTTGTCCTGAGGAAGACGGTGACCCTTACCTCCCGTAATGTCAGAAATTATCTCTTTCAAGTCAGGCCCAAACAGGGTCTTACCCTTGAAAGGAATCGCCAAGAGCTTTGATTTAGAGGACACATCTGCAGACAAAGATTTTAAACCATGCAGTTCCGTTGCGTATTTACCACTGTGAACTGCCATTAACCTGAGTATGAACCAAAAATATTTCCCCAGCGTCAGCCATCTCTTATGCCATATGTTCCACAACAATAAACAGAGATTTGCCCAATATATGTAAAAACATTGTATGATATTGAATAATACCATCGTTACCCCAGCGCTTCTAGCATATCTTATCCACTAGAATATCTGTAGAATCTAAAAAATATGTTGGTTCTCGTTCTGACATATTTGACAAAAGGGCAGCCTTTTAGCCACATAAACCCCAGATAGAGAAAAAAGGTAGCGTACAGTCAGATCCGAGATGAGCTGCAGAGCCCCAGAATAAGAGACTGCACTTACCTCTATGCTGAGGAACAGCATGATAATTCACAGTGTCAAGAGGTCCACTCTTCCTCCTGAGGTCCTGTGAAGATATAAGGATCTTAGTTAAGTTTCTCTAAGATCATCACTTCAGAGCAGTATCAGAATGGGAGGCGCAGCGAAGTTAACAACCCCACCAGTTCCCATAGCCAAAAGGGCTATAACTGCAGAGTCTGTTCTATAAGAAAATAGTACACTTTGGCACCATTTGAAAATAAAAAAACTCTTGATAGAAGAATCTAAACTCACACCTTACTTTACCTCTTCATATCACTAACACAGGCAAAGAGAATGACTGGGTTGGGGGGGAAGGGAGGAGCTATTTATGCAGCTCTGCTGTGGAGCTCTTTGCCTCCTCCCGCTGACCAGGAGGCGATATCCCATAAGTAAGGATGAAATCCGTGGGCTCGTCATATCTTGCAAAATAAATCATTTTAAGCATCAGAAACACAGACATTGTATTTCAACTGAGTTCACAGTAGCTTATTTGCTTCTAGGCATGCTCCAGCAGATAATGAGTGCTAAAGTCTTGTATTCTACCAAAGCAAAAGGTGGATATAGATGCAGCCATATAAGGAATTGTGTGGGGGAGTTAGAGTTTTACAATTCAGAAACTTAAAATAAAGGGTTAATGGCGAGGCACTGCAGAATAAATTTGCAGGTAAAGCAAATAAAGAACATATTATAATTTGTCTCTATCCCAACTTGTTTTACATGCCTTTTTATATAGCCGTGTTGGTTATGCAAAACTGGGGAATGGGCAATAAAAGGGACTATCTTTTTAAAGAATAACAATGCTGGACTAGATTGCCCCTTTATATAAATAATGAAAAGTATATTTCAAAGTTTTTTATAACTACACATAAATATTTTATATTAATTTTATTTTCAAGTCCCTTTAATCTTGAAAAAAAAGGTTTTAGTGTGTAGTAGTGTCTAGTTTCCTTGATCTTAGATTTTTAATTTTTATAACAGACAAAATTAAAGGTTACCTGGTGGCTCCCGTACAAATAATTTTTCCTGAGGACCAAATTGTGGCAGTTATCCTGGGTTTCCTAAGTTTCATTAGCACCTTCTTTAGTGAGAAAGAGATAGAGATTAGATATATTTAGATAGTTACATTACATGGTTAGAAAACAGCTATTTTGATTTAGACATTTTTTTTTACTATTTAAGTTTGTGACATGTATGCATTGCTGAAAGGTATTCAGTTAAAAAAAAATATATATGTATCTCATATCCTTTCCATTACTGTCATTAAAGAGACATAAAACCCAACATTTTTATTTCATAATCCAGATAGAATATGCAATTTCAACCAATCAACTTTCAAATTAAAAGGGACATGAAATACAATTTTTTCTTTCATGATTTAGAAAGAGCATGCAATTTAAAACAACTTTCCAATTTACTTCTATTATCTAATTTGCTTTTTCCCCTTGATATCCTTTTTCGAAAAGCATATCTAAATATGATCAGTAGCTGCTGACTAGTGGCTGCACATAGATGTCTTGGGTGATTGGATCATTTATTTGTATAGCTATTTCTTCAACAAAGGATATCTAAAGAATGAATCAAATTAGGTAATAGAAGTAATTTGGAATGTTGTTTAAAATTGTATTCTCTATCTAAAATTCTAAAAGAAAATGTTTGACTTTCATGTCTAACTTTTATTATCTAATTTGCTTGCTTTTCTTTTTATCCTTTGTTGAAAAGCCTTCCTTGGTAAGCTCAGAAGCAGAAATGCACTACGGGGAGCTAGCTAATGATTATGCCTTCAATAAAAGGATACCAAGATAATGAAGCAAATTATATATGCTGTATCGGAGTCACAAAAGATAAAAAGAAAAAAAGTGTTTCATGTCCCTTTAAGTGTGCAGTAGATTTAGCCTATGTAAAAATTATATGTTAAATTAAGCTACTGAGAACAGCAGCTGTATAGCTAGAAGCATGGTTTAACGAAGAAGACTCTGAACACAAACTGGAGGTCTCCTCTCCAAAGACAGATACACTATCAAACCATTTGTGTGAGCAGTCATAAGTGAAGGCAGAGTTGTGGGGGTTCCGTGCTGTAACTCAGCACTGCCTGGTGCAGTTGAACCTCCCTCTGCATGTTGTATATACAGTGCTGCACTCAAGATATCTGCATGCTCACAAGGAAACTTGGAACAAAAGCTAAAAAGAGGAAGAGATTAATCTGATTTAACAGATGTACATTGGAAGGTTGTTTTGCCTTTCATGTCTCAAACATCCCAGTTGAAGAGTGATGACAAATTAACAAGATGGTGATATATACTGCCAATTATCAGAACAAAAAGGGGCATTTTTATTATTCCAGCATGATTTCACTGAAGCCCTAAAAAAGTAAATTGTATGAACATGATTGTAAAAGTATATAAACATCTGAAAAGATGTTGTACATGTTTAACACATTATCCACTAGGGAAAAAAAAAAGAAGGAAAAACAGAATTTATGCTTACCTGATAAATTACTTTCTCCAACGGTGTGTCCGGTCCACGGCGTCATCCATAACTTGTGCGAATATTCTCTTCCCCAACAGGAAATGGCAAAGAGCACAGCAAAAGCTGTCCATATAGTCCCTTCTAGGCTCCGCCCACCCCAGTCATTCGACCGACAGGAAAAAAACAGGAGAAACCATAGGGTGCCGTGGTGACTGTAGTTAAAGAAAGAAATTCATCAAACCTGATTAAAAAAAACCAGGGCGGGCCGTGGACTGGACACACCGTTGGAATAAGTAATTTATCAGGTAAGCATAAATTCTGTTTTCTCCAACATTGGTGTGTCCGGTCCACGGCGTCATCCATAACTTGTGGGAACCAATACCAAAGCTTTAGGACATGGATGAAGGGAGGGAGCCAATCAGGTTACCTAAACAGAAGGCACCATGGCTTGCAAAACCTTTCTCCCAAAAATAGCCTCCGAAGAAGCAAAAGTATCAAATTTGTAGAATTTGGCAAAAGTGTGCAGGGAAGACCAAGTCGTTGCCTTACATATCTGATCAACAGAAGCCTCGTTCTTGAAGGCCCATGAGGAAGCCACAGCCCTAGTAGAGTGAGCTGTGATGCGTTTGGGAGGCTGCCGTCCGGCAGTCTCGTAAGCCAATCGGATGATGCTTTTCAGCCAAAAGGAAAGAGAGGTAGCAGTAGCTTTTTGACCTCTCCTCTTGCCAGAATAAACGACAAACAGAGAAGACGTTTGTCTGAAATCCTTTGTTGCTTCTAAATAGAACTTTAAAGCACGAACTACATCTAAATTGTGTAACAAACGTTCCTTCTTTGAAACTGGATTCGGACACAAAGAAGGCACAACTATTTCCTGGTTAATATTCTTGTTGGAAACAACCTTTGGAAGGAAACCAGGTTTAGTACGCAAAACAACCTTATCTGAATGGAACACCAGATAGGGCGGATTACACTGCAGAGCAGATAACTCAGAAACTCTTCTAGCAGAAGAAATAGCAACCAAAAACAGAACTTTCCAAGATAACATCTTGATATCTATGGAATGTAGAGGTTCAAACGAAACCCCTTGAAGAACTGAAAGAACTAAATTCAGACTCCAGGGAGGAGTCAAAGGTCTGTAAACAGGCTTGATCCTGACCAAAGCCTGAACAAAAGCTTGAACATCTGGCACAGCTGCCAGTCGTTTGTGTAACAAGACAGATAAAGCAGAAATCTGTCCCTTTAGAGAACTCGCTGATAATCCCTTATCCAAACCTTCTTGGAGAAAGGAAAGGATCCTAGGAATTTTGATCTTACTCCATGAGAATCCCTTGGATTCAGACCAACAGATATATCTTTTCCATATTTTATGGTAAATTTTTCTAGTTACAGGTTTTCTGGCTTGTACCAGAGTATCTATCACAGAATCCGAAAACCCACGCTTAGATAAAATCAAGCGTTCAATTTCCAAGCCGTCAGCTGGAGGGAAACTAGATTTGGATGTTCGAATGGACCCTGTACTAGAAGATCCTGTCTCAAAGGTAGCTTCCATGGTGGAGCCGATGACATATTCACCAGGTCTGCATACCAAGTCCTGCGTGGCCACGCAGGAGCTATCAAGATCACAGAGGCCCTCTCCTGTTTGATCCTGGCTACCAGCCTGGGAATGAGAGGAAACGGTGGAAACACATAAGCTAGGTTGAAGGCCCAAGGTGCTACTAATGCATCCACTAGAGTCGCCTTGGGATCCCTGGATCTGGACCCGTAGCAAGGAACCTTGAAGTTCTGACGAGACACCATCAGATCCATGACTGGAATGCCCCATAATTGAGTCAACTGGGCAAATATCTCCGGGTGGAGTTCCCACTCCCCCGGATGGAATGTCTGACGACTCAAATAATCCGCCTCCCAGTTTTCCACTCCTGGGATGTGGATCGCAGATAGGTGGCAGGAGTGATCCTCCGCCCATTTTATGATTTTGGTCACTTCTCTCATCACCAGGGAACTCCTTGTTCCCCCCCCTGATGGTTGACGTAAGCAACAGTCGTCATGTTGTCTGATTGGAATCTTATGAATCTGGCCTTTGCTAGTTGAGGCCAAGCCCTGAGAGTATTGAATATCGCTCTCAGTTCCAGAATGTTTATCGGGAGAAGAGACTCTTCCCGAGACCATAGACCCTGAGCTTTCAGGGAGTCCCAGACCGCGCCCCAGCCCACTAGACTGGCGTCGGTCGTGACGATGACCCACTCTGGTCTGCTGAAGCTCATTCCCTGGGACAGGTGATCCTGGGTTAGCCACCAACGTAGTGAGTCTCTGGTCTTCTGATCTACTTGAATCACTGGAGACAAGTCTGTATAGTACCCATTCCACTGTTTCAGCATGCACAGTTGTAATGGTCTTAGATGAATTCGCGCAAAAGGAACTATGTCCATTGCTGCAACCATCAACCCTACTACTTCCATGCACTGAGCTATGGAAGGTCGTGGAACAGAGTGAAGAACTTGAAAAGCGTTTAGAAGTTTTGACTTTCTGACATCTGTCAGGAAAATCTTCATTTCTAAAGAATCTATTATTGTCCCCAAGAAAGGAACTCTTGTCGACGGAGAGAGGGAACTTTTTTCTATGTTCACCTTCCACCCGTGAGATCTGAAAAAGGCCAGAACGATGTCTGTGTGAGCCTTTGAAAGAGACGACGCTTGTATCAGAATGTCGTCCAAGTAAGGTGCCACTGCAATGCCCCTTGGTCTTAGAACCGCTAGAAGGGACCCGAGTACCTTTGTGAAAATCCTTGGAGCAGTGGCTAGCCCGAATGGGAGAGCCACAAACTGGTAATGTTTGTCCAGAAAGGCGAACCTTAGGAACTGATGATGATCTTTGTGGATAGGAATATGTAGATACGCATCCTTTAGATCCACGGTAGTCATAAATTGACACTCCTGGATTGTAGGTAAAATCGTTCGAATAGTTTCCATTTTGAACGATGGCACTCTGAGAAATTTGTTTAGAATCTTTAAATCCAGAATTGGTCTGAAAGTTCCCTCTTTTTTGGGAACTACAAACAGATTTGAGTAAAACCCCATTCCTTGTTCCACAGTTGGAACTGGGTGTATCACTCCCATTTTTAACAGGTCTTCTACACAATGTAAGAATGCCTGTCTCTTTATTTGGTTTGAAGATAAGTGAGACATGTGGAACCTTCCCCTTGGGGGTAGTTCCTTGAATTCCATTAGATAACCCTGAGAAACTATTTCTAGTGCCCAGGGATCTTGAACATCTCTTGCCCAAGCCTGAGCGAAGAGAGAGAGTCTGCCCCCTACTAGATCCGGTCCCGGATCGGGGGCTACTCCTTCATGCTGTTTTGGTAGCAGCAGCAGGCTTCTTGACCTGCTTACCCTTGTTCCAGCCTTGCATCGGTTTCCAAGCTGGTTTGGTTTGCGAAGCATTACCCTCTTGTCTAGAGGCTGCAGAGTTGGAGGCCGGTCCGTTCCTGAAATTGCGAAAGGAACGAAAATTAGACTTATTCTTGGCCTTGAAAGGCCTATCTTGTGGGAGGGCGTGGCCCTTACCCCCAGTGATGTCTGAGATAATCTCTTTTAATTCTGGCCCAAAAATGGTTTTACCCTTGAAAGGGATATTAAGCAATTTTGTCTTGGAAGATACATCCGCTGACCAAGACTTTAGCCAGAGCGCTCTGCGCGCCACAATTGCAAACCCTGAATTTTTCGCTGCTAATCTAGCTAACTGCAAAGCTGCATCTAAAATAAAGGAATTAGCTAACTTAAGTGCGTGAATTCTGTCCCTAACCTCCTCATACGGAGTCTCTCTACTGAGCGACTTTTCTGGTTCCTCGAACCAGAACCACGCTGCTGTAGTGACAGGAATAATGCACGAAATAGGTTGCAGGAGGTAACCTTGCTGTACAAAAATCTTTTTAAGCAAACCCTCCAATTTTTTATCCATAGGATCTTTGAAAGCACAATTATCCTCGATAGGAATAGTAGTGCGCTTGGCTAGTGTAGAAACTGCCCCCTCGACCTTAGGAACTGTCTGCCATAAGTCCTTTCTGGGGTCGACCATAGGAAATAATTTCTTAAATATAGGAGGGGGGACAAAAGGTATGCCGGGCTTCTCCCACTCCTTATTCACTATGTCCGCCACCCGCTTGGGTATAGGAAAAGCGTCGGGGTGCACCGGAACCTCTAGGAACTTGTCCATCTTGCACAATTTTTCTGGAATGACCAGGTTGTCACAATCATCCAGAGTAGATAGCACCTCCTTAAGCAGTGCGCGGAGATGCTCTAATTTAAATTTAAATGTCACAACATCAGGTTCTGCCTGTTGAGAAAGTCTACCTGAATCAGAAATTTCCCCATCTGACAAAACCTCCCTCATGGCCACTTCAGATTGGTGTGAGGGTATGACAGAAGTATCATCAGCGCCCTCCTGCTCTACAGTGTTTAAAACAGAGCAATCGCGCTTTCTCTGAAATGCAGGCATTTTGGATAAAATATTTGCTATGGAGTTATCCATTACTGCCGTCAATTGTTGCATAGTAACAAGCATTGGCGCGCTAGAAGTACTAGGGGTCTCCTGCGTGGGCAAAACTGGTGTAGACACAGAAGGAGATGATGTAGAACTATGTCTACTCCCTTCATCTGATGAATCATCTTGGGCAACTTTACTATCTGTGGCAGTACTGTCCTTACTTTGTTTGGACGCCATGGCACAATTATCACACATATTTGAAGGGGGAGACACATTGGCTTCCATACATACAGAACATAGTTTATCTGAAGGCACAGACATGTTAAACAGGCTTAAACTTGTCAATAAAGTACAAAAACCGTTTTAAAACAAAACCGTTACTGTCTCTTTAAATTTTAAACAGGGCACACTTTTTTACTGAATATGTGAAAAACTATGAAGGAATTGTTCAATTTTAACCAAATTTTCACCACAGTGTCTTAAAGCATTCAAAGCATTGCACCCCAGACCTTTAACCCTTAAAATGAGGAAACCGGAGCCGTTTACAGTTTTAACCCTTCTACAGTCCCAGCTACAGCCTTTGCTGCGACTTTACCAAACCCAGGGGGGTATACGATACCAAATGAAGCCTTCTAGGAACCTTTTCAACTACTTCCAGACCCACACACATGCAGCTGCATGTCCTGCTCTCAAAAGTAACTGCACAGTAATGGCGCGAAAATGAGGCTCTGCCTACTACAGAGAAGGCCCTTCCTGACTGGGAAGGTGTCTAAACCAGTGCCTGACATAAAAAAACGTTCCCCAAAGTTATAAAGTGTTAATTTCAACATCAAGCTGTATAAAATGCCCAAATAAAGCAATCGATCTAGCCCATAAAAGTGTCTACCAGTTTTATAGCCCATATTAAGCCCTTTATTCTGTTTGAGACTAAGAAAATGGCTTACCGGTCCCCATGAGGGGAAATGACAGCCTTCCAGCTTTATACAGTCTTGTTAGAAATATGGCTAGTCATACCTTAAGCAGAAAAGTCTGCCAACTGTTCCCCCCAACTGAAGTTATCTCATCTCAACAGTCCTATGTGGGAACAGAAACCGATTTTAGTTACTGCTGCTAAAATCATACTCCTCTCACAAACAGAACTCTTCATCCTTTTCTGTTTCAGAGTAAATAGTACATACCAGCACTATTTTAAAATAACAAACTCTTGATAGTAGAATAAAAAACTACAACTAAACACCACATACTCTTCACCATCTCCGTGGAGATGCTGCTTGTTCAGCGGCAAAGAGAATGACTGGGGTGGGCGGAGCCTAGGAGGGACTATATGGACAGCTTTTGCTGTGCTCTTTGCCATTTCCTGTTGGGGAAGAGAATATTCCCACAAGTTATGGATGACGCCGTGGACCGGACACACCAATGTTGGAGAAACAAAAGTGTTGTCTGATATTCGTTCTTAAGGGTTGTAGCTAGTGCTACAAGCCAGCAGCAACAGCACATACTTATTGGTTACACACAAATCAATATACATTTGTTAATTCTTTATAGGACAGTTTATCATTTTCAGACATATGTAACATATATAAAAATTTTGTTGGTTTCTACCAGGGGTTTTTAAACCTGTCTTTAAGCCTCCCTAAAAGGCCAGATTTTCAGGTTATCTGATCTGGAGCACAGGTGAAATAATCAGCCGATTAGTAAATATGGTTATTAACCTGCGCTCACCCAGTGTAATCCTAAAAAGACAGGTTTTAAAACCCTTGGTTTATAACATTCAGCAAAATCCACATCAAGTTTTTTTTTTTACATAAACGCTCCCAAATCGGCTATATAAATGGACCACCTACAAAACATGTTTGCAAAGAAAAATCTAGTATACAATGTCCCTTTAAGCAGATAGGTTTTAATACCTACCCCAACCTCACGCTTATAAATGACATTTGCTCCTTCCAGTGCAATCTTCCTCAGGTTTAAATGGCATCGCGTTCGAAACACACATACAACGTTTGTAATTAAAATATCCAAAGCCACATCACTGTCTGCATCCATTGAGGTGGCTTACGTGTTGCCTTCCCACCACCATTAAGATTATGATCTGAAAAAAGTAAAAAAACAAAAAACAAACAAAAACAAATTTATATTCATATCAAATAAAAATGACCAGAAATGTTAAAGGCTGCATACATGTGTGTGTGTTCAAGTCTCTAGGTCTATTTCTGTATATGTGTTTTTTTTACTTTTACACCTTTTTCAAGTTTGACTACACTCAAGAATAAAATGTGCACACATTTTAGTCATAGTGACATAAATTGCAGAGGTCAAAAGGAAACCAATCAATGGTCAAGTAAGGGGTCCAAACATATATAGTGGCAGCCCTGTCTCTCCCTTCCGAATGAAAGCTCACAAGTCCACCTGTCCTGTTGATCGTTTCACATAACTATGATTTACAGCTTACAGTGTCTTAAGGGCAGGCCCTTCTACCCTTATGATTTATGTAAATGTCTTGATTATTGTACTCCCCCACTGTAGTTAATGTTAAAGTGCTGTGGAATTACCTAGATTAGATTGTCAATCCAATAGAAAGCACTCACCGGGTCTTATAAATTAAAGCTGAATTTATTAGTAACGTTTTGGGGGTGATAGCCCTGCCCTCAGACCATACAAAGTACAAAAAAAAAAAAAAAAAAACGTGAACACTTCAGCCGCAAATTGGAACTAACATGGCGTCATGACCGCTCCATAACCATGGTTACCGGAAGCGACATAACATATAACAGTGGCAACTGTTTATACATCTCAACAGGACAAAAGATATACATTGTAGTCACGTTATCCCTATCATTAATATGCAACAGTTACTGGCATCTATCTGAGCCTAACAACATCCACCTTTGCTGAGGGAAAAAAATATTTAGCAAACTACACCATTCGTATACCTAAATAGGGCTCGTCAGAAAATCCAATCTAAAAAATTATACATGCAAAGCTATACAACTAATACTATTATAAAAAAATGTGTTACCAGTATCACAGTTCTAAAGAGTGATACGAAATAACAGTGAAAGGACAAAAGCACAGGTACAATTGATTGAGATGAAGGACCGATTCCTCCAACAGGGATATAATGAAAAACATATCCTCAAACATTACAATACTTTTTAAGAATATATGGACCAGGATATGACTCTGACTTCCTCCAAACAGAATAAATATGCATGCAAAGCTATACAGCTAATACTATTATATAGAGTGTAACATAATATGTCCTAAATCTAGCAGTCTGTATAGAGATTTACCTTATAGATCGTACAGATCACAGAAAGCAATGCAAGTCCAGGTGGGTATTCAACCCCCTGGGCACCAAAGTACCCAGGTTGAATATCCACCTGGACTTGTGCTGTAACAATAAGTTGCCCCTATCACCTCCTCTAGTAAGAGAAGGGATATGGTCAATAATCACGTACCTCAAATCTGAAACCGCATGACCAAACAACGCAAAATGTCGGGCAACCGGTTGTTCCGACTCACCCTTTTTTTATGGCCATACGAAATGAGGTGCGGTGGTTGGCCATACGAGTCCAGAGGTCGTCAATCGTTTTTCCGACATAGAATAACCCACACGGACAATGTAATAGATAAACAATTTAAGTCGTTGTGCAGGTTACTCTATGTCGGATCTCAAACTTTTTATTTGTAGATGGATGGGTGAAAAACGTTGTATTCAGTAGACCATTACAGGTGGTGCACCCAGCACACTTGTAACAACCAGGTTTAACCTGTTGGAGCCAAGTCGTAGTCCTGAACTGGATCTACTTTAACCAGCATATCCCTAATTGAGCTAGCCCTTCGGAAGCCAATTTTTGAAGGCTGCATCTTTTTGAAGGGTAAGTTCCCATCCGATTCCATGATGTTCCATTCCTGTTTGATTACATTAGGCAAAGCTTTCTTATCCGCTGTAAATGACGTGGTGAAAATTATTCTATCATCCTTATTCTGTTGTTTAGAGGAAGTCAGAGCCATATCCTGGTCCATATCCTAAAAAAGTATTGTAATGTTCGAGGATATGTTTTTCATTATATCCCCGTTGGAGTAATCGGTCCTTCATCTCAATCAATTGTACCTGTGCTTTGGTCCTTTCACTGTCATTTTGTATCACTCTTTTGAACCTTCGGAATCCTCCAAAAATTGGCTTCCGAAGGGCTAGGTCAATTAGGGATATGCTGGTTAAAGTAGATCCAGTTCGGAGCTGCGACTTAGCTCCAACAGGTTAAACCTGGTTGTTACATGTGTGCTGGGTGCACCACTTGTAATGGTCTACTGAATACAAAGTTTTTCACCCATCCGATTACAAATAAAAAGTTGGAGATTCGACAGAGTAACCTGCACGACGACTTAAATTGTTTATCTATTACATTGTCCATGTGGGTTATTTTATGTCGGAAAAAATGATTGACGACCTCCGGACTCGTATGGCCATAAAAAAAGGGCGAGTCGGAGCAACCAGTTGCCTGACATTTTGCGTTGTTTGGTCATGCGGTTTCAGATTTGAGGTACGCGATTGACCATATCCCTCCTCTTACTAGAGGAGGTGATAGGGGCAACTTATTGTTACAGTGCGAATCCAGGTGGCTATTCAACCTGGGTACTTTGGTGCCCAGGGGGTTGAATACCCACCTGGACTGGCATTGCTTTCTGTGATCTGTACTATCTAAGGTAAATCTCTATGCAGACTGCTAGATTTAGGACATATGTTGCACTCTATATAATAGTATTAGTTGTATAGCTTATGTATATTTTTTAGATTAGATTTTCTGACAAGAGCCCTATTTAGGTATACTAATGGTGTAGTTTGCTAAATAGTTTTTTCCCTCAGCAAAGGTGGATGTTGTTAGGCTCAGATAGATGCCAGTAACTTTTGCATATTAATGATAGGGATAACGTGACTACAATGTATATCTTTTGTCCTGTTAAGATGTATAAACAGTGGCCATTTTCTATGTTTTAGTTATGTCGCTTCCGGTAACCATGGTTACGGCAGGACCTGCGCAGTGGAACGGCCATGACGCCATGTTAGTTCCGGTGTTCACGGCGGTGGGGTTATAAAGGTTCAGGTATGTTTTGTTTGTAGCATGTATGTATATACTTTTTTCAAATACTCGCCGATACGGTTTTTTTATGTCATGTGACAGTTTCCCAAGCATAATACAGACTAATGATTTAAGATAGTTTATTTAGAATTATGAAGAACTGTAACTCGAAAGACATAAAATAATAAGTTTTTTTGCTCGTCACAAAGTTGTAAAAACTTGAAGAAATTTCACAGAACATGGTTAATAAATATTTTATTTATAAAAACAATAAATGTAAAAATCACAAACCAACCAAAAGTGCAATACAGTAAAAAAAATATAACAGTGCACTGTTTAATCATGGGGAACAACACTATGACCTAGATTACATTTGACTGGTAAGCTTTACCAATGTTCTCAATACATGTCCAACTCCATTAAAGTCTATGGAGTTGGAAATGTTAACAGAGCATTGGTAAAGCTTACCAATCAAACGTAATCTAAATCTAGTCCTATAATTGTAGGATGAGTGTTCATAGGAATTAACTTAATTTGTCCTATGAACACTCTTTCTGCAATTATACAAGCTAAGGATGTACCTCAGAGTACAGTATGCATTGAACTTAATTGGGCAAGATGAGAACTATCAGTATTACAGGCAATCTAGAAATTAGAATAAATTTCAAAAAGTTAGTGGCATGTTCTTTTTAAAAAACAGAAGCATCTCTGCATGTTCAGCTATAAGTCCGTGTGTGCCATCAGTAAGGATGTTTCACGCTAAGCTGAAAAGTCTCACTTTTCACACTACTGCATGGGGCAGAGAGATATTTTTGGCCCATTAAATCTCAGTTTATTAACTGCCCAGTACATCAGGGGTTTGTCTGAACGAGCTACAGTGATCTCTCCCAGGTAGGCTTCCAGCGGTATAGTAGCAGCTTTTGGAGCACTGCTCTCAGACGTACAATAATACAAATAAGAGCAATTAGTACTGGCAGAACAGAAGTGAACAATTTTTCGTTAAGTCTCCACTCCAGCTTAAAATTAAATGGGAACATGCAGTTTGAAAAAAGGCTACAATATCGTATGTATGGGTAAGATCTTGAGGTATTGGTTTAAGTATCACACAGAGAAAGTCCAGCACTCACTTACAAGCGCTCAGCTAAGATTAAAAGCAAAAATGGAAGGGTTAGTTACCGCATTTGACCAAATGGGACAAGCCCAGGTACCACGACAATGTCCCTTCCAAAAACCTGGGACCCTAACAAAGCCACACAATGCAAGCTCTCAATCCAACAAACTGGGAACAAGTGAAGGGTGCACAGGCTTATGTAATCACCCCAGACATATACAAAACACAGAAGGGGACTGCACTCTCATACCGGAACGGGTACACATCCCATGACCCTGCAACATGCTCAGCCCTGGGTGCTCACTGGCACTCACAGGAAGCTGTGCTGTCCCCAGAGTCACAGGCAGTTAACCCCAGACAGGTCTGGGTGCAAAAACCATAGGGAAAATTACAAAACGAATTAATACAACACACAGAGAAAGTCCAGCACTCACAAGCTCTCAGCTAAGATTAAAAGCAAAAATGGAAGGGTTTGTTACCGCATTTGGCCAAATGGGACTTTATTACCAGTTTGTTGGATTGAGAGCTTGCATTGTGTGGCTGTTTTAGGGTCCCAGGTTTTTGGAAGGGACCTTGTCGTGGTACCTGGGCTTGTCCTATTTGGCCAAATGCAGTAAATAACCCTTCCACTTTTGTTTTTAATCTTAGCTGAGAGCTTGTAAATGAGTGCTGGACTTTCTCTGTGTGTTGTATTAAATTGTTTTGTGATTTTCCCTATGGTTCTAACTGCCTGTGACTCTAGAAACAGTGCAGCTTCCTGTGAGTGCCAGTGAGCACCCAGGGCTGAGCATGTCGCAGGGTCATGGGATGTGTACCCGGTCCGGTATGAGAGTGCAGTCCCCTTCCGTGTTGTGTATATAATATATATATAATATATAATAAGAAAATGGATTTGGCTATTATGACATTTTTTATAAATCTTGTGCTTAAAATTAGCAACATTTGTTAAAAACACAATTTACTTCTATAGCCAGAAACACTTATCTTGGAAAACTGGTTTCGATAATGTACCACAATAATGATTCACATCTGAGCAAGTGCAAAGTCATGTTTAACACCAGCACTAAGTTTTAAAAGAGGAATGGACTTGACATTTGTATACTTTAAAAGACCATTATAAAGGAAAAATGACATGCTTTAATTCATTAGAACATGTAATTTAACACTAGCGACTCTCACGTCTATATGTTTAAGTCCTGCAAATGAGTTAAGCCCACAGTTAAAGTATTGCTTAGGAGCCACAGAGAACTGCTGGCCCTGAGCTGTTTAATCCCATCGCAGGGGTTAAACACAAACTTGCAGGATATGTAGTCAGGTATTGAAAAGGGACAAGAAAGTCAAAAATAAAAAACTTTTAATAGACTTCATTTTACTTCAGGTATCAAATTTACTTTGCTCTCTTTGCTCCTGAGCCTACCTAGGTATGCTTTTGTACAGTCATGCACTACTGAGAGCTAGCTGGTGACTGGTGGCTTCACACATATGCTAAGTCACAGAAAAAACAAAAATAAACAAAAATAAACACATACAACCATAGTGTTATGTGCATATTTTTTTTTAATATTTTGTTATTTAGTGTAAAAAAAAAAAAAATGTATATCATTTCACCTTCAATATTGTACACATATAAACATCAGAAATAGCACATCTTTCTTTCATTCATGCAAAACAACAGCTACTGGAATGCAACTACTGAAAATGCCAACTTGATACTGCCATCTAGAGGAGATTATAGCTATAGGAATCATCATTACGATGTACATAAAATTACTTGAATATCGAGATTATATATACACACATACCACAAAATATTGCAGTGAGCAATGATACTTTTTTATTGGGACCAACTATACATTTATAAGTTGACAAGCTTTCAGAAGTATTCCTTCCTTTCTCTCATAACTTATAAATGTATAGTTAGTAGTGATGCACCGAAATGGAAATTCTGGACCGAAACTGAATCCGAAAATCCGGGATGCACTTGGCCGAAAACCGAAACTGATACCGAAAATGTATTTTCTCAAATTATTTTTTTAGTTTTTTTTTTTAGTTTTTTTTTTTCTGCATAATTAGAGCCAATAAAAAAAGCCCACACTTTTATTGAAAGTAACACACTAAAATTGGACAAAAATATCTTAAAACAATAATATGCTTCACAATAATTTTACCAAGAAAAAAAAAAAAACAGGCAATAAATAATGCCATTTTCAGCCAAAATGTTTCTGCGACCAAAATTTTAGTGCATCCCTACTTAAAATAATTATAAATTATCAATATACTGTATTAATTCTTCATTTAGTTCTATGTAACAGAATCATATTTAACAGGGTTTTTTTTTTTTTTACCAATTATCCAAATAAAGTATAGTCCTCGAAAACTCATTATATGCAGAACAGTAAGTCAAGTAATAAACTTACAGCAGCTCTAGGCTAGCATCAAATTTGAAGCATGCTACACAATAATTTCACCGAAAATAACAGGCAAAAAAACCGAAAACCGAAATAGCCAAAAATGCCATTTTCGGCCGAAACTTTCTGCGGCCGAAATTTCGGTGCATCCCTAATAGTTAGTCCCAATACAAAAGTATTATTGCTCAATGCAATACTCTTCTTATTTGAGAGACAGAGACCATGCACCAGCATTTTAAACACATCACTTGCTCAGAGAGCCTAAAAGGTGCTTGTACCATCTGATAATGACTAACTTTGTTAATTGCTGACAGGATTAAAAAGCCCCACTTGTGCACGGAGCAGCTGTAGTATTTAAAATGCTGACGCAGAGGTTTTAAAGCCCCTTGCCTTTTTTTTTCTTTCTAACACCTGAGACCCCATATCCTTGAGCCCTTATAACCTTTGTGTGCAATATTTTTTTTTATAGTATTAAATTAGATAGTGTTATTATGAGTAACTATACTTTGTAATGTATTTTTTGTGTGTTTTGTGACACTTTTTAGTTTTGCAAAACAGTTAAACAGAGCTATAAAAGTTGCGGTAATCATTCTAGCTTAAGTTGCGATTACGCTCAATTGATCGCATTTACTTTTCAATTCGTAATACCAGCGGTAAGTCCAATGAGCGCAAACACCTGCAATACACCCCTTATTGCGCAAACATTTGCGCTCCACTCGTAATCTGGCCCAGAGTGGGTAGTACTTATCTTTTTATTTACAAAGGAAGAGGTTTCAAGGGCTTTATAAAAAATAAAAGTAAATCAGTTTGTGGGCCCAGATAATATTCATCCAAGGGTTCTAAAAGAACTTCGATTTGTAATAGCTACTCCATTACCTGATTTACAGAAGACTGGAAAATTACTAATGTAATGTAGTAGGGAAGATTCTGCCAACTATACAGGGAGTGCAGAATTTAGGCAAATTAGTATTTTGACCACATCATCCTCTTTATGCATGTTGTCTTACTCCAAGCTGTATAGGCTCGAAAGCCTACTACCAATTAAGCATATTAGGTGATGTGCATCTCTGTAATGAGAAGGGGTGTGGTCTAATGACATCAACACCCTATATCAGGTGTGCATAATTATTAGGCAACTTCCTTTCCTTTGGGAAAATGGGTCAAAAGAAGGACTTGACAGGCTCAGAAAAGTCAAAAATAGTGAGATATCTTGCAGAGGGATGCAGCACTCTTAAAATTGCAAAGCTTCTGAAGCGTGATCATCGAACAATCAAGCGTTTCATTCAAAATAGTCAACAGGGTCGCAAGAAGCGTGTGGAAAAACCAAGGCGCAAAATAACTGCCCATGAACTGAGAAAAGTCAAGCGTGCAGCTGCCAAGATGCCACTTGCCACCAGTTTGGCCATATTTCAGAGCTGCAACATCACTGGAGTGCCCAAAAGCACAAGGTGTGCAATACTCAGAGACATGGCCAAGGTAAGAAAGGCTGAAAGACGACCACCACTGAACAAGACACACAAGCTGAAACGTCAAGACTGGGCCAAGAAATCTCAAGACTGATTTTTCTAAGGTTTTATGGACTGATGAAATGAGAGTGAGTCTTGATGGGCCAGATGGATGGGCCCGTGGCTGGATTGGTAAAGGGCAGAGAGCTCCAGTCCGACTCAGACGCCAGCAAGGTGGAGGTGGAGTACTGGTTTAGGCTGGTATCATCAAAGATGAGCTTGTGGGGCCTTTTCGGGTTGAGGATGGAGTCAAGCTCAACTCCCAGTCCTACTGCCAGTTTCTGGAAGACACCTTCTTCAAGCAGTGGTACAGGAAGAAGTCTGCATCCTTCAAGAAAAACATGATTTTCATGCAGGACAATGCTCCATCACACGCGTCCAAGTACTCCACAGCGTGGCTGGCAAGAAAGGGTATTAAAGAAGAAAATCTAATAACATGGCCTCCTTGTTCACCTGATCTGAACCCCATTGAGAACCTGTGGTCCATCATCAAATGTGAGATTTACAAGGAGGGAAAACAGTACACCTCTCTGAACAGTGTCTGGGAGGCTGTGGTTGCTGCTGCACGCAATGTTGATGGTGAACAGATCAAAACACTGACAGAATCCATGGATGGCAGGCTTTTGAGTGTCCTTGCAAAGAAAGGTGGCTATATTGGTCACTGATTTGTTTTGTTTTTGAATGTCAGAAATGTATATTTGTGAATGTTGAGATGTTATATTGGTTTCACTGGTAAAAATAAATACCGTAATTGAAATGGGTATATATTTGTTTTTGTTAAGTTGCCTAATAATTATGCACAGTAATAGTCACCTGCACACACAGATATCCCCCTAAAATAGCTATAACTAAAAACAAACTAAAAACTACTTCCAAAACTATTCAGCTTTGATATTAATTAGTTTTTTGGGTTCATTGAGAACATGGTTGTTGTTCAATAATAAAATTAATCCTCAAAAATACAACTTGCCTAATAATTCTGCACTCCCTGTAGACCAGTCAGTATGCCCTCAATTGCAGGGAAATTAATGCAGACTCTTTTAAAAGGAAAATGTGTGTCTTATCTTCAGGAAACCACTTAGACAAAGGACAGCATAGTTTCACTGCTGGAAGATCATGTCAGACTAATCCAATTGATTTCTTTTTACCATGTTAGTAAATTAATAGACCAGGGAGGAGCCGTATATGTAGCATATCTAGAAATATCTAGCATTTGACACTGTCCCACACAACATGATTCAGATAGAGAATACAATTTTATACAACTTTCTAATTTACTTCTATTTAATTTGTTTAATTCTCTTGGTATTTGTTGAAGGAGCAGCAACCCACTACTGGTTTCTAACTTAACACATGGGTGAGCCAATGGCAATTGGTGTGTGTGATTGATATTTATATTTGTATATATTTATATAGATATATATATATATATATATATATATAGATATATATATATATATATATATATAGATATATATATATATATATAGATATATATATATATATAGATATATATATATATATAGATATATATATATATATATATATATATATATATATATATATATATATATATATATATATATATATATATATATATATACACACATATATACATATATATACATATATATACATATATACACACACAGCCACCAATCATCAGCTAGAACCTAGGTTCTTTGGTGCTCCTGAGTTTGCCAAGATAAAACTTTCAGCAAAGGGTAACAAGAGAAGGAAGCAAACAAATTAGAATTATATTAGAAAGTTGTTTAAAATGGTATTCTATATCTAAATCATGAAAGACACATTTTGGGTTTCATGTCCCTTTAAGGATAGAAGACAGAGGATTTCAATTAATGGAGTATATTCAAACAAGTTGATGTTCCAGGAGTGGATCAAATAAGCAGTGATATTTAAACAAAAAAAAAAAAAACTGGAATACTGAGCAAATAAATGGGATCTAAAATAATATTACCAAGAGCAAAATTATGCATATTAGGATCCAAAAAACAAAGGCCAATTATAATCTTAATGGTAAAATACTTACTGTAACTAAAGAGGACTTGGAAATTATTATTTTAGATTATTTATAACTTGGTAGATAATGCGGCAGTGCAGCCAGTAAGGCTAGTTGAATACTTGGTTGAATTGAGAGAGAAAGCAGAAATGTTCCAGCTGGTGCAAAAACCTTTTATTGTGCAATCTGGGATACAAACAAAGCAAAGCAACGTTTCAGGCCCACACTCGGCCCTTTCTCAAGCTTGACCATCAGTGAGTGAACAAACATTTAAATAGCCCCAATGGCGCCAAATATTGTGATTACAACATATACACTGTTGCCATCTAGTGGAAAGTTACAATATAACATCTATAAAAAAAAAATCATACAAATGTGTTAAGAGTGAACCCTTGTGTGCATGGTGTGTGCATACAGTTTGAATATCCAATATTGACCAATACTCAAATGTGTTAGTCTACGGATGGAATATGAAATAAACAAAAATAAAAGCATGAAATAAAAATAAATATTTGTTTGTGGATTGACACATTTGATTTATGTTTTTAACTTGACGTATTGTGGTTATTGTATCAAATTTATAATGGATTTTAAATTTTAATCTGATTAAATGTATCATTATGATTATTTTTAGGTGAATGAATTGTTTATCACCATGTTATTCATAAACTGATTTACACTGAATAGTTATATATATATATATATATATATATATATAAAAACAAATTTTGATAAATAATATGATGATTGTTCACTATGTGGCGATATATTTTGTGATTGAATTATTCACAAGGGTTCACTCTTAAACACATTTTTATAGATTTTTTTTTATAGATGTTATATTGTAACTTTCCACTAGATGGCAACAGTGTATATTAGAGCTGCAACAACTAATCGTCATAATCGATAATAATTGATTATTAAAATAGTTGTCAACGAATCTCATAATCGATTAGTTGGTTTGCAATTAGTTGGTCTGTGCACAACACCAGCTGCTTCACTCCAATGAACTCCTGCACATGGTATTGCGTTTTATGGTTATGTCCTTAGCCTAAAGGATGTTTAGAGACGTATACTTTTTACTTTTTCAGGACAGCATAAGTTTACAACTACCCCTGGCTTATGTGCAACCCAGATATAATAGTCATCATTTGTATTGTTTATATTAAATCAGGTGATTTGGAACTATGCTTTTCATGATATAGTGCCAAGCTTGTTATTTACACCTAGCCCTAGATTGATGGGAGTTATTTAAATTGATGTGCACTATTGTCTGTTTGCACAATTATTAGCGTACTGCTTGCTATTGCTGATTATATGTACTATATAAATAAATGTGTAAGGCTTTGTTCTGTTATTGATATACAGTCCTTAGCGCTTCTGATTTTGTTTTTTATTGTTTTTTTTATATTTTTTTTGTTTTATTGTTATAATATGTACCAGATTCAACCTTTATAAGTATATATTCGTTATTTTTAGAGAGGACTAGATATTTCCCCTAACCTTATAGCGGGTTTTTACCATTGCATATAGATATTCAAGATTGTTTTATATTAGAATGAAGTCAAGGGTTACTTTATTGAGAGGCCCCTTGCCAAGGTAGAAAACACTTAGCATTGGTGAAAAGCTAACAAAGATAAATATCCCACTTTGGTGAAATTGGCAAAACCCTACTTATACATCTCAAGAACCTCAACGCCATCCGAGTGCCTCGTCTCTGCTGCAGGAAATATAGCTGCAAACAGAGAACCAGCCTTAGCCAGAAGCATGTGGACATGTTGAGATTTTTGCATTTCAATGCAAAGTTTCTGAAAGAGTGAATAACAGAATGTTATTAACAGTGATAGTCTAACTCTTTCTAGTTCTACCTCTTTTCAAACAGTTTGTGGTTTTGTTTTGTTTAATTATAAAACTGTGCTCTACTGCTTAAAAATTGAAGAAACAGTTGTGTTAATATAAAGTTTTAGTCTGAAGTTTATATTTGTAACACTCATTATGTGGATTTTATTTAAAACATAGAAAACTATTAATGATTCTCTTTTTAACCGATTAGTCGACTAATCGAAAAAATAATCGGCCGATTAATCGATTATGAAAATAATCGTTAGTTGCAGCCCTAGTGTATATGTTATAATCACAATATTTGGCGCCATTGGGGCTATTTAAATGTTTGTTCACTCACTGATGGTCAAGCTTGAGAAAAGGCCGAGTGTGGGCCTGAAACGTTGCTTTGCTTTGTTTGTATCCCAGATTGCACAATAAAAGGTTTTTGCACCAGCTGGAACATTTCTGCTTTTTCATATTGATGCTGGGTTTGGTAAGCCTGTTCCGTGCCGTGCAGTGGGTGCTGTGTTTAATGTTACATTGAATTGAGAGAGAGGCATTAGTAGCAGAAATCGCAGGGTTCTTATGCCACTTTACAGATTGCTAAGGCCTCATCTGGAACAGTTCTGAAAACCACATCTCCAAAAGGATATAAAACTAGAATCTGTCCAAAGTAGGCCTACTAAATGGTACATATGGTCTAAAATATAAAAACATGCACACACACAACCTCTGACTTAAAAATGTATGTGAAAAAATACCATAACAAGGGATCACAATCTTAAAAAGGGACGTAAAATCCATTTTTTTCTTTCATGATTTAGATAGAACATAACATTTTAAACAACTTTCTAATTTACTTCTATTATCATATTTTCTTAATTTTCTTGTTATCCTTATTTGAAAAACAGAAATGTAAGCTCAAGAGTGTGCACGTGTCTGCAGCACTATATAGCAGCAGTTTTGCAACAACGTTATACATTAGCAGGAGCACTAGATGGCAGCACTATTTCCTGTCGTGTAGTGCTTCAGGCATGTGCACGCTACCTACCTAGGTATCTCTTTAACAAAGAATAACATGAGAATGAAACATTTTTGATAATAGAAGTCAATTGGAAACTTTTTAAAAATTGTATTTCTCTATCTGAATAATGAAAGAAAATTTTTGGGTTTAATGTCCCTTTAAGTTAGAGGGTATAAGATTCAGGAAAAATGTGAGGCAACTTTTTTTTATTTTATTATTATTTTACAAAAAGGGTGGTGGATTCATGGAATAAACTTCCAAAAGAGGTGGTTAACAAGGACTGTAAAAATAATTAAAAAATGCTTGGGACATACATGCATAAGGCTATCCTAAGAAAACGGTAACACGTAATATGGGTAGAGTTGATGGGCCTTTTGGTTCTTATCTACCGTCAAACTCTATGCTTCTATAATATAATTTATCATCATGAAAAAAAATGGAGTTTATCTGGCAAGTGCAGTGTGGATGAAATTAACGATTTAACATAAATAATTTTTAGAAATGTTGGCCTTTATTTTTTATTTAAATCTTTTTTTCTTTTTTTTTTTTTTTTTTTTAAAAAAAGATAGTTTATATTTAAGAAACATAATCTAAAGGTTATTCATCCTGAAATATATTTGTTTTTCCATTATATAGCAAAATGCTGAATATGCATCTCCCAGAAGTATCCAAGATTTTTTTGGTCAATTTTTCTATCTTGAAGATATTATCCCATATTGGTTTTGTAGTTCTCAAAACTGAATTTGTGTCTGCAGAAATAACATGCCCCTTCTTCAAACCAAAAGTGTTACAAAATAAAACATACAGAGAGTTGGGAAATAGACCTTAAAAGGGCCATATTCACAAAAGAAACATTCGGACTTTGAGAAATATGTTCAATTTTGAGAAACAAGAGTGGCACTTAAATTCTGTCTTTCTTTCGAACAATGAAAAGGTTTGAATACAACCACCGTTTCTGTTCCTCCAATGGGACCGGAGTAATCACTTCTAGGTCTTTTATACATGCCAAGAAAGCTCTGGCCTTTAAAAGGATCTTTTGGAACAGGAGAAAGGAGGAATCTTCCTCAAGCGGGCAGTGACCAAAATCCTATGCAATACCCTTGAATATTATTTTCAGTACCCAAGCATCTTGAACTGACTTTTCCCAAACCTCCTGAAAAAAGATTCAGACTTCCCCCATACTAGAACTGATTTTGGGTTAAGGCCACACCTTCATACTGAAGGAAGAGACAGTTTATTTTTTTTTTTTTAAAAGGGACAGTATACTGTAAAAATGTTTTTCCCTTAAAGTGAAGGTAAAGTTTTTCCCATGCTGTTGAATCTTGGCCAGCTACACGAGGACGCGCTTGCTTTTCAAGGAGGAACTGCAAATAGTTGGGCATGCGCACAATTAAGCATCCCCTGCTGACGTCAATTGATGGCCGCCTAACAGCCAAAGAATCAATTGGCTGTCTAAACAACGTGATCGTTGTTTAGAATAAAAAACAAACGGGTTGATTTGAGCAAAGCAAAATCGGAGCACATTATAAAAGATATCAAAGGTAAAATTGTAAAATATAAGAAATGATGAATGAACATGCTATTTATTTTGAATGATATATTTATTTATTTGGAGCAGACACATTAACTTTACCTTCACTTTATTAATGTGTTTCCAATTACTTTTTTTTACCAGCTGCAGAGTATAAAATGTATCAGATTTGCCTTTTTTAAGGCTTATTTGTGTATATGAATTAGCTGATTTTGTGTTTTGAAGCCACAACCTAATAAAATGGGTTAAGCTTGTATAGGTATAATCAGATCTCATTACTTTATCACATTGTGTACATTTACCTGCTTCTTTATCTTATATCTGTCCATAAACCAATCACCAATACTTTGAGAGAACAATGAAAAATTAACATTTTATTACCTTATCTCTTCTATAACCCACTGGGAGTGTAATTTCTTCTACTGGCTGTGTTAACACAGCTTGGCCTTGAGGCCAAAAACTTTCAGGACGGGTGGAGATACCACAGGCTAAATACACTATTTCAAATGCCAATATAAGGTTAATGGAAATACTTGTAAACAATGTAATACACTCCAGCAGGTAAAGTGGAACATTGAGAACAAATTAAAGGGGAGAACATTTGAGTAAACTGTCCCTTTAAACCAAGAGGAACTGGCTTCCATGTGGACATGGAGGTGACTGACTTCTGAGACACAGAAAAGGATCTTTGCATTTTGGAATGACAAAATAATTGAAATCATATAGCAGCTTAACCCTGCCCTTAGCTTTTTTGTCTTGCGGCAGGAAAACTCCTTTACTTCCAGTGACTTTAAAAAAAAAGACAGCATCTAGTCCAGATCCAAACAAAAGCTTTCTCAGAAATAGGTGGGAAATAAATCTGCTTTTATATACTGTATAAGCAGAAAATGACATGAGCCATAAGGCTCTTCTAGCCTGAACAGCCATAGCAGTACTGCTTGCATTAATGCAAGTTATTTCAACAACTGCATCACAAATGAAACTGCTTGTAGGGATGGGCGAATGTTTCGCAACATTTGAAAAATGAAACGAATTTTACACAATCGTTCAAATCGAATTTTACATAACTTTCGATTTTCGAATGTTCTGTTTCTAATTTTACGATTACATTCGAAAATAATGGTTTCGAAAAATTTGAATTTATATATTTGTAATAGTATTTCTAAAATGCTTTATTTAAATGTATTATTCGAATAATGCAATATTCGAAATCGAAAAATTTGAATTTATATATTTGTAATAGTATTTCTATAATGCTTTATTTAAAATGTAATATTCAAATTATGCAATATTCAATTCGAAATAGAAACATTTGAATTGATATATTTGTATTTATTATGTATCAATTTAAATAGATTCCCTACCACATGAACTATTGAACTTCTGAATAGTATTTGTTAAATAGAATGTTAAATTTAAAATTTCAAATGTGGACATTCGATCTAACATTTGTAATTCGAATTTCGGTAATAACAGTCGTTCTAATATTCAAATTCGGAAATTTACACATTCGCCCATCTCCAACTGCTTGCAGTCTTGACCAAACTTAAAGGGATACTAAAGCCATTTTTTTTTTTTCATGATTCAGATAGAGCATGCAATTTTAAGCAAATTCTAATTAACTCCTATTATTTTTTCTTCATTCTCTTGCTATTTTTATTTGAAAAAGCCGAAATGTAAACTTAGGAGCCGGCCCATTTTTGGTTCAGCACCCTGGGTAGTGCTTTCCGATAGGTGGCTACATTTAGCTTGGTTTAGTATCCCTTTAAGCGATCCTGAATTTCATCAAGGGATGAAAGGTCAGATATGTCACACCATACTGCAGTAGCTGTAGATATGCAGGCTACAATAGCTGGAGGAAACATACAGCTTTTAATTTTAATTATGACTAAGATTTAACTAAGTTTAATTTTGACTAGACTATCCCTTCATCTCCTCATCCACCTATATTTTAATAGCTACATAATTTCTAAAACATACCAGCCTTAGACAACAATCTCCATATCTGAAACAAACATCAAATATTGACATACAACTACAGTACAATTTCACTGAAAGGAAAACTCGGAACAGTGAATTTCATTGCCTTCCCCGGGCTTAGACTGATCTAATGCAGCCCTTCTTAAAACTGTGGTTCGTGACCCCATGAGGTCGCATAACCATAATATGGAGTCAGGAGGCCCGCGACCCACATTTTGTGCGATCGCGCATGCACTTTTAATACGCCCGCGACTGCGATATAAAGACCGGCTGGTTCTTAGGGCCGGTCTTAGGGGTGTGCGATCTGTGCCATTGCACAGGCACACACTCCAAGCACTGGCCGGCTGCCTGCTTCCTCCCAGCACTCCCTCTTCCCTCCTTCGCGGCAGAGCTGGGAGGAAGTAATCATATGTCACTTCATCCCAGCGCACTGTGCTGCTCAGGAGAGAAGAGGGAGCACTGCAGAGTGAGCATAAAATGGTATGAGCATGGAAGGGGGACTAGGAATATAAAGGGTGAGTATGGAAGGGGCATTGAGCATGGAAGGGGGAGGGAGTATGAAGGGGGAAGTATAAGTATGGAAGGGGGTATGAATATAAAGGGGGGAGTATAAAAGGAGCAGGGGAGTGAGCATGGAAGGGGCAGTATGAGTACAGAAGGGGGTATGCATATGAAGGGGGAGTATGGAAGGAGCAGGGGAATGAGCATGGAAGGGGGGGGAGTATGAGTATTGAATGGGGGTATGAATATGAAGGGGGAGTATGGAAGGTGCAGGGGAATAAGCATGGAAGGGTGGAGTATGAGCATATTTTATATACCCGGGGTCATGAATAAATTTCTCACCCAAAAAAAGGTTGCAAGTGGAAAAAGTTAAAGAAGCCATGATCTAACGTACTATCATAAATAACAAATAGTTAAAACGAGAAAATGTATCAAGTTGCATTTGCAGCTTCTATGCAGGCTTTATGACTGAGCCAGCAACCACAAATTTAAGAAGCAGTTCCTTATTTTTTAAAACCACAAATGTACTCATTTTGGATGACTGACAGGCCCTGTTGAGTGAGAGCAGGGGGTAGGATTGCACAAGAGAGCGATTGTGCAATATGTATTTTCACCAAGCAATGCTACATTGCAAGAGGCAATTGCAGGTGCACAGGTTTTCTGCTTGAGAATTGGCCCATCTTCAGCTTGATAAGTTTTCCTGTAAGTCTTTATCCACAGCTTTAATGCTCAAATTTATTTGACTTAACTCTTTTCATCATCACAAACACACACATACATATACATATACATACATACACATACATACACACACACATATATACATACACACTATACCAGGGATCAACAAACCAAGATAACAGGGAGCCACTGTAAGATGGATTATTTTGAGGCCTTGCAGCTGTGAAATAAAAATCCAACTTTTATTGTGTTATTATATAATCTGAGTGTGGTAAAACATAATTTATGTAAGAACTTACCTGATAAATTCATTTCTTTCATATTAGCAAGAGTCCATGAGCTAGTGACGTATGGGATATACATTCCTACCAGGAGGGGCAAAGTTTCCCAAACCTTAAAATGCCTATAAATACACCCCTCACCACACCCACAATTCAGTTTAACGAATAGCCAAGAAGTGGGGTGATAAGAAAAAAGTGCGAAAGCATATAAAATAAGGAATTGGAATAATTGTGCTTTATACAAAAAAATCAAAACCACCACAAAAAAGGGCAGGCCTCATGGACTCTTGCTAATATGAAAGAAATGAATTTATCAGGTAAGTTCTTACATAAATTATGTTTTCTTTCATGTAATTAGCAAGAGTCCATGAGCTAGTGACGTATGGGATAATGATTACCCAAGATGTGGATCTTTCCACACAAGAGTCACTAGAGAGGGAGGGATAAAATAAAAGACAGCCAATTCCTGCTGAAAATAATCCACACCCAGAATAAAATTTTTAATGAAAAAACATAAGCAGAAGATTCAAACTGAAACCACTGCCTGAAGTACGTTTCTACCAAAAACTGCTTCAGAAGAAGAAAACACATCAAAATGGTAGAATTTAGTAAAAGTATGCAAAGAGGACCAAGTTGCTGTTTTGCAAATCTGATCAACCGAAGCTTCATTCTTAAACGCCCAGGAAGTAGAAACTAACCTAGTAGAATGAGCTGTAATCCTTTGAGGCGGAGTGTTACCCGACTCAACATAGGCATGATGAAATAAAGATTTCAACCAAGATGCCAAAGAAATGGCAGAAGCTTTCTGGTCTTTTCTAGAACCGGAAAAGATGACAAATAGACTAGAAGTCTTTCGGAAAGACTTAATAGCTTCAACATAATATTACAAAGCTCTAACAGCATCCAAAGAATGCAATGATTTCTCCTTAGAATTCATAGGATTAGGACATAATGAAGGAACCACAATTTCTCTACTAATGTTGTTAGAATTCACAACCTTAGGTAAAAAATTCAAAAGAAGTTCGCAGCACCGCCTTATCCTGATGCAAAATCAGAAAAGGAGACTCACAAAAAAAAAAGAGTAGATAATTCAGAGACTCTTCTGGCAGAAGAGATGGCCAAAAGAAACAAAACTTTCCAAGAAAGTAATATAATGACCAAAGAATGCATGGGTTCAAATGGAGGAGCTTGAAGAGCCCCCAGAACCAAAATCAAACTCCAAGGAGGAGAAATTGACTTAATGACAGGTTTTATACGAACCAAAGCTTGTACAAAACAATGAATATCAGGAAGAATAGCAATCTTTCTGTGAAAAAGAACAGAAAGAGCAGAGATTTGTCTTTCAAGAAACTTGCGGACAAACCTTTATCTAAACCATCCTGAAGAAATATAAGTCTTCCAGACTCTATAATATATCTCTCTAGATACAGATTTACGAGCCTGTCACATAGTATCAATCACAGAGTCAGAGAAACCTCTTTGACCAAGAATCAAGCGTTCAAACTCCACACCTTAAAATTAAGGTTTTGAGATCCGGATGGAAAAAAGAACCTTGAGACAGAAAGACTGGTCTTAACGGAAGAGTCCACAGCTGGCAAGAGGCCATCCGGACAAGATCCGCATACCAAAACCTGTGAGGCCATGCTGGAGCTACCAGCAGGACAAACGAGCATTCCTTAGAATATTGGAGAATACCCTTGGAAGAAGAACTAGAGGCGGAAAGATATAGGCAGGATGACACTTGTAAGGAAGAGATAATGCATCCACTGCCTCCGCCCGAGGATCCCTGGATCCGGACAGATACCAGGGAAGTTTCTTGTTTAGATGAGAAGCCATCAGATCTATTTCTGGGAGTTCCCACATTTGAACAATCTGAGGAAATACCTCTGGGTGAAGACCATTTGCCCAGGTGCAACGTTTGGCGACTGAGATAATCCGCTTTCCAATTGTCCATACCTGGGATATGAACCGCAGAGATTAGACAAGAGCTGGATTCCGCCCAAACCAAAATTCGAGATACTTCTTTCATAGCCAGAGGACTGTGAGTCCCTCCTTGATGATTGATGTATGCCACAGTTGTGACATTGTCTATCTGAAAACAAATGAACAACTCTCTCTTCAGAAGAGGCCAAGACTGAAGAGCTCTGAAATTGCACGGAGTTCCAAAATATTGATCGGAAATCTCACCTCCTGAGATTCCCAAACCCCTTGTGCCGTCAGATACCCCCACACAGCTCCCCAACCTGAAAGACTTGCATCTGTTGAGATTATAGTCCAGGTCGGAAGAACAAAGAAGCCCCCTGAACTAAACAATGGTGATCTGTCCACCATGTCAGAGAGTGTCGTATAATCGGTTTAAAGATATTAAGTGAGATATCTTTGAGTAATCCCTGCACCATTGGTTCAGCATACAGAGCTGAAGAGGTCGCATGTGAAAACGAGCAAAGGAGATCGCATCTGATGCGGCAGTCCTAAGACCTAAAATTTCCATGCATAAGGCTACCAAAGGGAATGATTGTGACTGAAGGTTTTGACAAGCTGAAATCAATGTTAAACTTCTCTTGTCTGACAAGGACAGAGTCATAGACACTGAATCTATTCTAGAAACCTAAAAAGGTTACCCTTGTCTGAGGAATCAATGAACTGATTGGTAAATTGATCCTCCAACCATGAACTTGAAGAAACAACACAAGTCGATTCGTATGAGATTCTTCGAAAATGAGAAGACTGAGCAAGTACCCAGATATCGTCCAATAAGGAAATACCAAAACCCTGTTCTCTGATTACAGAAAGAAGGGCACCGAGAACCTTTGAAAAAAATTCTTGGAACTGAGGCTAGAGCCACAAAACTGGTAATGCTTGTCTAAAAAGAGAATCTCAGACACTAAAAGTGATCTGGATGAATCGGAATATGCAGATACACATCCTGTAAATCTATTGTAGACATATAATGCCCTTGCTAAACAAAAGGCAGGACAGTCCTACAGAAACTGAATGTTGGAATCCTTACATAACGATTCAATATTGATAGATCCGGAACTGGTCTGAAGGAATTGACCTTCTTTGGTACAATGAAGAGATAAAATAAAACCCCAGCCCCTGTTCCAGAACTGGAACTGGCATAATTACTCCAGCCAACTCTAGATCTGAAACACATTTCAGAAATGCTGAGCCTTTGCTGTGTTAACTGGGACACGGGAAAGAAAAAATCTCTTAGCAGGAGGCCTTAACTGAAGCCAATGCTGTACCTTTCTGAAACAATGTTCTAAAACCAGAAATTGAGAACGGAATTGATCAAAATTTCTTTGAGAAAACGTAATCTGCCCCATACCAGCTGAGCTGGAATAAGGTCCGCACCTTCATGGGTATTTAGGAGCTGGCTATAGGTTTTCTATAAGGCTTGGATATATTCCAAACTGGAAATAGTTTCCAAACTGATACCACTCCTGAGGATGAAGGATCAGGCTTTTGTTCCTTATTGTGAGGAAAGGAACGAAAAATGATTATTAGACCTAAATTTACCTTAGATTTTTTATCCTTTGGTAAAAAAGTTCCCTTCCTTCCAGAAACAGTTGAAATAATAATTTATTACCCTGGAAAGAAAAAGAAAGCAAAGTTGACTTAGAAGACATATCAGCATTCCAAGTTTAATCCATAAAGCTTTTCTAGCTAAAATAGCTAGAGACATATACCTGACATCAACTCTAATGATATCAAAAGATGGTATCACCAATAAAATTATTAGCATGTTATAGAAAAATAATAATGCTATAAAATTATGATCTGTTACTTGTTGCGCTAAAGCTTCTAACCAAAAAGTTGAAGCTGCAGCAACATCCGCTAAAAATATAGCAGGTCTAAGAAGATTACCTGAACATAAGTAAGCTTTTCTTAGAAAGGATTCAATTTTCCTATCTAAAGGATCCTTAAAATGAATTACTATCTACCGTAGGAATAGTAGCACATTTAGCAGGAGTAGAGACAGCCCCATAACCTTAGGGATTTTGTCCCCAAAAAAACTCTAATCTGTCAGATGGCACAGGATATAATTGCTTAAACGTTTAGAACGAGTAAAAGAATTACCCAAATTATTCCATTCCCTGGAAATTACTTCAGAAATAGCATCAGGGAGATTAAACACTTCTGGAATAACTACAGGAGATTTAAAAACCTTATTTAAACGTTTAGATTTAGTATCAAGAGGACCAGAATCCTCTATTTCTAATGCAATTAATACTTCTTTAAATAAAGAACGAATAAATTCCATCTTGAACAAATACAAAGATTTATCAGCATCAACCTCTGAGACAGAAACCTCTGAACCAGAAGAACCATTATCAGTATCAGAATCAGGATGTTCATTTAAAAATTCATCTGAAAAAAGAGAAGTTTTAAAAGACTTATGTAGACTAGAAGGAGAAATAACAGACATAGCCTTCTTAATGGATTTAAAAAATAAAATCTCTTATGTTTATCAGGAACACTCTGAAAATTAGATGTTGACGGAACAGCAACAGGTAATGTAACAGTACTAAAGGAAATTTTATCTGCATTAATAAGTTTGTCATGACATGCAATACAAACAACAGCTGGAGAAACAGATACCAAAAATTATAGCAGATACACTTAGCTTGGTAGCTCCAGCACTAGACAGCGATTTTCCTGTAGTATCTTCTGACTCAGATGCAACGTGAGACATCTTGCAATATGTAAGAGAAAAAACAACATATAAAGCAAAATTGATCAAATTCCTTAAATGACAGTTTCAGGAATGGGAAAAAATGCCAAAAAACAAGCTTCTAGCAACCAGAAGCAATGAAAAAATAAGACTTAAATAATGTGGAGACAAAAGCGACGCCCTTATTTTTTAGCGCCAAATAAGACGCCCACATTATTTGGCGCCTAAATGCTTTTGGCGCCAAAAATGACGCCACATCCGGAACGCCGACATTTTTGGCGCAAAATAACGTCAAAAAATGACGCAACTTCCGGCGACACGTATGACGCCGGAAACGGAAAAGAATTTTTGCGCCAAAAAAGTCCGCGCCAAGAATGACGCAATAAAATGAAGCATTTTCAGCCCCCGCGAGCCTAACAGCCCACAGGAAAAAAAAGAGTCAAATTTTTGAAGGTAAGAAAAAATGATTAATTCAAATGCATTATCCCAAATATGAAACGGACTGTCTGAAAAATAAGGAAAGTTGAACATTCTGAGTCAAGGCAAATAAATGTTTGAATACATATATTTAGAACTTTATAAACAAAGTGCCCAACCATAGCTTAGAGTGTCACAGAAAATAAGACTTACTTACCCCAGGACACTCATCTACATGTTTGTAGAAAGCCAAACCAGTACTGAAACGAGAATCAGCAGAGGTAATGGTATATATAAGAGTATATCGTCGATCTGAAAAGGGAGGTAAGAGATGAATCTCTACGACCGATAACAGAGAACCTATGAAATAGACCCCGTAGAAGGAGATCACTGCATTCAAATAGGCAATACTCTCCTCACATCCCTCTGACATTCACTGCACGCTGAGAGGAAAACCGGGCTCCAACTTGCTGCGGAGCGCATATCAACGTAGAATCTAGCACAAACTTACTTCACCACCTCCATCGGAGGCAAAGTTTGTAAAACTGAATTGTGGGTGTGGTGAGGGGTGTATTTATAGGCATTTTAAGGTTTGGGAAACTTTGCCCCTCCTGGTAGGAATGTATATCCCATACGTCACTAGCTCATGGACTCTTGCTAATTACATGAAAGAAAAATCTATACACAGGAAACTGTCCCTCCCACTTTTGTTGGTTTCTATCTGCTTTCTGGCACGGTAGTGAAGCAGCTGTGGTATGCTTGAAATTGCAGTTTTATTATCTCCAATCCTTTTAAAAAAATGTGTGTGTGTAATATATTTTTATATAAAACTCCAATTCCGGAAAAGTTGGGACAGTATGGAAAATGCAAAAAAACAAACAAAAAAAGGAGTCATTTAAAAATTCAATTCACCCTGTACTATATTATAAACACATTATTTAATGTTTTACTTTGTGAATTTAATGTATTTTTGAAAACATACACTCATTTCAATTCAAAATTGGGAAAGTCAACTGTTTAACACTGTGTAACATCACCTTTTCTTTTAATAACACTTATTAAGCGTTTGGGCACGGAAGACACCAGCTAGTTAAGTTTAGCACGAGCAGAATAACCCCCTATTCAGCCATTATGCGCAACTGTACGGGGCCTTCTTTTCCTTATTTTGCACTTCATAATGTGCCACACATTCTCAGTCAGAGACAGGTCATGACTGCTGGCAGGCCATGCTAGCACCCGCACTTTCTGCCTACGCAACCTTGCGCTTGTAATCCGGACAGAATGTGGTTTGGCGTTGTCCTGACTCCTGCTGGAAAATGCAGGGACATCCCTGGAAAAAAGACGTCTGTATGGCAGCATATGTTGCTCCAAAATATATACATATCTTTCTGCATTAATGGTGCCCTCAAAGATGTGCAAGTTACCCATGCCATGGGCATTGACACACCCCCATACCATGACAGACGCTGGCTTTTAGACCTGATGCTGATAACCCCTTGGATGGTCCTTTTCCTCTTTGGCCAGGAGAACACAAAGTCTGTTTTTTCAAAAAACGATTTGAAACGTTGACTTGCGGACCACAACACACTATTACACTGTGCTACTGTCCATCTCAGAGAAGTCGGCGGCAGTTCTGGACAGTGATGATGCATTGCTTCTGCTTTGCATAGTAAAGGCTGTGACACACTGCAAGCAATGCGGCGCGAGGCGATGCAGCTGCTTTGCACCGCGTCGCATCGCTTCTGAAGTTCAATTATTTCATCTCTGAGTGCTCAGCTACGCAACCTGACGCAGCAGAGTGCTCAGAGATGAAAAGGCAGGACACACTGAGCGCGCACAGCTGCATCTACACGCTGCGCACCGCTCTGCTTGCAGTGTGTCACAGCCTTAAGGCCTTAACTTGCAACTGTGGATGCAGCAGTGAATGGTGTTGACTGACAAAGGTTTACCAAAAGTATTCCTGAGCCAATGTCAGGATATCCATTACAGACTCATGACCGTTCTTGAGACATTAACGTCTGAGGGATCGGAGAGGATTGTGCCTTAATGACTGGGCTTTCAAACAGAATCACGCTTCATAAAACAACTTTCAAAAGGACCCGCATTAAAAAGTGGTTTTCGGCCTTGCCCTTTACACACCAAAATTTGACCAAATTCCTTGAATCTTTTAGTTATATTGCGCACTGTAGAAGGTGAAATGCCTAAATAATATTGATTTGCCTTTGTGGAAAGTTGTTCTCAAATTTTGGGAATGTGTTGCAGTCATCAGATTTTAAATGTGTATATTTTCAAAAATAAATTAAATTCACAAAGTAAAACATCAAATAATGTGTTTTCAATATAGTACAGGGTGAAATTAATTCAAATGACTTTTTTTGCATTTTTCATATAGTGTCCTAACTTTTTCGGAATTGTATATTAGAAATAGATATACACACACATAATTTTTGTATAAGGATATATGCAGACTAATACATTTAAGAAATAAACCTGTGGATTCTTGTGACTTATCAAGCCCCGATTTATAGATCTACAGTAAGGATAAAAGGGACAATTTTTTTTTTTTTTTTTTAGAACTAAAGGTCATTTTTACGGAACATAAAAGGTGCTTTCTAGAACACTGTAAAGCTGGCTGGAGGAAAGAGAAAAGGACAGTCAGAGATACACAAGTATTTCAGGAAGAAGAAGCCAAAAAGTTTCTACAACACAAATTAAAAATGTAAAGCTCAATAACTTATGTATGTTATTATTTTAGTTTAAAGTGAACGTAAATTTAGATGATAAAGTGCACAGTTTTTAAAAATCCGTCGCAAGCCTCTTCATACGTCAGAAATGACGGATCGGTCATCCTTTAATCACGCCCCCCCAGGGGAATTAGTGGCTGATTCAATGCCGTGATTGGAGGAAGCCGATTCCTCATTTTAGACCCGGGCTGGGGAAGCGATGCAGCGGCTGTCAAGATTAAAAGGTATTTTCACAACACGCTTGAAATGTAAATTTTGATTAATTAAAGTGCCCGTTTTTAATTGGATTTTTAAAAACTGAGCACTTTAGCATCAACATTTACATTCACTTTAATAAAACTATTTAAATTGTTATGGTATAGAGGGAAAAAAAAAAAAAACTAAATTATTATTGAGATAATTATTAGGGTTGCACCGATACTAGTATCGGTATCGGTGCCGATACCAAGTATTTGCATGAGTACTTGTACTCATGCAAATGCACCGATACTTAAACCGATACCTACACTTCCTACCCATACGCTATCTTGGAGTTTTTTCAAACTGCATGTTCCCATTTCATTTTAAACTGTAGTGGAGACTCAACTAAAAATGGTTCACTTTTGTTTTGCCAATACAAATTGGTGTTGTATTGTATTATCGTAAGAGAGATCACTGTACCTTGTTCAGACAAACCCCTGAAGTACTGGGTAGTTAATAAACTGAGATTTCGAGCTCTGGCTAAAATGGCCCAAAATTATCTTTCTGCCCCATGAATTAGTGCTGAAAGTGAGACTGTTCAGATTAGCATCAAACGACATTACTGATAGCAGAAACAGACGTATAGCTGAACGTACAGAGATGCTTCTGTTCCTTAAAAAGAACTTGCTACTAACTTTTGAAAAATTATTATAATTCTAGATTGCCTGTTATACTGCTAGTTCTTCTCTTGCACAATTATGCTCAAAAAATACTGTACTCTGAGGAACATCCTTAGCTTATAAAATTGCAGGAAGAGTGTTCATAGAAAAAATTTAAGTTAAATCCTATGAACACACATCTTACAATAATAGGACTAGATTTAGATTACATTTGATATGTAAGCTTTACCAATGTTCTGTTCACATTTCCAACTCAATAGACTTTAAAGGAGTTGGACATGCAATAAGCATTGGTAAAGCTTACAAGTCAAATGTAATCTAGCCCGTAGTGTTGTTCCCCATGTTTAAACAGTGCACTGGTATATTTTTTACTGCATTGCACTTTTGGTTGGTTGTGATATTGCATTTGTTATTTATTGTTGTTGTTATAAAAATATTTTAATGTAATATTTTTATTTATAAACGTGTTCTGTGAAATTTCTTCATGTTTTTACAACTTTGTGACAACAAGCAAATAAAACAGTTTTATTATTTCATAATATCTTTTGAGTTACAGTTCTTCATAATTATAAAGAAGCTATCTTAAAATCATTAGTCTGTATTGTGCTTGGGACACTATCACATGACATTAAAAAAAGTATTGGTAATTGGTATCGGCGAGTATTTTGAAAAAAGTATCGGTACTTGTACTTGGTCTTAAAAAAATGGTATCGGTGCAACCCTAGTAACTATTATTTCTTCTTGCAAAAAAGTACAACCATAAATTGATATGAATGATTAAGCTTTTAAACTGGAGACAGTTCACCTCGCAATAATTTCATAATTATCAATGCATTTCTAAAAGGTATATATTATAAATGGTATACAACAAAATATTCTGATATAGCTAGGAAAATAAGCAATAAATTTCATTCTAAAACTGAAAACTTTATGTAGGGAACTATGATTTAAATAGTCTTACTAGCGATTTAAATCAAATCCAACCTGATTTTGACATCTATATAACCAGCTATTTTGTTATGAATTTAGCATACTTGACTCCAGTTCTGCCAAGTACATGGTACTGAGAAAACAAATGTTATTTTTTTATACCTTTAATTTATTTGTAGATATTTTACGGAAGGTATATAATGCTGGTTTATTTCCTGGACTTTAATAAGATTTGGGCAATGTCCATCGCATGTATTTAACAGTTTCATGTCAGTTGCTAGGCAGTCAGAGTCACCATGACAGCTATTTTGCCACAGTTTTATACCAGCTAAGTAATTTAATGAAGGCTTTATTAATATTTTAATAAGGCATACGTTGTACTACTCAATTAGCAAACATAAAGAGAAGCCACATAACCAACTACATTTACTGTAGATCTCTTTAGTTTTACATGTTTATGTCTAATCGATTCACACATCGCGTAGGATGATGTAACGTCTACACATCCGTATCTAATCTTGCGTTAGTTTACAGTGATTTAACGCACTAAACTGCACAATGGCTCTGGCACCCAGATCCTGCCGGGTGCACACAAATTCCCATGTTTAGATTGCATCAATAACAGCAACAACTATTACCAATGCAGGCAACAGACACCCACACACCATTTATACCAGAACTCACACCCTGAGATGCTCAGTCACCCACAACACGAGAGGATCCGGTACCGTTAGGCCCCCATGGAGCTGTACACTGTCTCGCGTGCTCCTTCTTTGTCAGGCCACGGATGCTTGCTTGTCTACTGCTCTACCACCCGTCCCTCCAGCACCTGCAGCCTTTTGTTTTCACAACCCGATCCCACTGACCCAACACAATAACAGCCAGCACTGGCACAACGCATCATAACCTTCAACCGCCAATAATATAAACGGGAATACCAGAGAGTTGGAGAATATGGGCTAGAACATCACCTATCCTATCACATAACAAATGTAGTGTCACGTGAATGTGTCTGCGTTCCAAATATTTTTGTTCCCCAATTTATAGGAAACTAAAGAAGTGTTGTGAGAGCGACCACTAGCGGTAAGGAGGAGTTCTATTTTGCGCATGCGTTTTACGGCCTAATGCCAGCAAAGCGCTGTGGTGGGGTGTGACAGGTTACTCAGCAGCACTGCGGAAAACTGAGCATCTGTCATCCTGCTTTTTAATTAAATTAGTATTCTGTTGTGCAAACCAACATAGACTAACAATGTACTTGCATAAAATCATTAAAAGGTAAAAAGAGCGATGCCACAAAAATCAGAACCTCCTTTTTGAATAGAGCTAACACACTGATGAGTATCAATTATTAAAATGCTTATTTCTTATATGTTTATCCTCCATTCATATTGTTACCAGTTATTTGTAGATTGCCAACACATTCTGCAGTGCTATAAACATAGTATGAAATGCAAGGTAGCATTCATAGGAGATAAATACATAGAACTGCGCTATTGTAAATCACCTTTCATGATGAATGTGATCTACAGCTGGGCTCATAGGCTTACATGCTAAGGAAGTCCAAGAGGAAGTTGCCTCTTCTATTCCAACAAAACATCATCACCAAAAAAACTCTGTCATCAAACACCAAGTGCTTGTTGTCAACTTTACTTTTCCATCTATTTCATATCTGTTGGCGCTCTACAAATACCTGATAATAATAATATTGCATCTCCACCCACTACCAACTCCGCTGCCACAAGTCTCCTATACTACCTGGAGAATAAAATAAACACCATTAAATTAAATTAAGGTCAGCATATATTTGATATCTGAGGTCTCAGGTATTTTAGTAGTATATGGTGGCTGCCTAGCTAAGAATATGATTTATTCTCTCACTTAGGTGTATATCTGGTATAATGAAGCATGCCAGACTGTAGGGTCATGTGTCTGATTTAACTACATTTGGTCATATTACTGGCAAAATAGAGTCAAAGGTCTCACATTGGTAAATAACTTGTATCATATAAGTAGAATTCAATAGACTATAGAGATTTAGAGACCATGCATCTGATCTAATGTTTCAACTAGACAAATAGCTAACAAGGTATTGTCTTAATTTATTTAATTAGTTCAACCATTTTTCCCTATTATTCCTGAAAATGGCTTAGATACTTAGCAGACTCAGTGTTGTTCTGAGTGTTTTTAAAGGGACACTCAAAGTCAAAATTAAACTTTCTTGATTCAGATAGCGTATGCAATTTAAAAAAAAAAAACTTTCCAATTTACTTCCATTAAAGAAATGTGCATAGTCTTTTTATATTTACACTTTTTAAGTCACCAGTTCCTACTGAGCATGTTCAAGAATTCACAGACTATACGTATATGCATTTGTGATTGGCTGATACCTGTCACATGATAAAAGAGGAGTGGAAATAGACATAACTGAAATTTGTCAGACAAAAATCTGATACTCATTTGAAGTTTAGACTAAGTGCTATCGCATTGTCTTTTTATCATGCATTTGTTGATTATGCAAATCTACTGTATTTACTGGTCCTTGAATCATATTTTTTTATTTCTTTTCAGTCTTTTTTTTTTTTTATCTTGGCCAGAAAAATATTCCATCTTAATGTTACCACATAGATTACTATTTTTGTTTCCCTATCACTGTTTTTAAATTTATAATCAAAGTTCTTTCAAATATTTTTTTTTCCTAAAAATTCTACTTTAGTAACAAATAGAAGGTTTTTTCCATAGTTTGTAAATTATATTTATTTCAGTTTGGCGTGCAAACAATTTTTATCAGGGACATCAGTAGAAATATACAGTGATCTTGTAAAATTATACAGCATAGAAAGAGTTAAATTATATCTTGTGATTGTCTTACTCCCAGCAGCTGTGATCTAGCCTTTGCAATATGGTGCAACCTCATTTACAGAGTGCTGTAGGAATTACATCATCCCTATGGGCATTATTACCATCTTTAGGTCCAGATTATAACTCTTGCATTATTTATTATCATTAAAGCACCAATCTGTTTTTCATTCTTCAATAGAATCTAAGAAAATAATGACATGGTAAATTAATATAATGGTAAATTATATAGGGTGTTAGTAAAATCCCAAAACCACAAGGCAACAGGAGAACAATGTTGTATTCAAAGCTGATACTAAAATATACTCTACTCTACTTGACAGTTGCTGGATGCAGCACACTGCTGCAACTTTGTGACATTTTATAGAACTCTTGCACTGCAGATTATATGATAAACCACTTGGACAATGGCTAAAGTGATCACTTAATAGGTAGGTATTTGTCACGCTCGGCTGAGCAGGTTCAGGGGTATGAAGCTTATGAGATGTGGTTGCAGGCTTAGGACTGTCTGGAATACTGAAAGGGACTAACGGTATGTGCTTCTTTATGAAATTACCCCTTCTAAGCATGGTTTAGTAACAGACAAACAAGTATGCTTATTGTTCTGGAAACAGAGGCTTGGAGGTTGGAAACAGGATTGTCGAGCAGGCGTGCCCACACCAGAACTGGAGTCTGAGGTAATGCCCACAATAGGGCCAGAAACAGGAGTGCCCACTGTAAGACTAGGAAAAAAGTGCCTACTTATTGCATTGCCAAAGACAGGAGGTGCCCACTGGAGGCCGAAGACAGGAGGTGCCAACTGGAGGCCAAAGACAGAAGGTTCCCACTGGAGGCCGAAGACAGGAGGTTCCCGCTGGAGGCCAAAGACAGGAGGTGCCCACTGGGGGCCGAAGACAGGAAGTGCTCACTGGAGGCCAAAGACAGGAGTTTCCCACAGGAGGTCAAAGGCAGGAGGTGCCCACTGTTCCCACTGGAGGCCAAAGACAGGAGGTGCCCACTGGAGGCCAGACAGGAGGTGGCCACTGGAGGCCAAAGACAGGAGGTGCCCACTGGAGGCCAAAGACAGAAGGTGTCCACTGGAGGCCAAAGAAAGGAGGTGCCCACTGGAGGCTGAGACAGGAGGTGCCCACTGGAGGCTGAGACAGGAGGTACTGACTGGAAGCCGAGACAGGAGGTTTCCACTGGAGGCCGAGAAAGGAGCAGGACACAGATGCTTGGCAGGGCCCACTGCATGGTGTGGATACTGGAGCCGAGACAGCAGGTTTCCACTGGAGGCCGAGAAAGGAGCAGGACACAGATGCTTGGCAGGGCCCACTGCATGGTGTGGATACTGGAGCACTGGTAGCAGAGACTCTCTGCAGAGGTTGGACACAGTAGCTGGAGACAGGCATGTGACAAAAACCCTCTGCAGAACTTGGTAAGGGTGCAGGATACTGGAACTTGGCAGAGTTGGAATGCAGGAGCAGGTGACTGGTACTTTGCACATATCCTTTGCAGTGCTTGGGTATATGCGCTGTATATAGGAAGTTGGCAAGCGCCTTTTGTAGGGATAGGCACTGAAACAGGATGCCAGAGAAGCAGGATGATGCCATAGGAAGCAAAGACAGGCTGGTACAAAGAGGATAGCCAGGAAACAAGCCGATGGTCAGATACCTAAGAGCAGTCAGCCAATCCAGGGAGGATCCAATACAATAGACAGGGTACCAGGCCAAGTTCGGTAAAGAGAAAAGCAGTCCAAACTTATGTCACATCCAAGGGAGATCCAAAAGGGTAGTAAGAGAATAACCTGGATTCAGGAACCAATCAGGTAATTTAGGCAAGGTCAGAGGCACTAACAACAGTAACAAGATTAACCACTATGCCAGCGAAGGGATTGGTTTGTGAAGCAGCCTTTTATAGGAGAGCTGATTGCAAAACTATCTGCAGCTGACAAGCAGGTGGAGCCAGAAAGCAATCCACTGCCGGTAACAGGTCGCCAAAAAACTTAAAGAGAATACAAAACCCTTTGGTGGTACAGGAACAGAGAAAAAAGCTGGGAATCAGGAGTCTCAGGTTCAAGTCTAGACCTGCCCTTGACAGTACCCCTCACCAAGGGTAGCCTTAACTTCTTTATACACTTGAAGATCTTCTTTCCTGACCAGATGAAAGTATACAATCAGGGGGTATTATTTTGGTTGAAGAGTTCTGAAGATGATCTTGGCAGAGAGCTACAATGATGTTGCCCTGAGATTTGGATTTTATTTTGGGTCTGGAGCGATTATACAGGTGATTTTGAATAATAGTTCCCCATCCCTGGACTGCAGTTTGTGTCTGTAAATCTTCAGATTCCGAATCTTCATAAATAGTTGTGAATCTATCTGTATTCTCCTCCTCAGTGCCAGAGGATGCTGTGGGTAGTAAGGTTCCAGCTAGGTCTGGTGAAACTGAAGTCACAAGGTTCTTTAAGGTCACGGAAACAGATGAACTGGACTCCTGCTGGTGACTTGGTGTACCGGAATCCTGCTGGGGAGAGGGTACAGAGACTTCCAAGAGAAAAGCAGAGTCAGATTTGATGACAGAAGTGCTAGTTTAATCTGGGAGTTGTTGCACCAGGATAGTATTTATCTGAACTTCTGCCATTTTTGTTGCTGGATTTGTAGTACTCTTCCCAGCAGCTACTGCACCACAGCAGACGAACCAGAACTAAGAGTTGGGGACTTTTGAGATTATCTCTTAGGAGGTCTCACCAGACAGTAGGAGATGACATGACTGGAGGCCCCACAATAGAAACAGAGTCCTTGCATTCTCCTTTGTGTAATCTCAGTAGCTGAAAGGGTTGCTTTGGTGTTTCCCTCCGCAGCAATTCTGGAAGAACTTCATTCACACCACACAGATGCAGTCCTGGGAGATACAGAGCATGTCAGAACTAAGGGAAACTTCTCTAGACTATATTTGCAAAATGTTTTTAAAAAAGTCTCTCTGAATGTCAATTAGAGCCTGAATGCCTGTGAAATAGGACTGTGTTATAAATTGCACCTTATCAGGAAGATCTTGAAAAAACTGCTGCATTAGCTGTGCCATGTTTGTTGCCTATTTAATTAGGGCTCTCAAAACTGGTACCACCTCTGCAAGTTACGATGCATGGTCCTGACATACTGTCATGCCCGGCTGAGCAGATTTGGGGGTATGGAGCTTATGCGAGGTGGTGGCAGGCTTAGGACTGTCTGAAATACTGAAAGGGGCCAGTGGTATGTGCTTTTTTATGGCATTACCCCTTCTTGGCATTGTTTAGTAAAAGACAAAGAAGTAAGTTTATTGTACTGGAAAAGAAGACTTGGAGGCTGGAATCTATGCGAGCAGGTGTGCCCACACCAGAACTGGAGTCTGAGGTAATGCCCACTATAGGGCCAGGAACAGGAGTGCCCACTGTAAGGCCAGAAACAAAGTGCTAACTTTTTTTTTTAACAATCTTTTTCCTTTTATTGAAAATAATCATAAAACATACAGAAGAAAAAAAACATAACTCAAATGAAATATGCCACGCAGGGCAAAATAGCAGGTTTGGTCAAAAATACACATGTATATCAGCTAAAACAAAAGGGAATTAGTGTCAATGACATTTTACCTTGAAATGAACATTTGTATTTTTAGAGACCTGAACTTGACACACACATATTATGGCTGTCTTTAAATGATTATACACTTATAGTTTAAAGAAATCAATAAACATAAAATCATAATACTGGAAATATAAACTATGTCATGCCAGGTGACAACTTAATCATAATTATAACCTAAAACATAGCAATGCCATCTTAGCATGATAATCTTAGACCATAAATGCAAAAATATACATCACTTAACTTTACAGTCAAAAATTTTTTTGTCATCTTTACTCGATAAATAATTAAATCAGATTTACTTTACCTTTTATTTTAACTCTAATTCAAAGAAGAGAGAAGAAAGAAGAAAAAAAAAAAAAAGATCAAAGTCACCTTCCCCCCTCTCTCCCTATCCTGAAACTATCATAACAAATGATCGTGGGCTTTGTGCGAGGGGTTCCTATTCTCTATAACAAGAGATCCAAGCAGCTGGGAATTCGTTGTACAATACAAATTCTGCAAAGCTATCTGAACTTAAGAATGGGTACAGAATACGTTTTTGAATATGCGGCGTATAGGATTTGATTACCGGTAACCAGTCTGAGATAAATTTTTTTATTTTTTTTTCCTTGGCAGATTTAAGATGAAAAGATTCAAAAATTATTTGATTGTGTATCTCCAATATAACCTTGGAGAAGGAGGGAACAAATTTTGATTTCCAATTTTTTGCAATAAGATGTCTGATCGATATAGTGATAGATGCCAAGGTTTTTAGCCTCAAGCAAGAATTAGTAACATAAAAATTTAAAAAGATAATGTTTTCTGGATTGAATGAGACATCAATATCAAAAAAGTTTTTTAACCAGAAAGAGAGTTTATTCCATAATTGTTTTAATTTAGGACAATAGTAAAACATATGTAATAAATCGGCCCTTGGGTATGAACAACGAGGGCATTTAGAAGATTGTGCCATATACATTTTTGACAGCCTATAAGGCGTTATGTATGATCTGTTTATAATTTTAAAATGTGACTCTTTCCAGCTTGAGGGAATTCGGCATTTATTTACCAGGATACAACTGGCTTTTATTTTTCCGTCTTCCAAGTTCGGACAATCCTGTGACCATGAGGCAGCAATACTATTCATGCTAAGTAAGTTCTGTTTATTGAGCATAATATCATACATAAGGGAGATCGAGGATAATCCTGCTTTAAATTTCAAAATACATTTTTTGATATCGGACCATGCCAAACACCGACCTGACTCCCAGCTAGGATTATTAAGATAGTGTCTTAATTGAAAATAGGCAAACATATCCTGTCTAGGTAACCCAAATTGCGTGACCAAGGACTCAAATGAATGTATATAACCATCATCATGAAAGATTTGATAAAAATTATTGAGCCCTTTAGCAGCCCACTCCTGAAAAACTGCCTGAGAATAACCTGGGGAAAAGTCAATCGTACCAATTATTGGAAGGAATTCAGAAAAAGAGAAGTCAAGTCTTGTAAGTGTACAAAATTTCTGCCAAGCTTTGATAATATTATTTATAGTTATCAACCGCTTAACCTTAGGGGGTAAATCCCTTTGTGTAAAGTGCAAACTAGCTTTGACAGAGAAGGGGGATAACATATAATTTTCCATTACCGAGCAAGAAAAAATATTCGTATCAGCTAACCAATCTATAGCAATTTTGACTAAACATGCAATATTATAAAGTTGTATGTTTGGTAATGCAAGTCCCGCGGAGTCACGTGAGTTCATTAATTTTCTGAGCGCAATACGTGGTTTCTTATTTTTCCAGATAAATCTGGAAAAAATAGAATATAATTTACGTTGATCAACCGAAGAGATAAATAAAGGTAAATTCTGTAATGGATATAATAATCGGGGAAATATAATTGTCTTAATGATACTGACACGGGCCGAAACTGAAATAGGTAATGAAGTCCAGTTTTCTAGGTCAATTTCAATTTTCTGAATGAGAGGGGGGATATTTAACTTATACCAAAAATTGGGATTCGAGTGAATATAGATACCTAAATATTTAAATCTGTCCGATATTTTGAACGGGAAATTAAATTTAACATGGCTATCCTTTTTAATCCACATTAGTTCACTTTTCTTTGAATTAATTTTATAGCCCGAAAAAGAACTAAAGATGTTAAGACTATTTAAGATCATCGGAATTTCCTGAGCAGGATCTCCCAAGAATATCAAGAGGTCATCTACATAAATTAGAAGTTTTAAGACTTGCGAGCCAAATCTGATACCATCCATTGAGTCCCTGAGCCAAATTGCTAACGGTTCTAGAGCTATATTAAAAAGAAAAGGGGACAGTGGGCAACCTTGCCTAGTACCTCTGCCTAATGTCAAAGATGGGGAGATCTTAGAATTAACTAGTAGATATGAGATTGGATTTCTATATATATTATGTATGAATCGGATAAATTGATTCCTGAAGCCAAACTGTTCAAGCGCTCTAAACAAGTGATTCCATGTAATGGAATCAAACGCTTTTTCGGCGTCAAGACTAATTAAAGCGGTATCTTGTTTTAATTGTGTATGTTGAGGTTGATCGATGTTATATATATAATCTATACACGTTAAAACTTTACGAATACTTTTTGAAGAATTCCTGGTTGTCATAAAGCCCGTTTGATCAGAATGAATTATCTTGTCGAAGGAGATCGAGAGCCTGGAAGCTATAATTGAAGTTAAGATTTTATCATCTGTATTGAGAACAGATATAGGTCTATAAGATGCAGGATCTTCCGGGTCTTTATCTTTTTTAAGAATTAGAGAGATGTTCGCCGCAGTAAAAATTTTTGAGATTTGTTGATCATTAATATAGTAATTATTAAAGAGTTTTTCTAAAGTCTCTATTATCTCCTCCGATAAGATTTTGAAAAATTCAGCTGGAAAGCCGTCAGGGCCTGCTGCCTTATTTAGTTTAGTCTTAATTATCGCTTTTCTAATTTCATCTTGGGTTATAGGGGCATTTAGTATCGATAGATCCGTATCTAACATTTTCGGAGGATTAATTTTGGACCAGAACATTTCTTCCTGAAATGTATCTGATTCTGTTCCAGTATATAGTTGTTGGTAATAGTCATGAAAAAAGTTACCAATTTCATGGGGATCTGAGTGTCTTTTATTTCCTGCCCTTATAGCCAAGATATAGTTTTTCATTTTTCTATTCCTAGTTAATTTAGCTAAAAATTTGGCAGAACAGCCGTGAAAGCTTTTATAGTGGAGATTATTTTTTATTTCTTCCTCTTGAACTTTTTGCTTTATTAAGATATCCCTTTCCTGTCGGGCGTCTATATATTTTTTCCAGTTTTGATCATTACGCAGATTATTATAACTAATATAGGCGGTTTTTACTTGATTAGCTAGAAGGATTTCTTGTGCGGCAGCTTTCTTTTTTATAATACACATATGGGCCTTTATCTCTCCTCTTATAACTGCTTTAGCAGTTTCCCAAAATATCTCTATTTTATTGAAATAAGCTAAATTATTTATACAATATTCTCTCCAGATTTGTCTCAGCCATATTGAAAATCTAGAATTATTATATAGATATCTGGGGAAATGAAACGTATAATTCTTATCTCTGGTCAGAGAAGGGAACATAATCGATATGTTGGCATGGTCCGATATGACAATATCATGTATCTGAGGAACTGGCTTGAGTATCGATAATGATTCTGATACTAGAATATAATCAATTCTCGAAAATGTCTTATATGTTTTAGATTCACATGTAAAGGTGCGAGAGTCAGGATTTTTAATTCTCCACATATCGACAAGTTTCATCTTATTGCAAAAAGATCGAAAATATTTAGCTTGTCGATCGTATTCTTTCTTGTTTCTAGCATCAAATCTATCAAGTTCAGCAGATAATGACATATTAAAGTCACCTCCAACTATAACATTCTGATTAATGAAAGGAAATAATTTAGACTGTATTAGCTTCCAGAATTTGGCTGAAAATTTGTTAGGGGCATATATGTTACATAAAAACAATCTAACGTCTTGAATTTGAATTTGTACTAGAATGTATCTTGCTTCTGGATCTCTTTCTATATTCAAGATCTTATATGTGAGGTTTTTACTGATTAAAATTGCAACTCCATTTTTTCTGGAAGAGCAGGGAGTAGCTATAACTTCACCTACCCATTTAAACTGTAACTTAGATATTTCAATGTCTTTAAGATGGGTTTCTTGGAGAAAGGCAATAGAAGGATTTAATTTCCCCATTCTCTGAATAACTGTTTTACGTTTTATTGGTGAAGTTATTCCTCCTACATTCCAGGAAAGGAGCTTAAATTCTCCAACTGAACTAAATCCTATAGGATTCATTATTAAAAGAAATAGTCTGGATTAGGATAGATGAACTCATTATTAATAAAATAATCCACATTGTATAATCCCATGACTGCAGGCAGGGGGAGAGGGGAGGGGGGAGGAGAGAGAGGAGAGAAAAAAAATAAATAAAAAAAAAATACCAAATAATATACGAGAAATAAGAGACTTAAAATTAACATTAGGAGCCATCTGCTAAATATTTCTGCACTTCTTCTACAGAGCCAAGGGATATCCTATTACCTTCCTTCATTATTATGAAAAACAAAGTGCAAACTTAAGCCGAAGACTGGAATGCCCACTGGCGGCCGTGACTGGAGGTTCCCACTAAAGGCCAAGACTGGAGGTGCCAACTAGAGGCTGAAACTGGAGGTGCCCACTAGAGGCTGAGGCAGGGGGTGCTCACTTGAGGCCTGGACAGGAGCAGGACACAGATGCTTGGCAGGGCCCACTGCAGGGCGTGGATACTGGAATACTGGTAGCAGAGAGGATAGCCAGGAGACAAGCCAAGGATCTGATACCTGAGAGCAGTTAGAACAGTCACCAAACCCAGGGAGAATCCGATAGAATAGAAAGGGTACAAGACCAAGGTCAGTAAACAGAAAAGCAGTCCAATCTTACGTCAAAACAAAGAGAGATCTAAAAGGGTAGTCAGAGAACAAGCCGAATTCAGGAACCAAACAGGAAATTCAGGCAAAATCAGAGGCGCTAACACTGAAACAAGTTGAACCACCATGTTAGGGAAGGGAATGGTTTGTGAAGCAGCCTTTTATAGGAGAGCTGATTGCAAAATTACCTCTAACTGACAAACAGATGGAACCAGAAAGCAATCTACAGATAGCAGGTCTCCAAAAACTTAATAAGAACATAAAGCCCTCTGGTAGTACAGGAACAGAGAAACAGGGCCTGAATCATGAGTCCCAGGTTCAAAACCAGACATGACTGTGACAGATTTTACTTTTTAAATATCACACCCAATAATGTATTTCTTAAAATATTTTACAGTGATTCCAATTCTCATAAACAATGCACCAAAGGCATGGACCTAATATTACAATTTTATTTTAAAAACCATTAGTCATTCAGCAAGTTTCATATGCCTACATATTTTCTATATTTATGATAATTAAAAGAACATCAAGCAACATTAATTCACTGGGACTAGTTATTCCTTTTAATACAACTACTCACAGAAACAATCCACTGAGTTATTTAAATTGTTAAGGCTTCACATTACAATAGAAAACAATTATAACTATGGTCCTAATCATAATTACTAATAATCACCCATGAACATATATGTGTGTGTGTGTGTGTTTGTATATATATATTTCTTTTCATATGAGAAGAGCTTGATAAAGAAGAGAAGGTAACTATACAAATGAAATATACTTATTTATTTCATAGAATACTCCCTGAAGAACATTATTAAAATATAACCATCCATTTTATTTCTGTTAGCTAAAATGGCTTCCCTGTAGAGAAATCACTGTTTACTGGCATATTTTATTTTCCCTTACTCTGCTTTTTCATTTTAATGAGAAGTTAAATTTGTGCATACACATTTTTATCCATGTCTCTATTTTTTTTAACATAAAGGGCTAGATTACGAGTGGAGCGCAATATTGAGCTTACGTGAACATGCAATATTTGCTATCCACTCAATATTACCAGCGCATGTACTGTAAATGTGCGCTGGTATTAGAAGCGAGGCGCAATGTGAAAATGACCTTGCGTTCATATTGCCTGGAAGCCAAGCACGCTTAAATATGCTCCAAAGGGAGCCTCGTTTCCCTGCCATCTGACAGGGCAATTCACATAGAGCAGTGCAGGGGCAAATCACACAGCGTTGGGCAGCAATAAATAAATATATATGTATATGAATATATACATATATATATTTATGTTTTTATACGTGTATACTGTATATTCATGTTAACACATAAATATATATGTATATAGGCATTCACCTCTATGTAAAGGGACTTTAGGTGCCGTTTTTTTTTCTAACAATCCTCATCCCCTCACTTTAACCTCTTATAACTGCTTTGTGCAGTTTTTTTTTTTTTAAATAAAAATGCTCATATTTATTTCATATTATACAGTACTGTCCTCTTTATTTGGGGGCAATTGGGACACATTTTTTTCCCCTTTACGGGCTCATGTTAAATTAGCTCTCCACTTGTAATCTGGCTTTATTAACTTTCACATCTAGAATTTTATCCTACTATTCTTTGCACAGCTATCTTTAGGTTATTCCAAAGGTTTTTCAATGGGATTGAGCTACAGGCTTTGACTGTGCAATTCCAAGACTTTGATTTTTCTTTTTCTGAAGCCATATCTTGGTCGACTTGGATGTGTTTTTTTGGGTCAATGTCATGTTGGAATGCGAAATTTTATATTCAGCTTTCTGAAAGAGGCCAGCATGTTTTGTGCCAATAAATATATATTTGGAGCTACTCATTATCCTATCTATCTTGACAAGAGCCCCTGACCCATCTGAAAAAAAACAGCCCCAAAGTATGATGCTACCATCAGCATGCTTCAAAGTCAGTATGGTGTTCCTTGAATGATGAGCTTTATTGTCTTTGTGCAAAACATATCTTGTACAATTTAAGAAGAAAAGTTCAACCTTTCTCTCATCAGACCATAGCACATGGTTTGGGGTGACTGAATGAATCATTTGGCATAATATACATGGGTTTGGCAATTCCTTTTTGTAACAAATCGATTCTATCTTGCCACCCTACCCCATAGCCCAGACATATGTAGAATAAGAGAGATGGTGGAGACATGCAAGGAGTGACTGGTACCTGCTAGACATTACAGTAGCTCCTTCTGTGTGTTGCTGGCCTCCTAGTACCCTCCATTGATAAGTTTTCTACTCATCCTCTCATCAACTTTGGAGGGTCATCCTGATCTTTGCAATTTCCCTGTGGTGCCACATTTTGTCCCCTTATTGATAAAGGTTTTCACAGTGCTCCATGGTACATCCAGTGCATGCAATATCCTTTAATATCTCTCCCCTTATTGGTACTTTTCAACAGTTAGTGCTCATACACCTAGATTTAGAGTTTTGCATTAGAAGGGGTGCGTTAGCTACGCATGTTTTTTTCCCCCCACACCTTTTAAACAACGCTGGTATTTAGAGTTCTCTGAAGGGCTGCGTTAGGCTCCAAAAAGGGAGCGTAGAGGCATATTTACCGCCACTTCAACTCTAAATACCAGCGTTGCTTACGGATGCGGCCAGCTTCAAAAACGTGCTTGTGCACGATATCCCCATAGGAAACAATGGGGCAGTTTGAGCTGAAAAAAAACTAACACCTGCAAAAAAGCAGCGTTCAGCTCCTAACGCAGCCCCATTGTTTCCTATGGGGAAACACTTCCTAAGTCTGCACCTAACACTCTAACATGTACCTCGAGTCTAAACACCCCTAACCTTACACTTATTAACCCCTAATCTGCCGCCCCCGCTATCGCTGACCCCTGCATTTTATTATTAACTCCTAATCTGCCGTTCCGTACACCGCCGCAACCTACATTATAGCTATGTACCCCTAATCTGCTGCCCCTAACATCGCCGACTCCTATATTATATTTATTAACCCCTAATCTGCCCCCCCCCAACGTCGCCGCTACCTAACTACACTTATTAACCCCTAATCTGCCGACCGGACCTCGCCACCACTGTAATAAATGTATTAACCCCTAAACCGCCTCACTCCCGCCTCAAAAACCCTATAATAAATAGTATTAACCCCTAATCTGCCCTCCCTAACATCGCCGACACCTAACTTCAAGTATTAACCCCTTAATCTGCCGACCGGACCTCGCCGCTACTCTAATAAATGTATTAACCCCTAAAGCTGAGTCTAACCCTAACACTAACACCCCCTTAAGTTCAATTTAATTTAAATCTAACGAAATAAAATAAATCTTATTAAATAAATTAATCCTATTTAAAGCTAAATACTTACCTGTAAAACAAACCCTAATATAGCTACAATATAACAAATAATTATATTGTAGCTATTTTAGCATTTATATTTATTTTACAGGCAAATTTCTATTTATTTTAACTAGGTACAATAGCTATTAAATAGTTAATAACTATTTAATAGCTACCTAGTTAAAATAAGTACAAAATTACCTGTAAAATAAATCCTAACCTAAGTTACACTTAAACCTAACACTACACTATCAATAAATTAATTAACTAAACTATCTACAATTAAATCAACTAAACTAAATTACAAAAAAAACACACTAAATTACAAAAAAATAAAAAAAGATTACAAGAATTTTAAACTAATTACACCTACTCTAAGCCCCCTTAAAAACTCTATTACCTTACCAGCCCTTAAAAGGGCCTTTTGCGGGGCATGCCCCAAAAATAACAGCTCTTTTGCATTTAAAAAAAACATACAATATCCCCCCCAACATTACAACCCACCACCCACATACCCCTAATCTAACCCAAACACCCCTTAAAAAACCTAACACTAAGCCCCTGAAGATCTCCCTACCTTATCTTCACCACGCCGGGTATCACCGATCCAACCAGAAGAGGGTCCGAAGTCTTCATCCTATCCGGCAAGAAGAGGTTCAGAAAAGGGTCCGAAGTCTTCATCCTATCCGGGAAGAAGAGGACATCCGGACCAGTAGACATGTTCATCCAGGTGGCGTCTTCTATCTTCATCCATCCGGCGCGGAGCGGGACCATCTTGAAGCAGCCGACGTGGATCCATCCTCTTCTTCTGGCGACTCCCAATCAGCCAATCAGATTGAGCTCGCATTCTATTGGCTGTTCCGATCAGCCAATAGAATGCGAGCTCAATCTGATTGGCTGATCCAATCAGCCAATCGGATTGAACTTGAATCTGATTGGCTGATTCAATCAGCCAATCAGATTTTTCCTACCTTAATTCTGAACCTTCATTCATCGGGAGTCGCCGGAAGAAGAGGATGGATCCGCGTTGGCTGCTTCAAGATGGTCCTGCTCCACTCCGGATGGATGAAGATAGAAGATGCCGCCTGGATGAACATGTCTACCAGTCCGGATGTCCTCTTGTTGCCGGATAGAATGAAGACTTTGGACCCTCTTCTGGACCTCTTCTTGCCGGATAGGATGAAGACTTCGGACCCTCTTCTGGACGGATGGGTGATACCCGGCGTTGTGAAGATAAGGTAGGGAGATCTTCAAAGGCTTAGTGTTAGGTTTTTTAAGGGGTGTTTGGGTTAGATTAGGGGTATGTGGGTGGTGGGTTGTAATGTTGGGGGGGATATTGTATGTTTTTTTTAAATGCAAAAGAGCTGTTATTTTTGGGGCATGCCCCGCAAAAGGCCCTTTTAAGGGCTGGTAAGGTAATAGAGCTGTTAACTTTTTATTTTAGAATAGGGTAGGGCATTTTTTTATTTTGGGGGGCTTTGTTAATTTTTAAGGGGGCTTAGAGTAGGTGTAATTAGTTTAAAATTCTTGAAATCTTTTTTTATTTTTTGTAATTTAGTGTTTGTTTTTTTGTAATTTAGTTTAGTTGATATAATTGTAGATAGTTTAGTTAATTAATTTATTGATAGTGTAGTGTTAGGTTTAATTGTAACTTAGCTTAGGATTTATTTTACAGGTAATTTTGTACTTATTTTAACTAGGTTGCTATTAAATAGTTATTAACTATTTAATAGCTATTGTACCTAGTTAAAATAAATACAAAGTTGCCTGTAAAATAAATATAAATGCTAAAATAGCTACAATATAATTATTCGTTATATTATAGCTATATTAGGGTTTATTTTACAGGTAAGTATTTAGCTTTAAATAGGATTAATTTATTTAATAAGATTTATTTTATTTCATTAGATTTAAATTAAATTTAACTTAGGGGGGTGTTAGTGTTAGGGTTAGACTTAGCTTTAGGGGTTAATACATTTATTAGAGTAGCGGCGAGGTCCTGTCGGCAGATTAGGGGTTAATACTTGAAGTTAGGTGTTGGCGATGTTAGGGAGGGCAGATTAGGGGTTAATACTATTTATTATAGGGTTTTTGAGGCGGGAGTGAGGCGGTTTAGGGGTTAATACATTTATTATAGTAGCGGCGAGGTCCGGTCAGCAGATTAGGGGTTAATAAGTGTAGTTAGGTAGTGGTGACGTTGGGGGGGGGCAGATTAGGGGTTAATAAATATTATGTAGGTGTCGGCGATGTTAGGGGCAGCAGATTAGGGGTACATAGCTATAATGTAGGTTGCGGCAGTGTGCGGTTGGCAGATTAGGGGTTCAAAAATTTTATTAGACTGGCGGCGATGTGGGGGGACCTCGATTTAGGGGTACATAAGTAGTTTATGGGTGTTAGTGTACTTTAGAGCACAGTAGTTAAGAGCTTTATGAACCGGCGTTAGCCCATAAAGCTCTTTACTCCTGACTTTTTTCTACGGCTGGAGTCTTGTCGGTAGAGTTCTAACGCTCACTTCAGCCAAGACTCTAAATACCAGCGTTAGAAAGATCCCATTGAAAAGATAGGATATGCAATTGACGTAAGGGGATCTGCGGTATGGAAAAGTTGCGGCTGGAAAGTGAGTGTTAGACCCTTTCCTGACTGACTCTAAATACCAGCGGGCGGCCAAAAGCAGCATTAGGACCCCTTAACGCTGGTTTGGACGGCTAACGTAGAACTCTAAATCTAGGCGATAGTTTCTTTGGCAACTCTTTGTAGATGATGGCTCTCTCAGTAGGATGCAACTCCAAACATTCAAGCAAATCCTACAGCAACAGCTGACTTTAATCTGGATTTAATCAGAATCTCTTTCATTAAAGGGACACTGAACCCAAATTCTTTCTTTCGTGATTCAGATAGAGTATGCAATATTAAGCAGCTTTCTAATTTACTCCTATTATAAATTTTTCTTCGTTGTTTTGGTATCTTTATTTGAAAAATAAGACATCTAAGCTTTTTTCTTGGTTCAGACTCTGGACAGCACTTTTTTATTGGTGGATGAATTTATCCACCAATCAGCAAGGACAACCCAGGTTGTTCACCAAAAATGGGCCGTCATCTAAACTTACATTCTTGCATTTCAAATGAAGATATCAAGAGAATAAATCAAATTTGATAAACTAGAAAGTTGCTTAAAATGTCATGCTTTATTTGAATCACAAAAGAGAAAATGTGGATTCAGTGTCCCTTTAATGGCAGATGTATGCTATTTAGCTACATACATGATTTAGAATGTGATTGGTTAACTGTGAACACAGCAAGAGCCCCCATTTTAAAGGGTTACAGACTTATGCAATTAGGGTCTTGAATTTTTTTTTTAATTGTTCCTAATGATTAACTTTTTTTTCTGAATTTTTGTTTGTTGGAAGATCCCATTACAGATGAAAAAAGTCTGACATTTACATTGTTGTTATTTCAGTCTTTACATTTAAAAAACCTGCAATTTAATAAGGTTATGCAGACTTTTTATATCAAACCCTAATATAGCTACAATATAACGAATAATTATATTGTAGCTATTTTAGCATTTATATTTATTTTACAGGCAAATTTGTATTTATTTTAACTAGGTACAATAGCTATTAAATAGTTAATAACTATTTAATAGCTACCTAGTTAAAATAATTACAAAATTACCTGTAAAATAAATCCTAACCTAAGTTACAATTAAACCTAACACTACACTATCAATAAATTAATTAACTAAACTATCTACAATTATATCAACTAAACTAAATTACAAAAAAAAACCACTAAATTACAAAAAATAAAAAAAATTACAAGAATTTTAAACTAATTACACCTACTCTAAGCCCCCTAAAAAAATAACAAAGCCCCCCAAAATAAAAAATGCCCTACCCTATTCTAAAATAAAAAGTTAACAGCTCTATTACCTTACCAGCCCGTAAAAGGGCCTTTTGCAGGGCATGCCCCAAAGAAAACAGCTCTTTTGCATTTAAAAAAAACATACAATACCCCCCCAACATTACAACCCACCACCCAAATACCCCTAATCTAACCCAAACACCCCTTAAAAAACCTAACACTAAGCCCCTGAAGATCTCCCTACCTTATCTTCACCACGCCGGGTATCATCGATCCGTCCAGAAGAGGGTCCGAAGTCTTCATCCTATCCGGCAAGAAGAGGTTCAGAAGAGGGTCCAAAGTCTTCATCCTATCCGGCAAGAAGAGGACATCCGGACCGGTAGACATGTTCATCCAGGCGGCGTCTTCTATCTTAATCCATCTGGCGCGGAGCGGTACCATTTTGAAGCAGCTGACGCGGATCCATCCTCTTCTTCCGGCGACTCCCAATCAGCCAATCAGATTGAGCTCGCATTCTATTGGCTGTTCCGATCAGCCAATAGAATGCAAGCTCAATCTGATTGGCTGATCCAATCAGCCAATCGGATTGAACTTGAATCTGATTGGCTGATTCAATCAGCCAATCAGATTTTTCCTACCTCAATTCTGATTGGCTGATAGAATCCTATCAGCCAATCAGAATTCGACGGACGCCATCTTGGATGACGTCACTTAAAGGAACCTTCATTCATCGGGAGTCAACGGAAGAAGAGGATGGATCCGCGTCGGCTGCTTCAAGATGGTCCTGCTCCGCGCCGGATGGATGAAGATAGAAGACGCCGCCTGGATGAACATGTCTACCGGTCCGGATGTCCTCTTGTTGCCGGATAGGATGAAGACTTCGGACCCTCTTCTGGACGGATGGGTGATACCCGGCGTTGTGAAGATAAGGTAGGGAGATCTTCAAGGGCTTAGTGTTAGGTTTTTTAAGGGGTGTTTGGGTTAGATTAGGGGTATGTGGGTGGTGGGTTGTAATGTTGGGGGGGGTATTGTATGTTTTTTTAAATGCAAAAGAGCTGTTATCTTTGGGGCATGCCCCGCAAAAGGCCCTTTTAAGGGCTGGTAAGGTAATAGAGCTGAAAACTTTTTATTTTAGAATAGGGTAGGGCATTTTTTTTATTTTGGGGGGCTTTGTTATTTTTTTAGGGGGCTTAGAGTAGGTGTAATTAGTTTAAAATTCTTGTAATCTTTTTTATTTTTTGTAATTTAGTGTTTGTTTTTTTTGTTTAGTTTAGTTGATTTAATTGTAGATAATTGTAGATAGTTTAGTTAATTAATTAATTTATTGATAGTGCAGTGTTAGGTTTAATTGTAGCTTAGGTTAGGATTTATTTTACAGGAAATTTTGTACTTATTTTAACTAGGTAGCTATTAAATAGTTATTAACTATTTAATAGCTATTGTACCTAGTTAAAATAGATATAAAGTTGCCTGTAAAATAAATATAAATGCTAAAATAGCTACAATATAATTATTTGTTATAGCTATATTAGGGTTTATTTTACAGGTAAGTATTTATCTTTAAATAGGATTAATTTATTTAATAAGATTTATTTAATTTCGTTAGATTTAAATTAAATTTAACTTAGGGGGGTGTTAGTGTTAGGGTTAGACTTAGCTTTAGGAGTTAATACATTTATTAGAGTAGCGGCAAGGTCCGGTCGGCAGATTAGGGGTTAATACTTGAAGTTAGGTGTCGGCGATGTTAGGGAGGGCAGATTAGGGATTAATACTATTTTCGAGGCAGGAGTGAGGCGGTTTAGGGGTTAACACATTTATTATAGTAGCGGCGAGGTTCGGTCAGCAGATTAGGGGTTAATAAGTGTAGTTAGGTAGCGGCGACGTTGGGGGGGCAGATTAGGGGTTAATAAATATTATGTAGGTGTTGGTGATGTTAGGGGCAGCAGATTAGGGGTACATAGCTATAATGTAGGTTGCGGCGTGTGCGGTCGGCAGATTAGGGGTTCAAAAATTTTATTAGGGTGGCGGCGATGTGGGGGGACCTCGGTTTAGGGGTACATAAGTAGTTTATGGGTGTTAGTGTACTTTAGAGCACAGTAGTTAAGAGCTTTATGAACCGGCGTTAGCCCATAAAGCTCTTAACTCCTAACTTTTTTCTACGGCTGGAGTCTTGTCGGTAGAGTTCTAACGCTCACTTCAGCCAAGACTCTAAATACCAGCGTTAGAAAGATCCCATTGAAAAGATAGGATACGCAATTGACGTAAGGGGATCTGCGGTACGGAAAAGTCGCGGCTGGAAAGGGAGTGTTAGACCCTTTCCTGACTGACTCTAAATACCAGCGGGCGGCCAAAAGCAGCATTAGGACCCCTTAACGCTGGTTTGGACGGCTAACGTAGAACTCTAAATCTAGGTGATAGTTTCTTTGGCAACTCTTTGTAGATGATGGCTCTCTCAGTAGGATGCAACTCCAAACATTCAAGCAAATCCTACAGCAACAGCTGACTTTAATCTGGATTTAATCAGAATCTCTTTCATTAAAGGAACACTGAACCGAAATTCTTTCTTTCGTGATTCAGATAGAGTATGCAATATTAAGCAGCTTTCTAATTTACTCCTCTTATAAAATTTTCTTCGTTGTTTTGGTATCTTTATTTGAAAAATAAGGCATCTAAGCTTTTTTCTTGGTTCAGACTCTGGACAGCACTTTTTTATGGTGGATGAATTTATCCACCAATCAGCAAGGACAACCAAGGTTGTTCACCAAAAATGGGCCGTCATCTAAACTTACATTCTTGCATTTCAAATAAAGATACCAAGAGAATAAATCAAATTTGATAATAGGAGTAAACTAGAAAGTTGCTTAAAATGTCATGCTTTATTTGAATCACAAAAGAAAAAATGTGGGTTCAGTGTCCCTTTAATGGCAGATGTATGCTATTTAGCTACATACATGATTTAGAATGTGATTGGTTAACTGTGAACACAGCAAGAGCCCCCATTTTAAAGGGTTACAGACTTATGCAATTAGGGTCTTGAATTTTTTTTTATTTTTTTTTTTTATTGTTCCTAATGATTAACTTTTTTTTCTGAATTTTTGTTTTTGGAAGATCCCATTACAAATGAAAAAAGTCTGACATTTACATTGTTGTTATTTCAGTCTTTACATTTAAAAAACCTGATTTTCATAAGGTTATGCAGACTTTTTATATCCAATGTAGCCAATCAGAATGTACAGATAAATATAATTATAACTATTAAATACTTTTTTAAAACATATTTTTATTTATATTTCTTTATTTTAATTCAACAAAAATGTTACAATATAGACTCTTTCATATCAATTGATATCATTTGGTACATGGTACAAGTTTGGTACATGGCTGTTATATTATGTCTTGGTAAAAGTCCATATAGGTTAGAAGATATAGTCCATAAGGTAACATTACCACAATAAACATTACTCCAAGCTTAAAACATAAAACATACCGGTCATAAACTCACTTTTCTTAATAAAAAGGAAACAAACCCTATATCTCCTATTTTGCTTCCTCTATTAATTGAGCTTAAAGGGACAGTCTACACCAGAATTTTTATTGTTTTAAAAGATAGATAATCCCTTTATTACCCATTCCCCAGTTTTGCATAACCAACACAGTTATAATAATATACTTTTAACCTCTGTGATTATCTTGTATCTAAGCCTCTGCAGACTGCCCCCTTATTTCAGTTCTTTTGACATACTTGCAGTCTAGCCAATCAGTGCCTGCTCCCAGATAACTTCACGTGCATGAGCACAGTGTTATCTATATGAAATACGTGAACTAACACCCTCTAGTGGTGAAAAACTGTTAAAATGCATTCTGAAAAGAGGTGGTCTTCAAGGTCTAAGAAATTAGCATATGAAACTCCTAGGTTAAGCTTTCAACTAAGAATACCTAGAGAACAAAGCAAAATTGGTGATAAAAGTAAATTGGAAAATTGTTTAAAATTACATGCTCTATCTGAATCATGAAAGTTTATTTTGGCCTAGACTGTCCCTTTAATGTACGAGGCCTTTAATATAATAAAAGAAGGGATTGTCAGCGTAATCTGGTAGACGGAGGTAAGATTCAAACCTCTCCCAAAATAACCTGACTGGTCCCCCACCCATTATTCCTGTAACAATTAGAATAGGTATATATGGGTATATTATATCACCCCTTAGCTGTGCGATGGGGGGGATAATATCTGACAATAGTTCTCTTTTGCTAGAATCCCATGTAAATTCAAATCATGAAAAAATGCCATATTGTTAGTTCTGTAATATCCATATTCTTCCAATGTCAATGTATTGTCCATGTGGGTGATCCAGCTATTTGTGTCAGGACAATTTTGAGACTTCCACAATTTCGCTATTAGGGGTCTTGCTGAATTCAGTGATATCTGAATTAACCTCATTCTATGCCCACATGGACAAGAGGGTATTAGGTTCAACAAGACCATCTCTGGATTTAGTGAAAATGGTGTGAATGGGCTTAGTATTAATTTGATGTATTTCTCAATTGTGGACCAAAAAAACCTTAATCTCTAGCACTCCCACCATATATGCATCACTGTAACTTTCTCTCCACACACCCTCCAACACACACCCAAAGAGGTCGGAGAGAGACCTTTTGATCTAACCTGTGTAAGGTACCAGAGTGTGAGAATTTTGTAATTCGTCTCCAAAAACTTTGTAGCTGAAAATGATTTCCTAGTGTTATTTAGAATATGATTCCATTCAGAATCTTTAAGCGTTCAACCCAAATCTTTATGCCATCTCGCAGTGTATTCCAGAAATTTAATAATTTGAGCTGATATTAATAATTGCCTTGCCCATGATAGTGTATTACGTAATGGAGATTCTACCAAACAAAACTGTTCAAAATGGGTTAGGGGTCTAGTTAATGCATCTCTGTGTATGTATAGCCTTACAGCAAGATAAGGGGGCGCTAGTGATAATACAGATAGTAATGAAAATCTATATACTCTTATAAAAAATACAAATTAGTAATTGTGTATACAATACAAATAACTAAAAATTAAAAATTAAAATCCTCTCTAGATGAGAGAAATCTAAATATAATTACAAAGTCAAGGCAAAAATAAGTCCTTTTCAAAACCAAGTGGAAAGCTCGGTGGTGGCTGCCTCCTCCTCACCGACTTGTCCGGGTATAACTATGAGGAATAAAAGAAAATAGAGGGGCGCCTCATGTGTAGGATCAACAGATATGAAAGCCAGTAATAATAGTAGTAGAGCCAAATGGATACTCACACACTTCACAAGCACACCAATGTGCTGGTAGTAGCAGGCTGCAGATTCAAATAGGTGTGGCAGCTCTCCTCTCAGGCAGTACTGTGATGCTTATCTGGAGAAACCGATCCTCACTTGTTGCTTGACACAGCTTATGTTAGCAAGTTCTCTGTTGTTTTGTTGTTTCTTATCTTCTCATCTCAGGTGAAGTTAAGTGGGGACAAGACGTAGCAGAGTTAGGTATGTGAAGCCTGATATGTGAACATCCAATTAGAAAACTGAGCTGTTGGCCTGGGCTTAGCAAAGAATGGATCCCTAGATATTTGAGAGATTTAGGTTGGTGTTTAAAGGGACAAGTCTTAGGTAATGTTTGAAATGTAGTGACCTGAAGGGTTATATTAAGTATTTCTGATTTTTGTTCATTTACCACAAATTTTGAAAATCTACCACACTGTCGGAATTCTTTTAGCACTTCAGGGACAGACGTTTGCGTGGAAGAGAGTGTAAGAAGCACATTATCCGCATAAAGAGATAACTTATATTCTAGGGGACCAACTCTAATTCCCAATATTTGTGGGTTGGATCTGATTCTTTGGGCCAATACCTCCATACTAATAATAAATAAAAGTGGGAAAAGTGGGCAAACCTGCTGTGTACCGTTATGAATAGAGAAGGTGTCAGACAATAAATTATTAACTCTAACCTTTGCTAATGGGGATTTGTATACGATTTGGATTCTACGGATCATTGCCTCCCCTATTCCAACCTTATATCGTGTTTTTAAGAGAAATTCCCAGTCAAGATGATAAAACGCCTTTTCGGCATCCGTCGATATTAGAATCATATCTGTTTTAGTGTGTTTGGCGTGATCAATTAGCAGTAGCGTCCTGATGGTATTGTCCCTGGCCTCTGTGCCAGCGACAAATCCAGCCTGATCTGTGTGAATAATTTGTGGAAGGACCCGGTTCAACCTTTGTGCTATTATTTTAGTGTATATTTTTAGATCAGTATTCAATAGCGAAATGGGTCTATAGCTACCTGTTTAATTATTTGGTTTACCTGGCTTGGGCAGCACTGTTATATGTGCTTCTAAGCATTCTGAAGGCAATTGTCCTATATGGTCTATTTGTTTATAAAGTGCTAAAAGTTGTTGAGCTAAGGATTCTTTGTATAGTTTATAGTATTAATTTGAAAAGCCGTCAGGGCCTGGGTTCTTATTTAAAGGTTAATCATCTATGGCTTTTATTATTTCCTAAAGGGTAATTGGTTCCTCAATGATTTCTGTATTACTGGTTTGAATTTTGGGTAATTCTGTGTTCTTTAGATATTGTTCCAAGTCTTCGATATGGGAAGGGTTATTTGGAGTAAGAAGATTGTAAAGACTTCCATAATACTTTTTCATTTGCTATAGCTTTATTATTATTATCGGTTATTTGTAGAGTGCCAACAGATTCCGCAGCACTAGCTTTAGATTCTACTGCCTTATTTCCTTGTCTATCTAAAATATTAAAATTGTAGTTTTGATAATTTCTCTGTTTCAATGCTCTAGCAAGTGGGTGCCTGCTTTATTTCCTCCATAGAAGAAGATCTTTTTGAGATACAAGGCTTTCTTACATGCCTCTCCATGGAGATGTGCTCTAAATAGATTTCTGGATTCATTTAAGGACTCCAGTATGTCTTTTCTTTGAGGGTTACGTTTGTGGGCTAATTCATTCTTTTGTAAGTTTAATAAAGGGTTTTATATTTAGCTGTACATTTGTGTTTAGTTATGGTTTTGTGCTTTATTAATGTTCCCCTAAGTACCGCTTTGTGAGCCAATGAGACTGTTAAAGGGGCAATCGAGCTATCACTATTTCATTGAAAGTATTCTGAAATATAGTTGGAGATCTGTGTTCTGATTAAGGGGTCATGTAGCATGGTTTCATCTAATTTCTAAGTAAATGCCTGTAAGGGTATTGAAGGCCATTCCAATCTCATAGATATGGATGAGTGGTCTGACCATGAAATTGGGGATATATTAGAGTCTTGTACTAAGGGTAAATTTCCATGGTCAATATACCAATAGTCAATTCGAAAGTAGGATTGAGCCGGATTTGAATAAAAGGTATAACTACGTGCTGTGGGAGTGATGTAGGTGCCATATATCTATTAATTTTAATCCCCTAAGGTTCTGTTAAATTGAGTTTCTAGTTTTGGTAGTGATTATACCTCATCCCTGTGAACAGTCCTGTTGAGGTAAGAAAGCTACAATAACCCCCCCCCCCCAAGTATTAAAGCTCCATTCTGCACTTCCAATAGTTTGTTACTTACCCTATGGAAAAATTGACCTTGTCCTGTATTAGGTGAATAAATATTAGCCAATGTTACTGGACCGTTAAATAGTAGACCCACAAAAATGAGGTATCTGCCTTCTCTATCTTCATGTTTCTCCAACATTTGAAAGTATGTGTGTTTATGAAACAAGATGCCCACCGCATTAGTTTTCTTATTATGGAGTAAAGGTAAACTGTGGGAAAATCTCTTAATACAAATTTTGGTTCACTATTTTTAAGAAAATCCGTCTCTTGGACAAATATGATGTTACCATTTTCTTTTTTTAAACCAATTCATCGCCACTGAACGCTTAGTGGGAGAATTTAACCCCTTACAATGTTGGGAGAGCAGGATAATGTTATTATTTGCTGTACCCATTAAGTGTATTCAAGAAATCAAAGCTTACCTTAGTTATCATGGAAGTAAGTATTAGTGATGCCTGGAAGTGCCCAGCACATTCCCTACAAGCTCTTATTCTTAATCTGGCACCTATTTTGAAGGGTATCTCGCCTCCGTCTGGGAAGGGGTAGACAAAAGGAAGGCCTATAAAGAGGTATTGAGGTAGGTACTGTTGTGTCCTTTGCTCATAAAATAAAAGTAGATACAGGGAGTGCAGAATTATTAGGCAAGTTGTATTTTTGAGGATTAATTTTATTATTGAACAACAACAATGTTCTCAATGAACCCAAAAAACTCATTAATATCAAAGCTGAATAGTTTTGGAAGTAGTTTTTAGTTTGTTTTTAGTTATAGCTATTTTAGGGGGATATCTGTGTGTGCAGGTGACTATTACTGTGCATAATTAGTAGGCAACTTAACAAAAAACAAATATATACCCATTTCAATTATTTATTTTTACCAGTGAAACCAATATAACATCTCAACATTCACAAATATACATTTCTGACATTCAAAAACAAAACAAAAACAAATCAGTGACCAATATAGCCACCTTTCTTTGCAAGGACACTCAAAAGCCTGCCATCCATGGATTCTGTCAGTGTTTTGATCTGTTCACCATCAACATTGCATGCAGCAGCAACCACAGCCTCCCAGACACTGTTCAGAGAGGTGTACTGTTTTCCCTCCTTGTAAATCTCACATTTGATGATGGACCACAGGTTCTCAATGGGGTTCAGATCAGGTGAACAAGGAGGCCATGTCATTAGATTTTCTTCTTTTATACCCTTTCTTGCCAGCCACGCTGTGGAGTACTTGGACGCGTGTGATGGAGCATTGTCCTGCATGAAAATCATGTTTTTCCTTGAAGGATGCAGACTTCTTCCTGTACCACTGCTTGAAGAAGTTGTCTTCCAGAAACTGGCAGTAGGACTGGGAGTTGAGCTTGACTCCATCCTCAACCCGAAAAGGCCCCACAAGCTCATCTTTGATGATACCAGCCCAAACCAGTACTCCACCTCCACCTTGCTGGCGTCTGAGTCGGACTGGAGCTCTCTGCCCTTTACCAATCCAGCCACGGGCCCATCCATCTGTCCCATCAAGACTCACTCTCATTTCATCAGTCCATAAAACCTTAGAAAAATCAGTCTTGAGATATTTCTTGGCCCAGTCTTGACGTTTCAGCTTGTGTGTCTTGTTCAGTGGTGGTCATCTTTCAGCCTTTCTTACCTTGGCCATGTCTCTGAGTATTGCACACCTTGTGCTTTTGGGCACTCCAGTGATGTTGCAGCTCTGAAATATGGCCAAACTGGTGGCAAGTGGCATCTTGGCAGCTGCACGCTTGACTTTTCTCAGTTCATGGGCAGTTATTTTGCGCCTTGGTTTTTCCACACGCTTCTTGCGACCCTGTTGACTATTTTGAATGAAATGCTTGATTGTTCGATGATCACGCTTCAGAAGCTTTGCAATTTTAAGAGTGCTGCATCCCTCTGCAAGATATCTCACTATTTTTGACTTTTCTGAGCCTGTCAAGTCCTTCTTTTGACCCATTTTGCCAAAGGAAAGGAAGTTGCCTAATAATTACGCACACCTGATATAGGGTGTTGATGTCATTAGACCACACCCCTTCTCATTACAGAGATGCACATCACCTAATATGCTTAATTGGTAGTAGGCTTTCGAGCCTATACAGCGTGGAGTAAGACAACATGCATAAAGAGGATGATGTGGTAAAAATACTCATTTGCCTAATAATTCTGCACTCCCTGTATAATAGGTATGAACAGTTATAACCAACAAACAAACAAATTAACCAACTATAAATTAACAGTAGGAATTCTTTTTCAAAACATTAAAAGTATATATTCTTTAACTGTTAGTAGTCTGATATACTTCGGAAACTTCAGTAAATACATATAGATTCTTAAAAATAAACTTTTTTTTGTGTATTGAAAAGGATACTTGTGAATTAAGAAGTCCTGAGTTGTAATCAGTAGTCTTTAACTGAGTGGCCTAATTTTAGCTGAATCATGTGCGCATCCTGACCACTAAATCAACCGTTTTCTGCATCTGCCAATGAAGCTCCTGATTTAGCCGTTGTATCTCTGTTCCTTTTCCTGGGGACTTTTGTCCATTGGGAGCGTTGAGGTCTTGGCTGTAGAGATTCTCCTAAAGATGAAGTTTCCTTAGTGTTCTCCAGAGCAGGAAGTGATGGAGTCGGTATATCCAATTGTTGACAAAAACTTTCCAAATCTTCAGGTGATCTGTACGTTGCTATTTTATTATTTTTCATCACCCTGATACTAAAAGGGAAGCCCCATCTGTAGTTGAGGCCTTGATCTCTAAGATGTAGTATCAGGTACCTTGCTTCTTTACGATTTATGAGTGTGATTGGGCAGAAATCTGCAAAACATTCTAGCTGAAAATCATCCATTTTAAAACCTTGTTGTTTTCTAGTTGCAGACATAATCTTTTCTTTATTGGTATATTTGTGAAATCTCAATATCACATCTCTAGGTGGGTCTGTGTCTCTGGGTGTAGGTCTCAGTGCTCTGTCCAATTGTATATCTGGAATTTGTGGATCATTCATAAAATTTTTAATATTTTCTGTAGGAGGGGCTGGAGATTGTCAGGGGATATTTTCTCAGTTATCCCCCTAATTTGTAGATTTTGCCTCCTACCCCTATTGTCCAAATCTTCCAATTTGGTTTGGAGGAATGGAATTTGTGATTTTTGTGCTTCCATTTTCCTTGTGAGGTGATCTGCACTTGAGAATTGGTCATCTGCTTGCTCTTTGAGGTATGCTACCCACTAGGTCTGCCACTTATTTTTTTAATCTTGGACAGACTTTCTTTTTATCATTTTGCTGACCTGTTGAATAAATTGTGTGAAGTCCACCTTTGTAGGTAGTTCCTTTAAATCAGAGTGGTACAGACTCCTGCATAGCCTCTATTTGTGTATTTGTGCTCTGATCTTCTGATGTAGAGGCCTGTAGTGCTTTGAAGTAGGCACTCATTTTTAATTCAGATGGGTGCGGGTACATAGCACTTCTGTCCAATTTTTGGGCTTTTCTAGACGCCATTCTTAAAGGTGAGAGGTCCCTAAGGTTTTTTACAGACCGCTTAAACCTACTGTTGTGGATTTTGAAAATAGAGTAAACCTAGCCCTTAATAAATCTATTTCTGTCTTCTGTCGTTCCTGATATGTATTAGGTATCTCTCACTTTCTGCAGAATTGACATATAACAGACAGAGACCTTTATAGACAGTATTGTAGAAATAATCAAGAAGATTTATTCTTCTGATCTTGGGCTGTTTCAAAGTCTTTCAAACTTATATGGAAATATTCACTGGAGCAAGTTCGTGTAGGCCTTAACTTGCCAGATTCCCACAAGTAGTGAGCTAAAGAATGTTTTATATAGAATATTTATAACTATTCTCTTTGTAGTTATTACACTATCTTATAGGGAATATAAATGGCCCTTGATATTCAACATACTATAATATTTGTGGCCTATACTTTTGATAAGCATTTTTACAGGTCGCCTGCCCCCCTGCTCATTTTCTCAGCACAGTGTGTATAGAATGTCACCTCTCTCCTTGTATATCCTATCCTCCACTGATCCTCTGCCCGTGCTGCTGACTGTTCTTCTATTTAAGGGCTATTTGATCCTCTGATCCATTGGGTTCTATTTTTAGATTCTTCCCGGCTGTTACTTCCCTTGAGTTTTGACAGGCCTCTATCTGTGTACGGGGTTTCCTTACCCAACTCTCAGGGCCCGACCACGATCCTCACCACTGGAGTTCCCTTGTCTTATTATTGCCAAAGGTGATACATCTATTTACGGATCTCCAAATTACATGCTCCGCTCCGGCTCCTTTTAATTGCTTCTACTGTCGGTACATGCCACGACTGTTAGCGGGCCTGTCCATTTCTATGGGGTTTCCTTACCCAATTAACAGGGCGCAATCCTTCTCCGTGATGCCAAAGTTCTTGTGTTCGCTTAATATAGCTGACAATTCACTTTTAATGTGCATAGGCGCCTATCTTATGTTTCATCTGACGGATCACATTTTCATGCATCCTATTGCCTCTAATCTATATGCATCCTATGCCTCTAATCTCAATCCCCCTACACCGCCGCCACCTATAATAAATGTATTACCCCCTAATCTAATCCCCCTACACCGCCGCCAGCTATATTAACTATTTTAACCCTAATTATATTAGGGTTAATATAGTTATTATATTATATATATTAACTATATTAACCCTAATTATATTAGGGTTAATATAGTTAATATCGTTATTATATTATATATTAAGTATAATAACCCTATCTAACTCTAACATCCCTAACTAAATTCTTATTAAAATAAATCTAATTAATATTAATCTTATTAATTAAAATATTCCTATTTAAATCTAAATACTTACCTATAAAATAAACCCTAAGATAGCTACAATGTAATTAATAATTACATTGTAGCTATTTTAGGGTTTATATTTATTTTACAGGTAACTTGGTATTTATTTTAACTAGGTACAATAGCTATTAAATAGTTAATAACTATTTAATAGCTACCTAGTTAAAATAATTACTAATTTACCTGTAAAATAAATCCTAACCTAAGTTACAAATACACCTACACTATCAATAAATTAAATAAACTACAAATATCTAAACTAAAATACAATTAAATAAACTAAACTAAATCACACAAAAAACAAACACTAAATTACAAAAAATAAAAAAAAAGATTACAAGATTTTTAAGCTAATTACACCTATTCTAAGCCCCCTAATAAAATAATAAAGCCCCCCAAAATAAAAAAAAATTCCCTACCCTATTCTAAATTAAAAAATTTAGCTCTTTTACCTTACCAGCCCTTAATGAGGTTCCTTTAAATGACGTCATCCAAGATGGCGTCCATCAAATTCCGATTGGCTGATAGGATTTTATCAGCCAATCAGAATTAAGGTAGAAAAATCTGATTGGCTGATTGAATCAGCCAATCAGTTTCAAGTTCAATCCGATTGGCTGATTGGCTCAGCCAATCGGATTGAACTTGAATCTGATTGCTCATCATGAACATTCTCTGCACTCAGGATGGAACCCTGCAGTTAAGACACCCCTCGGTGACACCTATGAGCCCCAGGCAAGGATTTCGGACATATGCTATACACTAGAGCTGCTGCAGAAGGGGATAGGCTAGCTTCTCCTATTTTCATATAGAGGCGCCATCTTGTCAATGCCAGATACATTACTCCCCCCAATCCGACTTTTTATATTGGAATAGCAGAGACTGCATTAAAATTTTTCTCAATGTTCCTTTATTGTTGGTATGACATTTCATAGATACCGGGTTTGTTAACTTTTGATGTTATATGAGATATATGGTGCAACTATATTGGGCTATCTGCTACCTTCAACATATTTTATCCAGCCCTTTAACACATCGTTGCAATGCAGGCATCTAATGATACTTAACCCTATCTTTCTACTTATTGTACTAAACTAGCATAGGTTAAAATAGATTTTATGTTGTTCAAACCATTTATCTCTCTCCCACTTGCTAACCTTTTGTTTGATGTTTTGCATAGCTAAACCAGATGCTATTGGTACCATTAGTATATAATATCTATTTAGTGGTCTTATGTGATGTACTTTTGTAGGGGAAACACAGCTCTCTAGATTCCAAGAAGCTTAACTTTGCAATTAAATGTCATCAGTTCTATCTTACTGTTGCTTTAGCTAACCACTTAAGTTTCAGCTTAGCATACTGAAAGTCAGCTTTTTATACAATACGTACTGCAGGCGGACTATTCCTACTTAACCCCAACCCACCCATCATATTCGACTTTAGGAACTAATCCCTCCCTCTATCCATGTTCTGTTTACTATAATTTGGGAATCAGTATAACTCTCCCTAGAGATCATTGCTTATACAACAACTAGGTATATCTACAACACTATGCCACTAGCTTCCTCTCTCTGTTTCCCCCATTAGAACTCTATAAAGTGTTACTACTCCTCATAAAGGCAAGGTATACCACATTTTATCCTAGGTACCGCTATATATCACATATAGCTTTTTTAGGACATTGCTTTTTCAGTCCTCTACCAACTCTATCTGACCCCTCTCCTTCCTTTCCCACCGGCACCTATTACCTGCGGGTCATATCCCTACTCCCTTTACCAGCATCGTCTATAGTTGACATCTCCCCAGGAGAGGGGCCCATATAGTAGTCCTTTCCTCTCCGGTTATATATAATCTCACCCTCCCTGTTTGCACCCTCTCTGGGTAGCTACTCTTATCTTTACATGCCCTAGCCTTAATATATTAAGGACGCAGTTAGAAGATAACCTCACTAGAAGTTTACTTGTAAACCCTGAGACCCAACTCTATTTTATTTTTAAATAACCCTGTAGTCTACATCTTGTAAATATAACTATCCCCCCCCCCACTTGTATCCTCTCTGAGATACTTCCCTTACTCCCACATACCCTAGCTTTAATTTACTAGAGACGTAGTTTAAAAATAATCCCACTAGGAGCGTACTTGGAAGCTTTGAGATTCTATTCCACCCTACTTAATCCTGTAGTCTGTACCTTCATAACACTTTAACTGGCTCCGCCCTCCCCTCTCCCCTCTGTTGCGAGCGGCTCTTGCCCGTTGTATTCCCCACCCCCTCCATACAATTAGGCCTACGGGAGGCCTAACAAAAGCCAGCTCCCTACCTCTTACTATTTTCAGCTCTTAGAATACCTCTTATCTTGAGAGTAGAGACCACTTGTTACCTGTTATAAAAAAAAAAAACGGGGCTTCTTTCCTATATGCTCCAGTCACATATATTTCATAAATATAGTTTTAAATTTTACACTTCATACTCAATGCTGAACTAATATGGACTAGTTACTAAGATAACAAATATTACATAGACACGCCAAAGCTGTAACCCTTGTCTGCCTTCAATATGTGAATTGTATCAGTTTCCTTATTGCTTTTGTTCCGTGCCTGGACATACTTTCTATTGTATTGCTTTTACTCAATGCCTCAATAAAAAATTATGAAAAAAAAAAAATAAAAAAAAAAAAATGTTGTGGTTAAAGAAAGGGAAAGGAAACTGAGGGATAACATTCCCATTCACTGAAATAACTTCTAATTTAATAATTCTGGGTATACAAACATCCAATTTCATTTATGAGAAGATTCAGTTAATACAAATTATGATTTTATCCTATGTGCATGCTCCCAATCTTATTGAATAAAAAAGAAGTATCCAGAATAAAAAACATCAAATAAACTAGTTTTGTGGCCTGGTAATACGGACCATATAAATATTAAAAAATGTATATATCCTCCTGAGTCAGGATACATGGGTTTACCTAAAGTTTTCATTTAAAATTAGAGATTTTATCTCTGCTCTATATACTAAAACCAGTGACAGTCCAAAGGAGATTACTAAATATATTCTATTTAAAGATATCTTAAAAGCTTGGGAAGAAAAATAATGTAATTTGCTGTTGGTACCATAATCATTTTATTTGTTTCCCTTTGTTTAGAAACAGTGAGTGGAGAGCAAAATTTAGCTCCACATCTCACCTCAATACCAGCGCTGCTTATGGTAGCGGTGAGCTGGCAAAACATGCTCGTGCACAATTTCCCCATAGGAATCAATGGGGGAGAGCCGGCTGAAAAAAAACTTAACACCTGCAAAAAAGCAGCGTTCAGCTCTTAACGCAGCCCCATTGATTCCTATGGGGAAACACATTTTATGTCTACACCTAACACCCAAACATGAACCTCGAGTCTAAACACCCCTAATCTTACACTTATTAACCCCTAATCCGCCGCCCCTGACATCGCCGACACCTGCATAATATTATTAACCCCTAATCTGCTGCTCCAGACACCGCCGCCACCTACATTATATTAACCCCTAATCTGCTGCCTCCAACATCGCCGAACCCTACATTATATTTATTAACCCCTAATCTGCCGCCCCCTATGTCGCCGCAACCTATCTACACTTATTAACCCCTAATCTGCCGTCCCCAACGTCGCCGCCACTATATTAAATGTATTAACCCCTAAACCTAAGTCTAACCCTAAACCTAACCCCCCCTAACTTAAATATAATTTAAATATATCTAAATAAATATTCCTATCATTAACTAAATATTTCCTATTTAAAACTAAATACTTACCTATAAAATAAACCATAAGATAGCTACAATATAACTAATAGTTACATTGTAGCTAGCTTAGTGTTTATTTTTATTTTACAGGCAACTTTGTATTTATTTTAACTAGGTAGAATAGTTATTAAATAGTTATTAACTATTTAATAGCTACCTAGTTAAAATAAATTCAAATTTACCTGTAAAATAAAACCTAACCTAAATTACAATTACACCTAACACTACACTATAATTAAATTAATTACATAAACTAAATACAATTAAATACAATTTAAAAAAAATATCTAAAGTACGAAAAAACAAACACTAAATTACAGAAAATAATAAAATAATTACGTTAAGTTTTTTAAACTAATTGCACCTAATCTAATCCCCCTAATAAAATAAAAAAGGCCTCCAAAATAATAAAAAGCCCTACCCTATACTAAATTACAAATAGCCCTTAAAAGGGCCTTTTGCGGGGCATTCCCCCAAAGTAATCAGCTCTATTACCTGTAAAAAAAAGTACAATACCCCCCAAACATTAAAACCCACCATCCACATACCCAACCCTACTCTAAAACCCACCCAATACCCCCTTAATAAAACCTAACACTAACCCCTTGATGATCACCCTACCTTGAGAAGTCTTCACCCAACCGGGCCGAAGTCCTCAACGAAACCGGGCGAAGTGGTCCTCCAGACGGGCAAAAGTCTTCATCCAAGCCGGGAAGAAGAGGTCCTCCAGACGGGCAGAAGTCTTCATTCAGGCGGCATCTTTTATCTTCATCCATCCGGCGTGGAGCGGCTCCATCTTCAAGACATCCGATGCAGAGCATCCTCTTCAAACGAAGTCCAACTGAAGAATGAAGGCTCCTTTAAATGATGTCATCCAAGATGGCATCCCTTGAATTCAGATTGGCTGATAGAATGCTATCAGCCAATCGGAATTAAGGTAGAAAAAATCCTATTGGCTGATGCAATCAGCCAATAGGATTGAGTTTGCATTCTATTGGCTGATCCAATCAGCCAATAGAATGCAAGCTTAATCCTATTGGCTGATTGGATCAGCCAAAAGGATTGAACTTCAATCCTATTGGCTGATTGCATCAGCCAATAGGATTTTTTCTACCTTAATTCCGATTGGCTGATAGAATTCTATCAGCCAATCGGAATTCAAGGGACGCCATCTTGGATGACATCATTTAAAGGAACCTTCATTCTTCAGTTGGACTTCGTTTGAAGAGGATGCTCCGCGTCGGATGTCTTGAAGATGGAGCCGCTCCGCGCCGGATGGATGAAGATAGAAGATGCCGCCCGGCTTCGTTGAGGTCTTCGGCCCGGTTGGGTGAAGACTTCTCAAGGTAGGGTGATCTTCAAGGGGTTAGTGTTAGGTTTTATTAAGGGGGTATTGGGTGAGTTTTAGAGTAGGTTTGGGTGTGTGGGTGGTGGGTTTTAATGTTGGGGGGTATTGTACTTTTTTTTACAGGTAATAGAGCTGTCCTTTTAAGGGCTATTTGTAATTTAATATAGGGTATGGAATTTTATTATTTTGGGGGCTTTTTTATTTTATTAGGGGGATTAGATTAGGTGTAATTAGTTTATAAAACTTGTAATCATTTTATTTATTTCTGTAATTTAGTGGGGGGGGGGGGGTTTCGTACTTTAGATCGTTTTTTTAAAATGTATTTAATTGTATTTAGTTTATGTAATTAATTTAATTATAGTGTAGTGTTAGGTGTTAGTGTAACTTAGGTTAGGTTTTATTTTACAGGTAAATTCGAATTTATTTTAACTAGGTAGCTATTAAATAGTTATTAACTATTTAATAACTATTGTACCTAGTTAAAATAAATACAAAGTTGCCTGTAAAATAAAAATAAACCCTAAGCTAGTTACAATGTAACTATTAGTTATATTGTAGCTAGCTTATGGTTTATTTTATAGGTAAGTATTTAGTTTTAAATAGGAATAATTTAGTGAATTGTAGGAATTTTATTTAGATTTATTTAAATTCTATTTAAGTTAGGGGGTGTTAGGGTTAGGGCTAGACTTAGATTTAGGGGTTAATACATTTAATATAGTTGCGGCGATGTTGGGGGCGGCAGATTAGGGGTTAATAAATGTAGGTAGGTGTCGGCGATGTTAGGGATGGCAGATTAGGAGTTAATGAAATTTAACTAGTGTTTGCGATGAGGGAGGGTGGCGGTTTAGGGGTTAATATATTTTTTTATAGTGGCGGCAATGTCCGGTTCGGCAGATTAGGGGTTAAAAAATATTTTTTAGTGTTTGCGATGTGGGGTGGGGGGGGCTTGGTTTAGGGGTTAATAGGTAGTTTATGGGTGTTATTGTACTTTTTAGCACTTTAGTTAAGAGTTTTATACTACGGTATTAGCCCATAAAACTCCTAACTAATGACTTTTAAATGCGGTACCAGTCTTGACAGGAGAGGGTCTACCGCTCACTTTTTTCAAGACTCGTAATACCGGCGTTATGCAAGTCCCATTGAAAATATAGGATACGCAATTGACGTAAGTGTATTTGCGGTATTTTCGAGTCCGACCAAAAAAGTGAGCAGTGAGCCTGTCATTTCAAGACTCGTAATACCAGCAGGCGTTAAAAAGCAGCGTTGGGACCTCTCAATGCTGCTTTTTAAGGCTAACGCAAGACTCGTAATCTAGCCGTCTAGGTTTACAGCTGGAAAGCAAAACTTTCCATATAACAAATTTAAAACAACAAGCATTAATAAAATTGGAGATTTTTTTAAGATATGGAAAAAAAGAGAATAAAATCTTTTGAGGAAGTTCAAACAATATTTCAATTAATTAATTAATTATCACTAAGATTACAAGTTTTGCGTTCGGGATTTAACACTGAAACAATGGTCATTTCAGTGTTAATACTGCAACAATGTAACATGAAACACAGCACTCACTGCACAGCCAGGAACAGGTTCACCAAACCCAGCATCGATATAAAGAAACAAAAATGTTCCAGCTGGTGCAAAAATACTTTTTATTGCGCAAACAGGGATACAAAAAAGCAACGTTTCAGGCCCACAATTGGCCCTTTCTCAAGCTTGACCATAGATCAGTGAACAAACATTTAAATAGCCAAAATGGCGCCAAATATTGTGATTGAAAGTGATACAATGTTGCCCTCTAGTGACGAGCAATAATATAACATACAAATGTGTATTAAAGTGCATTTTGATGGCTGACAATATCACCACCTAGTGAATAATCATCATATTGTCTGGCAAATATATATTCTTCATATCATGTGTGAAAAATTCATATATTAAACATTAAAAAAAATAAGTGTTAATCAATTTATCAATATATAAATGACAAAAATTTATATTAATAAGAATTTAAAAATGCATTGAAAATTCAATTAATCATTGTTTTGATAACCACAATATATTAAATTAAAAACATATATATGTCAAGTGTATCTAACTACAGATGGATGAATTGTTTTCATTTTAATTTTATTTTATTTTATCAGTTAATTTGATTTTGTAATATCTTAATTCACTATCCATCAGTAGACCAACACACCTACATATTGGTCAATATTGGATATTCAACATTATGTACATACATTCACAAACTCTCAGAGACATCAAATCTCATGTCAATATGTGTATATGGGCGCACATACATATATATATGATTTTAGCAATACAATACTATAGAGAGAGACTTTTTATATATCATTCCATTTTATTGAATTGCCAAAAGGCAGTCCAATTGCATTCCCTATTTAAGCCTCTCGGCCATAAAGTGCATAATTCATTTATCCAGAATGTTTCTCTCCTAGTCAGTATATTTTCCTTATCACCCCCTCTTCTAGGTGTATTAATCTTTTCAATGATTTGGAAACGCAGTTGACTTATTCTGTGGCCTGCCTCTAAAAAGTGACCAGCCACTGGAGCATCCTTCTTTCCACAACGAATATTCGACTTGTGCTCAGAGATTCTTTCTCGTGCCTCCCTGGTCGATTGACCAATGTACATCAAGGAACACGGACATTTAATTGCGTAAATAATATACTCTGACCTACAAGTAAAATATTCATTTATAGAATACTTCTTACCCGTATAGGGGTGACAAAAAGTGTCACCCTTAATCATAGAATTGCAATTAATGCAAGATAGACATGGGTAACATCCCTTTCGTTTTTGACCAGTTATTGTGCTCTGTATTTTTTTCTTCTTAGCCCCAATATCAGCTCTCACTAATTTATCTTTAATGTTAGGGCTACGTTTATAAGCTAACATAGGTGGTATTGAAAAGGCCCCTATACCTGGGTGACATTTGGATAGAATATGCCAATACTTTCGAATGATTTTATTAATTTGATTACTCCTTGTATTGTACTGAGATGTAAATTTAATCCTCTCCAGATTTTTAGAACCATTCTTGTTCTTATTTTTTCTCACTGTTTTAGATCCACTTCTGATTATACTCACATCTTGTTTTATGTCTTTAATTAATGACTTAGGATAACCCCTTGAGACAAATTTATCTGACATTTCCTCCAGACGAACCTCCTTAATGGCAGGATCTGACACGATCCTATCAACCCTAAGAAGTTGACTCTTTGGGCCAGCCTTAAAGGTAGAGGGTGGGTGGAAACTTTCAAACCACAAGGTATTATTTTTATCCGTAGGCTTGGAATAAATATCAATTTTCAAACCATCCTCACCTTTATAGACTCTAGTATCCAAAAACTGGATTGAGCATTCATCATATGTTAAAGTGAATTTGATGCCATTAACTGAACAATTAAGATCTTCTACAAATGCCAATAGGGATCCAATGTCCCCATACCATATGCCAAACACATCATCAATGAAACGCCACCAAGTGGCACCATATTGTTTAAATAAATGATGTTCATAAACAAATAATTCTTCAAAATTAATCATAAATATGTTGGCATATGTAGGGGCGACATTGGACCCCATGGCGGTCCCTTTCCTTTGGAAATAAAAAGTGTCCTTAAACAAAAAATAATTGGCATATAAGATAACCTCCAGTAAATCTACAAAAATTGTATCTGAGCTAAACTGTATTTTTTATCATTAGATAGCATCTTAACTACAGCAGCTATTCCACTTGTGTGCTTAATTGATGTGTACAAGCTAGATACATCTAAGGTAAATAAAATAACTTTCTGATATGGTAAATCAAGGTTTTCTAATTTGCTCAAAAAATCATAAGTATCCTTGATATATGAAGATGACTTGACCACATAGGGCTGTAAGATCTTGTCTAAAAAGATAGAGATATTAGAAAATATGGATCCTGTACCGGCCACAATGGGTCTGCCTGGTGGTAGGTCTTTATCTTTATGGATCTTAGGTAAGCAATATATTACAGGTCTTATTGGATGTTTAATTTGTAAATATTCACTCAAATCTTTAGAAATTAGACCACTCTTTACCGCATTAGATAGAATATTGAGAATTTCACTCTGTATTTTATATGTCGGATCAAAACCGATTTCAACATATACTGAACCATCATTTAGTTGTTGCATAATATCATCCACATATGTCTCCTGTTTCATCAAAACTAGGGCACCATCCTTATCTGCACCCTTAATTGTTAACCCTTTCTTTTCACGAATTGCTCTCAGTGAAGCCAAGTCTGCATCAAATTTAGCTTTATTCTTATTGAAAACATAATCTGGTTTTAGAAACAGCTTCTCCACTTCACCAAGAACCAACTCAAAGAAGGTATTAACACTGTTATCAGTAACACTGGGGTTAAAACAACTGACTCTTTTCAAACCAACCGATTTGCAAGTTAATATATCCTTATCTCCAGTAAAAACAGCTTTTTCACCAATATCAGCGTTCTTATCAAAGAATACTCTTAACTTGATAGATCTAAAAAATCTATGTAGCTCTTGTTTGATTTGAAACAAATTACCTTTATTCACTGGGCAATATGATAAACCCTTATTCAGGAAAAACAATTCTCTGTCAGAAAAATCTATCCCTGAGATGTTATGTCCAATACCATCATTTCTTGTGATAACACTATCTTTAAGTGACACATCAGAGACTTTCTCAATTGATTGTCCATCTTGAACATAAATGTCCATAATTTTCATATTATCAACAATATCGCAGTGAGTATTCATGTGTATTTTCTTAGTGTCCCCATTATAAATAATTTTTTTCTCCGTTTTCGCTTGCTTTACTGTGGAGTCAAGCGACTCACTCACCACATCTTGTGCTGTTCTTATTGCATCTGTCGGCCCCTTCCACGGCTGTTCCAGCAAGTCTGCTTGGCCTTTTTCACGCTCTGTACGGGGGGAAAATTACTTACGGTGTTTCCTACTGCCCCTCCGGCGTCGCCATCCGACTCCTCTGTTAAAAAACATGCCGATGTTTCTGACTCACTTTGCGTGTCATCCGGTGTGCGCCGCTTGTCGCGCCTCTGTCGTGGAAAGCGGATCCTTGGGACTCCACCCATTTCCATCCGCTGTGCCCACCTGTAGACATTACCTTGTAAGTAGTCTTGCTCATCGCGCAAGAATTTTGTACGCTTCTTCTCCTCTAATGATTTCTTGTAATCACCCACAGACTTAGACATTTTCTCCACCAAGGTTTTATATTCTTCCAATGGTAAACTCTGTTGAAGTGCCACTTTCGATTTCTTCACTTAATCTTTAAAAGCAGCAATTTCCCTTTGTGCAAATTCCACCGTCCAGGTGATTAAATCAAAGGAGCACTTGTTTAAAATGCTTTCGAAGCGAGCACAATATTCCGGCTTATCTGAAAACAAAGTGGGTCTAGTAGACATACGTAAGCCCCTTGGGATGCGTTGCAGTTTAAAATATTCTGTCAAACAGGGGGTGATAAGGAAAATATACTGACTAGGAGAGAAACATTCTGGATAAATGAATTATGCACTTTATGGCGAGAGGCTTAAATAGGGAATGCAATTGTACTGCCTTTTGGTAATTCAATAAAATGGAATGATATATAAAAAGTCTCTCTCTATAGTATTGTACTGGACGGTGGAATTTGCACAAAGGGAAATTGCTGCTTTTAAAGATGAAGTGAAGAAATCGAAAGTGGCACTTCAACAGAGTTTACCATTGGAAGAATATAAAACCTTGGTGGAGAAAATTTCTAAGTCTGTGGGTGATTACAAGAAATCATTAGAGGAGAAGAAGCGTACAAAATTCTTGCGCGATGAGCAAGACTACTTACAAGGCAATGTCTACAGGTGGGCACAGCGGATGGAAATGGGTGGAGTCCCAAGGATCCGCTTTCCACGACAGAGGCGCGACAAGCGGCGCACACCGGATGACACCCAAAGTGAGTCAGAAACATCGGCATGTTTTTTAACAGAGGAGTCGGATGGCGACGCCGGAGGGGCGGTAGGAAACACCGTAAGCAATTTTCCCCCCGTACAGAGCGTGAAAAAGGCCAAGCAGACTTGCTGGAACAGCCGTGGAAGGGGCCGACAGATGCAATAAGAACTGCACAAGATGTGGTGAGTGAGTCACTTGACTCCACAGTAAAGCAAGCGCAAAACGAAGAAAAAAATGATTTATAATGGGGACACTAAGAAAATACACATGAATACTCACTGCGATATTGTTGATAATATGAAAATTATGGACATTTATGCTCAAGATGGACAATCAATTGAGAAAGTCTCTGATGTGTCACTTAAAGATAGTGTTATCACAAGAAATGATGGTATTGGGCATAACATCTCAGGGATAGATTTTTCTGACAGAGAATTGTTTTTCCTGAATAAGGGTTTATCATATTGCCCAGTGAATAAAGGTAATTTGTTTCAAATCAAACAAGAGCTACATAGATTTTTTAGATCTATCAAGTTAAGAGTATTCTTTGATAAGAACGCTGATATTGGTAACACTGCTGTTTTTACTGGAGATAAGGATATATTAACTTGCAAATCGGTTGGTTTGAAAAAAGTCAGTAGTTTTAACCCCAGTGTTACTGATAACAGTATTAATACCTTCTTTGAGTTGGTTCTTGGTGAAGTGGAGAAGCTGTTTCTAAAACCAGATTATGTTTTCAATAAGAATAAAGCTAAATTTGATGCAGACTTGGCTTCACTGAGAGCAATTCGTGAAAAGAAAGGGTTAACAATTAAGGGTGCAGATAAGGGTGGTGCCCTAGTTTTGATGAAACAGGAGACATATGTGGATGAGATTATGCAACAACTAAATGATGGTTCAGTATATGTTGAAATCGGTTTTGATCCGACATATAAAATACAGAGTGAAATTCTCAATATTCTATCTAATGCGGTAAGGAGTGGTCTAATTTCTAAAGATTTGAGTGAATATTTACAAATTAAACATCCAATAAGACCTGTAATATATTGCTTACCTTAGATCCATAAAGGTAAAGACCTACCACCAGGCAGACCCATTGTGGCCGGTACAGGATCCATATTTTCTAATATCTCTATCTTTTTAGACAAGATCTTACAGCCCTATGTGGTCAAGTCATCTTCATATATCAAGGATACTTATGATTTTTTGAGCAAATTAGAAAACCTTGATTTACCATATCAGAAAGTTATTTTATTTACCTTAGATGTATCTAGCTTGTACACATCAATTAAGCACACAAGTGGAATAGCTGCTGTAGTTAAGAATATATCTAATGATAAAAAATACAGTTTAGCTCAGATACAATTTTTTGTAGATTTACTGGAGGTTATCTTATATGCCAATTATTTTTTGTTTAAGGACACTTTTTATTTCCAAAGGAAGGGGACAGCCATGGGGTCCAATGTCGCCCCTACATATGCCGGTATGGCGACATTGGATCCCTATTGGCATTTGTAGAAGATCTTAATTGTTCAGTTAATGGCATCAGATTCACTTTAACATATGATGAATGCTCAATCCAGTTTTTGGATACTAGAGTCTATAAAGGTGAGGATGGTTTGAAAATTGATATTTATTCCAAACCTACGGATAAAAATAATACCTTGTGGTTTGAAAGTTTCCACCCACCCTCTACCTTTAAGGCTGTCCCAAAGAGTCAACTTCTTAGGGTTGATAGGATCGTGTCAGATCCTGCCATTAAGGAGGTTCGTCTGGAGGAAATGTCAGATAAATTTGTCTCAAGGGGTTATCCTAAGTCATTAATTAAAGACATAAAACAAGATGTGAGTATAATCAGAAGTGGATCTAAAACAGTGAGAAAAAATAAGAACAAGAATGGTTCTAAAAATCTGGAGAGGATTAAATTTATATCTCAGTACAATACAAGGAGTAATCAAATTAATAAAATCATTCGAAAGTATTGGCATATTCTATCCAAATGTCACCCAGGTATAGGGGCCTTTTCAATACCACCTATGTTAGCTTATAAACGTGGCCCTAACATTAAAGATAAATTAGTGAGAGCTGATATTGGGGCTAAGAAGAAAAAAATACAGAGCACAATAACTGGTCAAAAACTAAAGGGATGTTACCCATGTCTATCTTGCATTAATTGCAATTCTATGATTAAGGGTGACACTTTTTGTCACCCCTATATGGGTAAGAAGTATTCTATAAATTAATATTTGACTTGTAGGTCAGAATATATTATTTATGCAATTAAATGTCTGTGTTCCTTGATGTACATTAGTCAATCAACCAGGGAGGCACGAGAAAGAATCTCTGAGCACAAGTCGAATATTCGTTGTGGAAAGAAGGATGCTCCAGTGGCTGGTCACTTTTTAGAGGCAGGCCACAGAATAAGTCAACTGCGTTTCCAAATCATTGAAAAGATTAATACACCTAGAAGAGGGGGTGATAAGGAAAATATACTGACTAGGAGAGAAACATTCTGGATAAATGAATTATGCACTTTATGGCCGAGAGGCTTAAATAGGGAATGCAATTGGACTGCCTTTTGGTAATTCAATAAAATGGAATGATATATAAAAAGTCTCTCTCTATAGTATTGTATTGCTAAAATCATATATATATATATGTCTGTGCGCCCATATACACATATTGACATGAGATTTGATGTCTCTGAGAGTTCGTGAATGTATGTACATAATGCAGGTGTGTCGGTATACTGATGGATAGTGAATTAAGATATTACAAAATCAAATTAACTGATAAAATAAAATAAAATTAAAATGAAAACAATTCATCCATCAGTAGTTAGATACACTTGACATATATATGTTTTTAATTTAATATATTGTGGTTATCAAAACAATGATTAATTGAATTTTCAATGCATTTTTAAATTCTTATTAATATAAATTTTTGTCATTTATATATTGATAAATTGATTAACACTTATTTTTTTTAATGTTTAATATATGAATTTTTCACACATGATATGAAGAATATATATTTGCCAGACAATATGATGATTATTCACTAGGTGGTGATATTGTCAGCCATCAAAATGCACTTTAATACACATTTGTATGTTATATTATTGCTCGTCACTAGAGGGCAACATTGTATCACTTTCAATCACAATATTTGGCGCCATTTTGGCTATTTAAATGTTTGTTCACTGATCTATGGTCAACCTTGAGAAAGGGACAATTGTGGGCCTGAAACGTTGCTTTTTTGTATCCCTGTTTGCACAATAAAAAGTCTTTTTGCACTAGCTGGAACATTTTTGTTTCTTCATTTCAGTGTTAAAACAGCACCGCAGCCATTACAAGTCTTGTCGGTATAGCTGTACCACAAGCTTTGTAACGCAACGTCAGTCACGCACTCATAAAAATTACTTTTTTTCATGGGACTTCCATAGCGCAGCCATTTTCGAGTTTTGCGTTCTGGCTAAAAATCTTGCGTTACACCCTATAACGACAAGATCCATTTCACAATCTGAGAGCAGTAGTTATATAAAACGCATAACTAAAGTGTTGATAAGTACACTAACACACATAAACTCCATATTAACCCCTAAACTGAGGCCCTTCCACATCGCAAACAATAAATTAAACTTATTAACCCCTAATCTGCCGCTCCCGACATCGCCGCGACTATAATAAAGTTATTAACCCCTAAACTGCCGCCCTCCCGCATTGCAAACACTATTTAAATATTATTAACCCCTAATCTGCCGCCCGCCCACTTCGCCCCCACTATACTAAAGTTATTAAGCCCTACACCGCCGCCACCTGTAAAAACCCCTATACCGCAAGCCCCCCACAACGAAATATACTAAATTAAACTATTAACCCCTAAACAGAAAGCCCCTCACATCGCAATAAAATAATTTAAACCAGTAACCCCTAAACCTAATGCCCCCCTAACTTTATATTAAAATTACAATTTCCCTATCTTAAATTAAATTAAAACTTACCTGTCAAATTAAAAAAACTAAGTTTAAACTAACAATTAAACTAAAATAGCTATTAAACTAAAATTAAACTAACTACAAATTAAAGAAACTAAAATACACATTAAAAAAATCCTAACACTACTATAAAAATTACAAAGTATCTAATTACAAAAAATACTAAATTACAAAAAATAAACACTAAAAATTACGAAAAATAACAAACGAAATTATCAAAAATAAAATAGAATTACACCTAATCTAAAAACCCTATAAAAATAAAAAAGCCCACCCAAAATAAAAAAAAAACCCTAACCCACAGTAAACTACCAATAGCCCTTAAAAGGGCCTTTTGTTAGGCATTGCCCTAAGTTAAACAGCTCTTTTATCTGTAAAAAAAATAGAAAGACCCCCCCAGCAGTAAAACCCACCACCCAACCAACCCCCCAAAATAACAAAAATTTAACTCTAACAAAAACCTGATACTCATTGCCCTGAAAATGGCATTTGTATGGGCATTGCCCTGAAAAGGGCATTTGTATGGACTTTGCCCTTAAAAGGGCATTTAGCTCTTTTGCATTGCCCTGAAAAGGGCATTTAGCTCTTTTACAAAAAGCCCAAACCCTAAACTAAAAAAAAACACCCAAAAAAGTAAGATCCACTTACAGTTACTGAAGTCCCGCTTGAAGGATCTTCATCCCGGCAGGCTACATCTTCATCCAGATGGCTCCATCTTCATCCAGGTGGCAGGCGGCTCAATCTTCATCCAGGCGGCATCTTCTATCTTCATCCCGGCAGTGTCTTCTATCTTCATCCCGGCGGCGCGGAGCGGATCCATCCTGAAGACATCCATCGAGGAGCATCCTCTTCATATGGTCGCCGCCATATACTGAATTTTCAATGCAAGGTACGTGATTCAAAATGGCGTCCCTTGTATTCCTATTGGCTGATTTCATTTTGGAAATTCAAATCAGCCAATAGGATGAGAGCTACTGAAATTCTATTGGCTATTCAAATCAGCCAATAGAATTTCAGTAGCTCTCATCCTATTGGCTGATTTTGTGGAGTTTTTTTAAAATGGGTATTAGAATAGGAATAATTGTTATTAATTTTGATAATTTGTTTGTTATTTTGTGTATTTTTTTTTTTTCATTTTGGAGTGGGTTTTTCTTTTTAGAATAGACATTTTTTATTTGTAATGGGCAGCAAATACCCATGCAAATGCCCTTTTCAGGTTAATGTTTAGCTTAGGTTTTATTTTGTGGGTTTGGGGGATGGGGGGTTGTATACTGTTAGGGGGTGTTTGATTTTCTTTTTTTAGCAAAAGAGCTGTTAATTTTAGGGCAATGCCCTAGAAAATGCCCTTTTAAGTGCCCACAAAAGGCCCCTTTAATGGCCCTTGATAGTTTATTATAGATTAGCGTTTTTTATTTTGTTTTTTTTAAAAGGGTATTGGAATAGGAATACTTTTTATTGTTTTGGATAATTTAACAGTTGTTTTGTTATTTTTTTTAATGGTAGTTTTTTTATTTTAGTGGTTTTTATTTTTTTGTAATGTTAAGTTTTAATGTAAGGAAGCTTAGGTTTTATTTCACAGGTAAGTTTGTATTTATTTTAACTAGGTAGTTAGTAAATAGTTAATAACTATTTACTAACTAGTCTACCTATTTAAAATAAATACAAACTTACCTGTGAAATAAAAATAAAACCTAACGGCTAGATTACGAGTTTTGCGTTATGAGGGGTGCGGTACTAACTTGCAAGTAATTGTCACCGCTCACTTCCCTACAGCACTGGTATTACAGGTTTACAAAAACACGGCGTTAACAGGCAAGAAGTGAGCGTAGAGCAAAATTGAGCTCCATAACGTACTCCAATACCAGCGCTGCTGAAAACTGCGGTGAGCTGGTTCTATGTGCTCGTGCACGATTTCCCCATAGACATCAATGGGGAGAGCCGGCTGAAAAAAAGTCTAACACCTGCAAAAAAGCAGCGGAAAGCTCCATAACGCAGCCCCATTGATTCCTATGGGAAACTAAATTTATGTTTACACCTAACACCCTAACATGAACCCGAGTCTAAACACCCCTAATCTTACACTTATTAACCCCTAATCTGCCGCCCCCGACATCGCCGACACCTACATTATACTTATTAACCCCTAATCTGCCACTCCGGACATCGCCGCCACTATAATAAACATTTTAACCCCTAAACCGCCGCACTCCCGCATTGCAAACACTAGTTAAATATTATTAACCCCTAATCTTTTGCCCCTAACATCGCCGCCACCTACCTACATTTATTAACCCCTAATCTGCCGTCCCCAATGTCGCCGCCACTATACTAAATTTATTAACCCCTAAACCTAAGTCTAACCCTAACACCCCCTAACTTAAATATAATTAAAATAAATCTAAATAAAAATTACTATCATTACCTAAATAATTCCTATTTAAAACTAAATACTTACCTGTAAAATAAACCCTAAGCTAGCTACAATATAACTAATAGTTACATTGTAGCTATCTTAGGTTTTATTTTTATTTCACAGCTAAGTTTGTATTTATTTATTTTTTTTATTTTTTTATTTTTTTAAATATTTATTTTCATATTTCTAATCCAGTTGGGGTACAAAAAACAAAATGGTAGTACATCAGATGATATCATAATTGGGGGAGTAATACAAAATATGATTAAAAAAAAAAAGAAGACAATTATAAAAATAATAACACTCCCCAACAGAATTTGAACACCACTTGATTTCATCCAGCTTATCGAATACATATATCCCCAGTCAGCAATACATATCATGTAGACCGGGATTAATCCTTCTTCTAGTCAGAATATCATTTAGAAAAAAAATTTCTAACACCCCCATATGGATACCTTTCCTAACTATACATCAAAACTCATAAGAAAAAGAAACAAAGAGAAAAAGAAAGAAAGATAAAGAAAAAAAAAAAAAAAAAAAGGATGATTTTCCGTTAACAAATAAAAATTACATAAATGTATTTAAGTTTAAATAGATAAAGGATTTTCAATCAGCCCTGCCCCAACAGGCCTCAGCAGTCTGTCTTGTCTTCTAGATACAACAACTAATTGATTGAACCTTTGCTAGGTTATATCAATCTTAACCCTCCACTTCGCTAACCATAATTAATTATTGGGGCTATAAACTTAATAGATCAGTGGTAATTCGTTTCTTATAATGGCATTTAAGACATATTCCGTCGATCTGAGGGGGTATATAATTTTCTTTTGTACTTCTATTGTTTGAGAGAGAATAAAAGTTTCCCATTTTCTAAAAAATCTTTGGACTTCTTTATCTTTGACTTGTTCTATCAAACATTGCTCCATTATCATTTTTTGAAATATCTGCTTATTGAATTCAGCTATAGATGGGTTTTTTTCCGAAATCCAAGTTTTTAACAGAAGAAACCTGGCTACTCCAATTACCATTTCAATAAACATCTTATCTTTATCTCTCTCCTCCGGTGGTAATAAAAAAAATACTAACTCGCGATATACAACTCTCTCTTTTTTAAGTATTCTAGTAAGCCAAAAACTTATTTTATTCCAGTATTGTCTGACTATTGTACAGTCCCAAAAATAGTGGAGAATATCAGCGTTTCTACTGCCACATTTAACACATTTATCTTTCACTTTGCTATTCCATCTGGACATTACTGAAGGTGTCAGATATGTTTGATTTATTATATTAATATGTGCTTCTCTATAGTTGGTAGATATAAATATCTTATTTATTCTATTGATACTATTCTGAATAATTTCCTCGCTACATTCCGTCAGCCCTTTCATATGCCATTTTTTGAGTATCATTTGCAGATTTAATAATCCCTCTTGGAGTGCTAAATCCTTATACCATTTTTTAATAGAATATACTCCCATCTTACATAATTCAAGCTTAGCCGAAATTACAGACCAGCTCCATTCTTTCTTCTGGATTAATAACAACTTATTAGCAAGATTTCTTAATTGGAGATAGGCATAAAAATCTTTGTTAGGTAGATCATATTCTCGTCTTACTGTTTCAAAAGTTTTAATTTGTGGTGTGTCCAAATCAAAATTGATAATTTGCTTAATATATATCAGTCCCTTCCTTTTCCATCTGTGAAACACAGCTGATTTGAGTGCTTCAGGAAATGGGGGGTATCCTACTATTGTTAATTGATTAGATACTGCATATTCTACTTTAAGATTTTTGCAATATTGTTGCCAAGCTTTAACAATGCCCATGACTGATCTGAAATTTTTAATTTCCTTTGGTATAGCTTTTCTTTGTGTATGCAGTAAGGCTGATAGCGAGAATGGTTTCACTATTTCCTCTTCTAGCGTTTTAGCAGTATAATATTCAACATCTGTCAACCATTCAGCTGCTATTTTAGTCAAACACGCTATATTATAATTTCCTAAATCTGGGAGTGCGAGTCCTCCACATTCTCTCGGATGAGACAATATTTTAAGAGATAATCTTCTCCTTTTTTTACCCCATATAAATTCTACCATCTTTTTGTTAAAAATTTTAATATCTACTTTCTTTATGAGAAGAGGAAGATTCTGCAATTTATATAAAATTTTTGGAAATGCAATCATCTTTATTAGACCAATCTTCCCTGATAGAGCCAACGGTAAGTGTTTCCAAACATTAAATTGGTCATATATCTTTTGCAAAATTGGTTTAAAATTCAGGTCATACCAGAGATTTGGATTCTTATGTAAAGTAATACCCAAATACATAATTTGATCTACAACTTTGAATGGGCTTTCTCCAATAGAGTCCCTTTTCCTATCTAGCCATAATAATTCTGTTTTGTTGATATTAACTCTATAACCCGTGAATGAGCTATATCTTTCTATAATATCCATTAGTCTAGGAATATTCTGCTTAGTGTTCCTTAAAAATATTAATACATCATCTGCATAAAGTAATATTTTCTCCTCAACACCTTTGCATATGACCCCTTGTAGATCTTGTCGTATTTTAATGGCTAACGGCTCAATGGATAGATTAAACAAAAGGGGAGAGAGTGGGCACCCCTGCCTGGTTCCTCTTTCCAGTCTTATTTCTAGGGATTCTATTCCATTTACTGAAATCAGAGATAGAGGATTTCTATAAATTGTTTTTATAAAATTCAGGAAAGATCCCGAGAAGCCAAACTTGATTAAAGAAGTGAATAAATGATCCCATTGCACAGCATCAAATGCTTTTTCAGCATCTATTGTTATTAATGTAGCATCTTGATCTAAGTTATTAAGTCTCTCAGGTTGATTCCTGAAACATTCAATGATAATGCATGCTTTACGTATATTTACAACTGAGCTTCGACCATTCATAAAACCCACCTGGTTGGGATGAATAATTTTACTTAGATTTTTTTTTAATCTATCCGCTACTATTGATGCTAAAATTTTGTAATCTGTGTTTAACAGAGAGATGGGTCTATATGACTCTGGCTTCTTGGGATCCCGTCCCTTTTTATATATCATAATTGTGACTGCTTTAGAAAAATTTCTTGACATCACTCCATTCTCTATATAATAATAGTTGAATAACTTTGTAAGGCATGGTACTATTTCTTTATTTAATATTTTATAGAACTCGGCTGGTAAAAAATCTGGTCCTGGGGCTTTATTTAATTTAATCTTATCAATAGTGGCCTCAACTTCCTCTTCTAGGATTGGTTGGTTAATATATTCCATTTCTTCTAGTGTTAACCTAGGTGTGTCTATACTATTCCAAAAACACTCCTTATTAGATCTATCTATCTCATGTGTACTATAGAATTCTTGAAACATATGGTAGAAAACCTCATTAATTTCTACTGAGTCGTGTATATGCTTATCTCCTACTTTTATAGAGTGTATGACATTCGTTTTTTTCTCCAATTTTGCTATTTTCGCTAGATAACCACCTGTTTTATTTCCAAACTTTAGATACTTTGCCTTGTATTTCAATTCTTCTCTCACCATCTCTTGAAGGAAAAATGTATCCCTTTCTTGTTTCGCCTGTATATATCTAGACCAATTATTTTTAGAGGCAATTTGAAGATACCTATTATACATATTTGTTAATTGATTAGTTAGCTGCTCTTCCCTTCTTTTTCTCTTTTTATTAAATAATGCCATAAAGCTCACTATCTCACCCCTTAAAACAGCTTTTGCTGTTTCCCATAGAGTTTCTATGCGATTTTCATACTCTTTATTTAAATTTAAAAAAATATTCCATTTTTCTTTCAACATTGCTACAAAGGAGGCATTCTTTAACATGTATTTAGGAAAATAAAAAGAGTTCTTCTTGACAGCTTTTATATTAAACTTATCCATGTGAATTTCTAGTGTTATAGGTGCATGGTCTGATACTGTAAATTCCTTAATGTCAGCTTTGAGATTTTCTTTTAACAAAATCTCTGCAACTAGAAAATAATCAATCCTAGATAAAGATGCTGTTGATTTGGATAGACATGTATATTTGTTATAGTCTGGATATTGGATCCTCCAGATATCAAATACTTTAAGTGTTTTTTTAAATGTCTTTAAAATTTTCATTTCTTTCGCAATCCTATAATCTTTCTTCCTTCCCTTCATACTTTTCCTATCTATTGGGAATCTAGGCGTCAGATTAAAATCCCCTGCGATTATTAAATTGTCATCAACATAGTTCAACAAAAGGGCCTGTAACCTATCCCAAAACTCCACCTCCAACACATTAGGTCCATAAATATTACATAATGTGAAAATCTTTTTTTTTAACTCAATTTTAAGAATTAAATATCGTGCATTTTCATCTATTTTAACTTCCAGTATATTATAATCTACATTTTTACTTAATAAAATGGCCACTCCCTTTCTTCTTTCAGTACAGGGTGTTGCCACAATTTCTTTAACCCAATTAGTTTTTAATTTGACTAATTCTGGTGAGGATAATCTAACTTCTTGGAGAAAAGCAATATCCGATTTCAGTTTTTTTAAATGTTTAAGAATTGTCTTTCTTTTAATTGGAGAAAGTATTCCTCCAACGTTCCATGACGTCAAGTGTATTATATTTTTTAAACTATTAGCCATGTTGAGATTCTAAAATTACTAACCTGATCTTCTAGTAACAAGACTAGAAAATCTCCTCTACATACCAAATATATAATATACCTCCTTTTCCTGTAGGAGAGGGCTGATTGGAGGAAGAAAGGAAAAAAAAAAAAAAAGGAAAGGAAAACAAAAAACAAACAAAAAATAAAAAAAGAACCTTCACACCTTCTTCATACAATTTATTCATTGCTGCACTCTTTCTTTAGATATTGTCTAGCTTCTTCACTATCTTGAAAAGATTTATGCCCTGCTTTTCCTATTACCTTGAGTGTAGCCGGATATACCACAAAAGCCTGTACTCCTGCCTGGATAAATTGAGAGCATAATTGTGACATTATTTTCCTTTTGTTGGACGTTTCAATAGAAAAATACTGAAATATTAATATTTTTCTATCTTCCACTAACAATGGTTCAGAGAGCTTTTTATAATATCTCAAGATTTCTATTTTGTCCTTGTAATTCAAAAATTTTGCTATAACTGGTCTCGGTGAAGACCTGTTTGGTGGCTCCTCTGTAGAATTCTGTCTATTAAAGCCAATTCTATGTACTCGCTCAGCTATTATTTCAGGACCTTCTCTTGGAATGCCTAGGCGTATTGGTATTTCTTTAGTGATAAGAGACTCTAGATCTTGTTTTGCATATTTTTCAGATATACCAATAAATCTTAAATTATTCCTTCTTGCTCTGTCTTCTGCCATATCTGCTCTATCTTGTAGTTTTATAATTTTGTCATTAAGTATATCAATTATATTACTTTTAGCATTCATCTGATCCTCTAGATCAGAGATGCGACTTTCAGCCTCTCCAACTCTCATGTTGAATTGCTTTAACTCATTTGTCACTACTGATAGGTCCAATCTTATTTTATCGAATTGTGGCATCAACAAGGCAGAAATTTGAGTTATCAACATTTGTGTATCTATATTAGCTTGTGAGGGACTTATATTATCAGAAATTTCTAGGACTTGTTCAGTTTGATTTTTATTCCTGTTTCTTTCTCTATTTTTAACAGACATTGTTGCTGGTGATTTATCTTTTAAATTATGGACAAATTTTTCCATTAGTATAGTATTCCTCTTGGAATTAGTCTAGGAGAGGGGAGAGAGGAGGAGAGAAAAAAAAAAAAAAAAAAAAAGTGTGTTTCCCCTTGCTTATTGGGAAACAAAACTGTGAATATCTTGAATAAGACCAATTTGTGTTTGGGTTAAGTGTAGGTTGGGTGGAGTGTATATGAAAGTATTGGGTGTTGCATTAGTGGCATATATTGTGAGAAAAAAAAAAAAAAAATTCTGGAAAAAAACACACACAAGAAAAAACAAAAAACGGTGAGAACACAGTGCCAGTGCTAATATAGTGTGTGGGGGACAAAAAATAAGACTGAGATATACTCAGATTCAGCTATGTGTTTGTGTAAGAAAAAAAAAAAAAAAAAAAAAAAGACCCCTACTCTCAGACCCAGCTTAACTTCCGAGATCAGTCAGGAGCGGGTACATTCAGAGTAGTATATCAGTATATTCCTTTATATTTTACCTTTAATTATACCAAGTTTTTGTCTACATGTAAAACCATCAGAATCTGTAAAATACTGTTGTTATATAAAAGCCAGGTTGCAACTGGTGAGACCAGGCTTTTCTCTTTTTTTTTTCCCTTTTTCCCTTCTATTTTTAAATTTTCGTCTCTCTAATATGGATCATAACTTTTACACTTAAGCACAGTATTTCTTTCCAGTAGTATACAGCAACTTTAGAACAACAAATGCTTATATTAAAGGTAGATATTTTAAAAAATTCTCAGAATTCACTTTATGCCTAGTGTCGGCTTCTTCACTTGGTTATCACATACTCTATAGATCTTATCCCACTATTGTCCGACCCCAGACTGGAAAGCTTGACACCCTAATTAGGGATAATCTATGTCTAGAATGACCTTTAACAATATATCACAAAAGAAAAAACTGTTATAGCATGATATATGTCTAATTACGACAGCTTTCAGATATATCAGTTCTGCTTATGTATGCAACAAGGAAGTCCTCTGCAAATTGACTGTATGCTACTTCACTGGGGCTTAGTAAAAAGTATATAGAGTGTCCCTGTATACCAAGTCTTTCTTCTTAGATTGTTTCCATATTTAGCACTTTTTCTGCTTTTATAGATAAGCATAGAGGCAGGGGACAAGCATCAGATTTTATCTCTTAGGTGTATCTCTGTGGAGTGTCTGTATCTTCACTGGGCTGTTGTTATGTATTCAGAGTCTTACTCCCAGACTTCACTACCACACACTCTAACAGACTCCCCTATACCACTTCTCTCTGCTGTTTTAGTGATGTGTTCTCTAAAAACAAGGAAACAACCTGACCATCTGTTGGTTAACAGGAATCCACATATGATTACCATTAGTTAGAAAAGTTTTTTCTGATAATCACTCAGAGTCCCTGGCACATCTATATATTACCAAGCACACCAGACTTAAAGCTATACAGTTTAGATATCCCAGGAGAAGGAACCAGCAAGTCCCTTTCTGCTTCACAGCATAGGGTCCCCAGGGGGATAAAACAGAATATCGGTATTCATATTGAATGTCAGCACAGCTGGCTAAGTCTCAGTGTCTTATAATATTCCCCTTTATGGATTCTCTTTTCACTCCAGACTTGTGTCCTTTAATAAACTATACTGTTTTATATCTTTCCCCCTGGTTGAATCCCTTCATGCTGACTTAAACAACATTCCTATAACCACTTTTTACAAAGCGTCTTGTGCTCTTTCCTTTAATTGTATCCACACAACAAACAGCCTTTTGAAACGCAAATTTCCTGTCTCCAAACAGCCCCACTTCTTTAACTGTGTATATTGTCACATTGATATAAGTTTCCCCTAGTCAGGGCTGATGCACCCTGATAAGGGAGAGAAAAACTTATCTGGGGAGTCGACTTCTATGCGCTGGATTCCTTGTAGTTTTTCAGCTACACTCGATCAAGAGTTTTGAGAGGGTGCTGCTCCTGCCGTGGAGCTGTGGATGCTTGACTGGCCTCGGTGCAGTAAAGTTGTTTACTCTCCGTCGTGCGCCTTTACCAGCATGCGATGCTGACACCCGTACTGGATGGATCTTCTATCGGGCGTTGTATGGCACTTCTGCCCGGCTCTATTTTGGGCCTAGGGCTTCGACAAGCGGCTGGAACTCCTTGGACCGAGCACCGGATTCGCGCCCTTCCAACTTCTTCGAGTTTGTATTTATTTTAACTAGGTAGAATAGTTAGTAAATAGTTCTTAACTATTTACTAACTACCTAGCTAAAATAAATACAAATTTACCTGTAAAATAAAACCTAACCTGTCTTACACTAACACCTAACCTTACACTACAATTAAATAAATTGCATTTATTAAATACAATTACCTAAATTACACAAAAAAAACCCCCACTAAATTACACAAAATAAAAAAGAAATCATCAGATATTTAAACTTATTACACATAATCTAATAGCCCTATCAAAAAAAAAAAGCCCCCTCAAAATAAAAAAAAAACTCTAGCCTAAACTAAACTACCAATAGCCTTTAAAAGGGCCTTTTGCAGCGGGGCATTGCCCCAAAGAAATCAGCTCTTTTACCTGTAAAAAAATACAAACAACCCCCTAACAGTAAAACCAATCACCCATACAACCAACCCCCCAAATAAAATCCTAACTAAAAAAAACCTAAGCTACCCATTGCCCTGAAAAGGGCATTTGGATAGGCATTGCCCTTAAAAGGGCATTTAGCTCTTTTTCAAGTGCCCAAACTCTAATCTAAAAATAAAACCCACCCAATAAACCCTTAAAAAAAACTAACACTAACCCCCGAAGATACACTTACAGTTTTGAAGACCGGACATCCATCCTCAATTAAGCCGGGAGAAGTCTTCATCCAAGCGGCAAGAAGACCTCAACGAAGCCGGGAGAAGTCTTCATCCAAGCCGGCAAAAGTGGTCCTCCAGACGGGCAGAAGTCTTCATCCAGATTACATCTTCTATCTTCAAGACATCCGGCGTGGAGCATCCTCTTCTTACGACGACTCTTCTGGAATGAAGGTTCCTTTAAGTGATGTCATCCAAGATGGCGTCCCTTGAATTCCGATTGGCTTTGTAGCATAAAACTCATAACTACTGACTTTCAGTTTACGGTATGGATCTTGGCAGTATAGGCTGTACCTCTCACTTTTTGGTCTCCCAGGCAGACTCGTAATACCGGCGCTATGGAAGTCCCATTGAAAAAATACTTTTTGAAAGCTGCTGTAATTACGTTGCATTACGGCCAAAAAAGTGTGCGGTGCAGCTAAACCTGCAAGACTCGTAATACCAGCGGTAGTGAAAAAGAGCCTTAATGCTGCTTTTTCACCTATCCTGCAAAACTCGTAATCTAGTCGTAAGCTAGCTACAATATAACTATTAGTTATATTGTAGCTAGCTTAGGTTTTATTTCACAGGTAAGTATGTATTTAGTTTTAAATAGGTATTATTTAGTTAATAATTGTAATTTAGCTCTATTTTATTTATGTTAAAGTTAGGGGGTGTTAGGGTTAGTTAGGGTTAGGTTTAGGGGTTAATATTGTTTAATTTTCGATGTGGGGGGCTGGCGATTTAAGGGTTAATAGGTTTATTTAGTGGTAGTGATGTGGGAGGCCAGAGGTTTAGGGGTTAATAGCTTTATTTAGTGGCAGCGATGTTGGGGAGCGGCGGAATAGTGGGTAATATCTTTATTATAGTGTAGGCGATGTTGGGGTGGAGGGGAATAGGGGTTAATAACTTTAGTATAGTAGCGGCGATATCGGGAGTGGCAGATTAGGGGTTAATAGATTTATTTAGGTGGAGGCGATATCGGGAGCAGCAGATTAGGGGTTAATAACATTATGCAGGTGGCGGTGAAGTTGGGGGCAGCAGATTAGGGGGGTTTATGTTAGAATATTAGGTTTAAACATTAATTTTTATTCCCCATAGACATCAATGGGGTTGCATTACGGAGCCTTTCATTCCGTGATCGCAGGTGTTGGGTTTTTTCTGACCCACTCTCCCCATTGATGTCTATGGGGAAAGTGTGCACAAGCACGTCAAAAGAGTTTTTGTATTTTGTGCGGTATGGAGCTCAACGCAACCATATCGCATGCACAAGCCGGCTGTTTCAAAACTTGTAATGGCTGCGCTATAGAGGGTTAACTTTTGTTGCGTTCATTAAATTCCCTATAGCGCGCATAACTCATAATCTACCTGTATATTTGCCTATTTACAAGTTAAACATTATGGACCAGATTACAAGAGTAGCGCTAACATTTGCGCACAAGCGATAAGGGTTTATCGCAGGTTTTTGTGCTCATCAGGTTTACCACTGGTATTAAGAGTTGAAAGTAAACGCGATCGCTTGAGCGCAATAACAATTTACGCTAGAATGATTATCGTGCCCTCAGAGCTCTGGTTAACTGTTTTCCAAAACTAAAAAGTGTCACAAAACATATATAAAAACCATTACAGTTACACTCATAATAACACTATCTAATAAAAATTAAAAAAGAAAATTGCACACAAAAGTTATTAAGGCTCAAATATATGAGATCTCAGGTGTTAGAAAAAATAAAATAAATATATATATACTGTATATATATATATATATATATATATATACACATTTTTGGCTATGACTGTGTATATATACTGTATGTGTATATATATATATATATATATATATATATACACAGCATATATATATATATATATATATATATATATATATATATACACAGTATATATATATATATGTATACATACAGTTTATATACACAGTCATGGCCAAAAATATTGGCACCCCTGCATTTCAGATAATGCACCACTTCACCCAGAAAATTGTTGCAATCACAAATGCTTAGACATTCTAATGTTTATTTCTTTTGTTTGTATTGGTATGACACAAAACAGTAAAAAGCCATATGTGACACATTCCATGCAAAACTCCAAAAATGGACTGGACAACATTATTGGCAAGCTCAATTTAATATTTGGTAGCACACCCCTTGGAAAAAATAACTGTAATTAATTGCTTCCTGTAACTATCAATGAGTTTGTTACACCTCTCTACTGGAATTTTGGACCACTCTTCTTTTGCCAACTGCTCCAGGTCTCTGAGATTGGAAGGGTTCCTTTTTCCAACTGTTGTTTTGAGATCTCTCCACAGGTGATCTATGGGATTGAGATCTGGACTCATTGTTGGCCAGTTCAGTACTCTCCAGCACTTTGTCTTAAACCATTTCTGTGTGCTTTTTGACGTGTGCTTTGGGTCATTGTCCTGCTGTAAGATCCATGACCTCTGACGGAGACCCAACTTTCTGACACTGGGCCCTAAATTGCACCACATAATTCTTTGGTAGTCTTCAGATTTCATAATGCCATGCATACAGTCAAGACATCCAGTGCCTGAAGCAGCAAAGCAATCCCAAAACATCAGTGAACCTCCATCATGTTTGACTGTAGGGACTGTATTCTTTTCTATAAAAGCCTAACGGCTAGATTACGAGTTTTTGTCGATAAGGCTTGCGGGGCTACCGCTCCTTTTTTTCCCACCGCTCCCTTAAGCCAACGCTGGTATTACAGGTTTTTTTTAACCTGGCGTTAGCCGCAGAAAAGTGAGCGGAGAGCAAAATTTAGCTCCACATCTCACCTCAATACCAGTGTTGCTTAAGTCAGCGGTGAGCTGGTTAAACGTGCTCGTGCACGATTTCCCCATAGGAAACAATGGGGCTGAGCTGGCTGAAAAAAAACCTAACACCTGCAAAAAAGCAGCGTCCAGCTCCTAATGCAGCCCCATTGTAGGCCCTAGATCTTCCATGATCTAAAGTAAGCAGGATTTTGTTTAAGCAGAATTGCATAGCACAATATAGACAAGTTTTTATACGTGCATTATACAAAATGTTTACTGAAATAACCTTATAGTTATTAGGGCTGAATTCACTCTCTCCAACTGCTTTACTTAATATTAATATTATCATATGCAGGATAATTACATCTATTATTAACTTTTAAAGCAATTTGTTCTATAATTGTATATACTAGCTGAGCATTTCTGTACAAAAAATGTTTTGTATTTTAATTGAATAATACTAATTGTTTTTAGTGGGAGGGGTTAATTTCCCCTTTAAAAAATTGTGGGAGTGGGAGGGGTTAATTTCCCCTTTAAAAGCATACACAGGTTTAGATCTATGAATACAGCCAATGGCCGAAACGCATAAGTTCATGCTGTTGCTCTTACCCTGCTGCTGATATCTTCATATGTTCTTTTAATTGAATATTGAATAAAGGATACCTTTTAACAAACATGGGAGCCAATATCCCATGTCATCCAATATCTTTGACATAGGTTTATTATAGTAACAGCAATGTGGGGGCCGGAGGTTTAGGGATTATTAGGTTTATTTAGGTGTTAGCGATGCAGGGCGGTGGTTTAGGGGTTAATCACTTTATTTAGTGTCAGCGATGTCGGGGGTGGTGGATTCGGGGTATTTAGACTATTGGTTTATATTAGGGTGTTAGGTTTTTACATAACTTTCTTTTCCCCATAGAAGTCAATGGGGATTGCGTTACGGTGATCGCCATTCCATGATCGCAGGTGTTATTTTTTTTCTAACACTTTCTCTCCATTGATGTCTATAGGGGAAAACGTGCATGAGCACGTCAAGTCAGGCCGTGGGGTTTGTGCAATATCTAGATTAACGCACTATACCACACAACAAAAGAAGGTTTTTCAGTAACTTGTAATGGCAGTGCTATGGAGAGTGCTATACCGCTATTTTTTTGTGTTATTTATGCACCGGGTTTAGCACAGAACTTGTAATCTTGGTGACGGAATGCAATTATTTCTTACAACTTTGAGAAGGTGCCAATAATTTCTTTCCTAAAATATGGTTAATCCACGGCTTCAGTAATTACTGTTGGGAATATCACTCTTGGCCAGCAAAGAGCACCACAGTTAAACTGCTAAGTATCACTCCCTTACCCACAACCCCCAGTCATTCTCTTTGCATTCGGTGCATGGAGGAGGTGAAGTTTAGGTGTCTGAAATTTTTTTTTAATTTAATCTGCAAGCAAGTTTTTGGGGTAAAGTCGTATTCCACGTCATTCCTTGCAGTCGAGTAGTGGTGGCTTTAAAGCAGTTAGGAACTTGTAAAGAGGTACTTACTGCGTTTTCCTTACAATTGCTGCCCTAGTTTAGAAAGGCAGAGTTGGCTACTCTGTTCTTTTTTTTTCAAAGCTCTCTGTAAAGAACTGTGTCTTCTCATACTTTGTAACTATCCACATGCCGGACAGTGTAGCAGGTAAGTGCTTTTTCTTCCAGTTGGGGACCATGCACTTAACAAATTTAAAGACACTGCTTTTTTATTGGGACATAGATAATCCTGTTGTATGGGTTACACTAGGGCATGAAGCAGGCACTGTAGCATGTATAAGACTAACATTTAAACTCTTTTAAAAAGAAAGGGTAAAATGTTTTTATTAGGCTTTATTTTCTGACACATATTTACTTGATAAAACAATACAAGTTTAAACTGAAAGTAAGGCTGAATTTTCTATTTCAGCAGCTTATTCATTTCCCCTTTGCTTTAAAACAAAACTTTGTAACATTTTAAAATGTCAAGTTTGAAAAACTGGATATTTTGGTTACTCAGTGTACCAGGAAGCTATTTTTGGTGCCTCTCTGTGTCGCAGCAGTAATTTGAACTTGGCAGTTCCGGTCACATTACTGGCTTTACTTCATAATCTTTCTGAGGAAAAAGTAGTTTTTCTCCATTTCTGGGTGATCCGGTCTTAATTAGTAGTGGTAAGGCACCTCAGTAATTGAGGTGTGGGGTTGCCTTAGGGGTATTTTAGAAGTTTTATTTGAGGTTTATTAAATGTTTTTTCTTAACTTTTCTCACATAATGTTAGCTAGGGATCGATCCTAATTTGGGCTAAAATTTAAAGTGTATTTTTTCCTTGGCTTATTTTAATTGAATATTGAAATCTTTGAAACTTATCTGTACAAGTTTATTTACTGTTTCACAACATGTCTAATTTGGAGCAAGAGCCTGCTCTCATGAATTCATGCTTATTATGTTTAGATGCACAAATTGCAGGTCCTATGCAATTTTGTTCTTCATGCGTCAAGAAAACCTTGCAAAATAAAGGTAGCATTTTTCTCAGGATGATGCTGTTAAAATAATATTTCAGCTTTCTTCTGCTACATCCTAAACCTCAATGGTGTCACATGCAGTGCCATGCGGTTCCTCTATAATTCCTAGTGGAATTTATTTAAAAGCAGAAATTCCTACCCAGGTATCTTCAGCGGTATCTGCGGCATTGGCTGCCATTCCCAGATTACAGAGAAAATGCAAGAGGAAATCTAGATATTCAGAAAGTAAGGTGCCTGTCCTCAGTTCTGTTTCCCAAGTTGCCCTTTGTCATAAGTCTGATGAGGAAGTTACATTGGGACTTTCTGAGGGTGAAATCTCAGATTCGGACAGTGTAATTCTTTCTTCTGAGGTAGTATCCTTCAGATTTAAGCTTGAACACCTTTGTGTATTGTTAAAGGAGGTTTTAGCTTCTTTAGATGACTCTGATACCCCTGTCATTGTAACTCCTAAGATTTTTCCTGCGCCGGACCGTGCACATTTTAAAGAAAATGTTTCCTGTCGATGACTCCATTAAAGATCCTTGGTATACTGTACCCAAAGTTGAAGGGGCCATTTCCACTCTGGCTAAGAGAACCACTATTCCTTTTGAGGATAGCTGCTCTTTTAAGGATCTGATGGACAAGAAGCTGGAGGCTTATTTAAAAAAGATTTATGTTCATCAAGGTCTCCAATGGCAACCTGCGGTGTGTATTGCCACCGTGACTAGTGCGACATCTTATTGGTGCACCTTGTCTGATTCTCTTCAAGTATAGACTTCCTTGGATGAAATTCAGGATAGGATTAAAGCTCTTAAATTGGCCAATTCCTTTATTGCAGGTGCCATTTTACAGGTTGTTAGACTAGGAGTTAAAACTTCTAGTTTCGCTGTCCTAGCCCACAGGGTGTTATGGTTGAAATCCTAGTCTGTGGACGTTGCCTCTAAAGTCAAGCTTCTGGCGATTACTTACAAGGGCAAACCCTTGTTTGAACCCTGTTTGGCAGAAATGATATCTGATATTATGGGTGGAAAAGGGTCTTTGCTATCTTTCTATCTCAAGATAACTTCAGAGGAAAGCCTTCCCCTTCTTCTTCTAAGCAGGAACAATCCAAGTTTTCTTGGAAACAAAATCAGTCTTGGAACAAGGGGAAACAATCAAAGAAACCCACAGCTGATTCCAAATCAACATGAAGGGTTTGCCCCCGATCCAGAATCGGATCAGGTGGAGGGCATACTTCCTCAGTTCTCTCCAGCCTGGATACGAGATGTCCCAGATCCCTGGACTGTGGACATAGTATCCCAGGGTTACAAGTTGGAATTCAAGACTTTTCCTCCTAGAGGCAGATACCTTCTCTCAAGATTATCTGCAGACCAGATAAAGAGAGAGGCGTTCTTGAAATATATACAACATCTTTCCTCCCTGGGAATGATAGTTCCAGTTCCAGTGCAGGAACAGGAGGTTCTACTCCAACCTATTTGTGGTTCCCAAAAAAGAGGGAACTTTCCGTCCCATTCTAGACTTGAAGTGTCTAAACAAGTTTCTCAAAGTTCCATCTTTCAAGTTGGAGACTATACGCTCCATTCTTCCTTTAGTGCAAGAGGGTCAGTTCATGACAACCATAGACCTAAAGGATGCATATCTTCATGTTAATATTCACAGGGACCCTCACAGATTCCTGAGATTTGCCTTTCTGGACATACATTTCCAGTTTGTGGCCCTTCCATTTGGTCTAGCCACGGCTCTCAGAATTTTTTCAAAGGTTCTGGGGCTCTTTTGGCAGTGATCCATTTTTATGGAATTGCTGTGGCACCCTACCTGGACGACATATTGGTTCTGGTGCCATCTTTTCAACAAGCAAAATCTCACACAGAGATATTGTTGTCTTTTCTTTGTTCCCATGGATGGAATGTGAATCTAGAAAAAAGCTACCATTCCCCTGCTACAAGAGTAGTGTTATTAGGGACCATAATAGATTCTCTATTGATGAAGATTTTTCAGTTGTGCATGCTCAGACAATGGAATGGCGACCATGCAGGTCTACCTCAGATAATAGAGTTAGATCAGTCATAACGGGCTTCTCTCCCGTGGTGGATTTCTCAGGAACATCTGTCTCAGGGCAAATGCTTTCGGAGACCTTCCTGGGTGATTGTGACCATGGATGCCAGCCTGCTGGGCTGGGGAGCAGTCTGGAACTCGTTAAAAGCTCAGGACGTTTTGACTCGGAGGAGTCTGCTCTTCCCATCAACATCTTGGAATTGAGGGTGATTTACAATGCTCTATTGGCTCGGCCTCAGTTGTCTTCAGCCCAGTTTATCAGGTTCCAGTCAGACAACATAACCTCTGTGGCTTACATCAATCACCAGGGAGGAACTCAGATTTCCTTAGCCATGAAGGAGGTTACTCGGATTCTTCAGTGGGCAGAGACCCACAATTGCATCCACATTCCAGGAGTAGACAACTGGGAAGCAGATTTTCTGAGCAGACAGACTAAGTTAGGTTTCCTTCCTAAGGTTGTTTCTAATAGAAATATCAATAAGGAAATTGTTGTTCCCTCTCTGTGTCCTAATCCTTCTACTCACAGATGACTAAGGATTTTCGCCAGTCCTCTGCCCTCTTTGTCTGTTTCTCTGGGAAACATAGAGGTCAGAAAGCTACTGCTACTACTCTTTCTTTTTGGTTACAAAGTATAATTCGTTTGACTTATGAGACTGCTGGACAGCAACCTCTTGAGAGAATTACAGCTCATTCCACAAGAGCTGTTTCCTCTTCTTGGGTTTTCAAAAATGAAGCTTCTGTGGAACAAATTTGCAAGGCTGCAACTTGGTCTTCTCTACATACTTTTTCCAAATTTTCCAAATTTGATACTTTTGCCTCGGCTCACATTGGAATGTGAAATATTCATATTTTTATGTTTGGTTAGCGCACATGAGAACATGCGATCATGTTTGTGTACGAGTAGGGTGTTAGATTTTTGCAATATTCAACACAGTGTCAAGGTATTTGAAATATTATTAAATAATATATAGAAGTATATTTATCTTTATTTAATAAATCTGTGGATGTGCACATGGTCTGTAGGACAAAGGATTATTCCTAAGAGATCTCCCCCACTCATTGTTAAAGTTATGCTAAACACACAGGGGGGGGGCAATGAAACATGAGGCCATACCAAATTTGCTATAATCAGCTTACAGTTTGAGACAGGATGAGTCATAAAAGGCAAATTAAGAAGATAAATTGTCAGATAGGCGACACCACACAAAATATATGGAGACAAAATGTTTGAAATACCCTTTTGGAACTGATCAGAATCATAGGGAAACAGCTTTTATGCACATAGGTGTTAATCATCCTTAAACATCAAATACACATCTGCACTACTAGCTAAACAGGAAATATGCTGCATTAAGACTTTTACAACTACTCGTGGATTGACCCCATGTGGTGAGTATGAGACAAAAAGTCTGGCAACTGAAGTTACTGAAAAGTTAAAATGTTAGGATAATACAGTGAAGGCACATGACTTACATTATGATTTCAAAACAACTGTATATATTTTAATGGATATGAGATGTATATATATATATATATATATATATATATATATATATATATATGTGTATATATATGTGTATATTTTGAAAGCATGAATATCTTAGCCTCTGTGTGTTTAAGAACATGAATAGATGTTTATGGACCTGAAGAGAAGTGATCATTAACATTTATTTTTTTTATTTCAGATCTACATAGACAGGATTCACTTGGAATACAGTACAATACTGAATTAAAAATAAGCTATTATTCACATATAAATGCCAGGATACCGATAAAATTGTAATGCATTTTAAGCTAATAATTAGCAGTATTAAATGACCTTAATATAATAAATGTTAATAATATAACATATTTGGTATCAGAATAATCAGAAAAAATAACCTAATATTAACCATCTGTAATTGGGGTTATATATGATTAATGCAGAGAGTGTAATCTGATTAAATAACCACTTTATGAAAATAATTAAGTTGTTTAAAAAAAAAAAAAAAAGTTCAGTAATGCTGTATTGTATTGCTATGTTGTACTGTATGCTGCCACCTGGTGTTATGTTGCGAGAACTACAGCCAGAAGGTTCTTTCTGGCTGTTAAAAATGAAATTTCCAAGGGCCAATCCGATTTAGACTTCCCAGATAACCAATGGGAAGGTCAGCTCCCGTAGTGCCATCCACATGATGTCATCAATGATTATATAATGGGAGTGTTGAATGCACAAGGGAGAGTTGTCTGTAACTTGTTGAAAATTAGTGATCTGATTTTGGCTGCGATATACCTGAAAAAAAAAAGTTCACTTCAGCAAGGAGCTTAAAACTTATCCTTGATTTGTGCAAAAACCTTCTTTCAAATGAGATGACCTAAAGACCGCTACGAATTGGTTCAAAATTGGTGAAGTATATTGTATTTTAAATTGGTAGTTATAAGCCTAGGTATTGTTCAAATCTGTGTCTGATTGGCTAAGTAACTCATCTATGCAAGTTCTGATATTGTAAGTTAATTCTGTATTAGGATAAATTGCAGTTAAATAGCAGAATATATATATATTATCCTATTGTTGAAAGAGCACAGTTTAGAATTGTATTGCTTGGATGTTAAAGGTTTTTAGTCCCATTGTGTTAAATAAATAAGGCTGAATTGTGAAGATATATTTTCCTGGGTTTTGTAAGAAGGATAGCATATTTTAAGAGTTGGTTTTAACGCATATAAATTTTGTTTCATTTCCTTTTATTGCGAATATACTTCAATATGTTCATGGATATTATCTAAATAAAAGAGTTCAGGTATTAATATTAATTGTATGGTCTAATAGATGCATGGTTTATTAAGGGTTTCTATTTTTAAAGAAAATTATTGGTTGTATTGTGTCATAACCCTGCCATAAGCTGATATATATTATTTGGATAGCACTACTAAGATTTTCATAAATATACTGACAACAGGCACCTGATGGTTCCTCTCTTGAGTATCCAGATTATGATCAACACAAAATTCATGACATCATAGACTTCAATGAGGGTTGTGACTACTTTGCCTTACAGGGTCTTTTGGCAGAATCCTCTATTTCTCAAACCTTCTCCATCAAATCTAAGCACACTGGGTTTAAACCTAAATCTGTCTTCTACCCTACTAAGGAGAGAGGTCCCTTTTTGGAGGCCTTTCACCATAGTGTAGAGGAGGATTTGATCAAATTAACCAAATATCACAAAAGGGAAGATAATAACTTGTCCATGGAACAACTACGCGCCCTTGACAGCCTGAAAGCAAGAGATACGATAGTCATCAGACAGGCTGACAAGGGTGGCAGTATTGTTGTCATGGACAAGATATCTTATACCCAAGAAGCTGAACGACAGATTAAATATCCTGAAGTTTACATTAACTTACACAAAGATCCCACCGCAGATTTCAAACGTGAATTGGTAGATTTGCTGGACGATGGGCTGGAGCTAGGGATCCTTGATCAGGAAACCTTTGATTTTTTAAATGTTCTTTCTCCGGTTATTCCTATCTTCCATCACCTCCCCAAGGTTCATAAATCCTTGGAGGAGGTGAAGGGAAGACCAATCGTCTCAGGAATAGGCTCTTTGTTCGAGAACCTTTCTGGCTGGATAGAGTCTCTGCTCCAGCCCATAGTCTACCAATTACCTTCTTATTTGAAGGATACCACTCACTTACTTAACAGCTTAGACAAGATCCTCTGGGATGAGGAGTGTGCATGGCTGACCGTTGATGTGGTCAGCCTCTACTCCACTATTCCACATGAAGATGGATTAGAGGCAATAAAGTTTTCTCTAGACATGTATACAACTTTTGATGAAAATATTAAAGGATTTGTGATTAGGGTCATCAAGTTCCTTCTAGAACACAACTACTTTAAATTTGGGGATGGCTTCTACCTGCAGAGACGTGGGACCGCTATGGGGGCTAAATTTGCCCCATCCTATGCCAACCTTTTTATGGGTTGGTGGGAGCGGTCCCACATCTTTGGGGAACAGAACCCATTCAGGTCAAAAATCAAGACATACAAGAGATTCATAGACGATCTCTTGTTTGTGTGGACAGGAGGAGATGATGAAAAGGCAGACTTTATCAAATATTTAAATGACAACCAGGTCAATCTCAAATTTACAGCTGAATCATGATCAGTAGAGATACCATATTTGGATGTAATCCTTAAAGGATCAGTTTCTAAAGGCAAAGTAGCTATTAGTCTGTATAGAAAGCCCATATCTTCTAATACTATCCTCCACGCCAAGTCTTCACATCCAAAACATACTGGCTTTGGCGTAGCCAAAGGCCAGTTCATCAGACTCAAGCGCAACTGCACTTTTGAGTCAGATTTTATAGTTGAGGCTGACAAACTGAGGGACCAATTATTAGAGAGAGGGTATTCAAATAAGACAGTGAATAGGGCTTTTCTTGAAGTGTAGAGACTAGACAGGGATACACTCCTACAAGGTTCCAACACTAAGTGTAAAATTAGATCCCAGGAAGACAAACCCTGTTTTGTTACAACCTACAGTCCAGAGTTTGAAGAAATATGTAACATTGTGAAAAGACATTTATCAATTGTGACAGGAGAGGACAGTCTCAAGGACTATGTGTCAAGGGGTTGTAGTTTTATTCCTAAGAGAGGTACACCATTAGGTAATATACTATTTCCGTCCATGATACAAAATAAGAGTAAAAAAACAAGTAGTTGTCTCACCTCCAAAGGACATTATAGATGTCACTTCTCACAATGTATAGCTTGCAACCATATGAGACCCACTAAACAATTTCAATCATATGTAACCCAAAAAGTATTTGATTTAAGTGAGTGTACAAATTGCAGCACAAAATATGTGATCTATCTTGCAGAATGCTCCCAATGTAAATTACAGTACGTGGGGTGCACCTCAAGGGAGGTGCGCTCACATATAAGGGAGCATCTTAATAATATTGAACAAGAAATAGATTGTTCAGATCTTGTGCGACACTTCATACAAGTGCATGACAAAAAAGTTACCACTTTTAAATGGTGTGTAATCGAACGTATACAAGTATGTCCCAGGGGTGGAGACAAAACAGTGAAAATGTTTCACAGGGAAGCCTTTTGGATATTTTTACTAAGAACCAGAAGACCTCAAGGCTTCAATATTAGTGGGGACATAATTAATTTTTGGAAAAGGGTTTAACTCTCTATCGGCTAGATTTAGAGTTCTGTGGCCAAAGGGGTGCGTTAGCTACGCATGCTTTTTTTCTCCCGCAACTTTTAAATACCGCTGGTATTTAGAGTTCACAGAAGGGCTGCGTTAGGCTACAAAAAGGGAGCGTAGAGCATATTTACCGCCACTGCAACTCTCGATACCAGCGGTGCTTATGGACGCGGCCAGCTTAAAAAACGTGCTTGTGCACGATTCCCCCATAGAAAACAATGGGGCTGTTTGAGCTGAAAAAAAACCTAACACCTGCAAAAAAGCAGCATTCAGCTCCTAACGCAGCTACATTGTTTCCTATGGGGAAACACTTCCTAAGTCTGCACCTAACACCCTAACATGAACCCCCGAGTCTAAACACCTCTAACCTTACACTTATTAACCCCTAATCTGCCGCCCCCGCTGACCCCTGCATATTATTATTAACCCCTAATCTGCCGCTCCGTACACCGCCGCCAGCTACGTTATCCCTATGTATCCCTAATCTGCTGCCCCTAACATCACCGACCACTATGTTATATTTATTAACCCCTTATCTGCCGCCCCCGCTATCGCTGACACCTGCATATTATTATTAACCCCTAATCTGCCGCTCCGTATACCGCCGCAACATACATTATAGTTATGTACTCCTAATCTGCTGCCCCTAACACCGCTGACCTCTATATTATATTTATTAACCCCTAATCTGCCCCCCACAACGTCGCCGCCAGCTACCTACAATAATTAATCCCTAATCTGCTGACCGGAGCTCACCGCTACTCTAATAAATGTATTAACCCCTAAAGCTAAGTCTAACCCTAACACTAACACCCCCCTAAGTTAAATATAATTTAAATCTAACTAAATAAATTAACTCTTATTAAATAAATTATTCCTATTTAAAGCTAAATACTTACCTGTAAAATAAATCCTAATATAGCTACAATATAAATTATAATTATATTGTAGCTATTTTAGGATTAATATTTATTTTACAGGCAACTTTGTATTTATTTTAACCAGGTACAATAGCTATTAAATAGTTAATAACTATTTAATAGTTACCTAGTTAAAATAATTACAAATTACCTGTAAAATAAATCCTAAGTTACAATTAAACCTAACACTACACTATCAATAAATAAATTAAATAAACTACCTACAATTATCTACAATTAAACCTAACACTACACTATCAATAAATCAATTAAATACAATACCTACAAATAAATACATTTAAATAAACTAACTAAAGTACAAAAAATAAAAAAGAACTAAGTTACAAAAAATAAAAAAATATTTACAAGCATTAGAAAAATATTACAACATTTTTAAACTAATTACACCAACTCTAAGCCCCCTAATAAAATAACAAAGACCCCCAAAATAAAAAAATGCCCTACCCTATTCTAAATTAAAAAAGTTCAAAGCTCTTTTACCTTACCAGCCCTGAAAAGGGCCATTTGCGGGGCATGCCCCAAATAATTCAGCTCTTTTGCCTGTAAAAAAAAACATACAATACCCCCCCCAACATTACAACCCACCACCCACATACCCCTAATCTAACCCAACCCCCCTTAAATAAACCTAACACTAAGCCCCTGAAGATCTTCCTACCTTATCTTCACCATGCCAGGTTCACCGATCCGTCCATCGAAGTCTTGATCCAAGCTTCCGAAATCTTGATCCAAGCCCAAGCGGGGGCTGAAGAGTGACGTCCATCCTCCGGCTGAAGTCTTGATCCAAGCGTGCAGAAGAGGACATCTGGACTGGCAAACATCTTCATCCAAGCCGCATCTTCTATGTTCTTCAATCCGATAACGACCGGCTGATCTTCAAGACCTCCAGGGCGGATCCATCCATCTTCACCGACGATTTCCCGACGAATGACGGTTCCTTTAAGGGACGTCATCCAAGATGGCGTCCCTTGAATTCCGATTGGCTGATAGGATTCTATCAGCCAATCGGAATTAAGATAGGAAAATTCTGATTGGCTGATGGAATCAGCCAATCAGATTCAAGTTCAATCCGATTGGCTGATCCAATCAGCCAATCAGATTGAGATCGCATTCTATTGGCTGTTCCGATAAGCCAATAGAATGCGATCTCAATCTGATTGGCTGATTGGATCAGCCAATCGGATTGAACTTGAATCTGATTGGCTGATTTCATCAGCCAATCAGAATTTTCCTACCTTAATTCCGATTGGCTGATAGAATCCTATCAGCCAATCGGAATTCAACGGACGCCATCTTGGATGACGTCCCTTAAAGGAACCGTCATTCGTAGGGAAGTCGTCGGTGAAGATTGATGGATCAGCGTTGGAGGTCTTGAAGATCAGCCAGTCGTCATCGGATTGAAGAACATAGAAGATGCGGCTTGGATGAAGATGTTTGCCAGTCCGGATGTCCTCTTCTGCCCGCTTGGATCAAGACTTCAGCCAGAGGATGGACGTCACTCTTCAGCCCCCGCTTGGGCTTGGATCAAGATTTCGGAGGCTTGGATCAAGACTTCGATGGACGGATCGGTGAACCTGGCATGGTGAAGATAAGGTAGGAAGATCTTCAGGGGCTTAGTGTTAGGTTTATTTAAGGGGGGTTTGGGTTAGATTAGGGGTATGTGGGTGGTGGGTTGTAATGTTGGGGGGGTATTGTATGTTTTTTTTTACAGGCAAAAGAGCTGAATTCTTTGGGGCATGCCCCGCAAATGGCCCTTTTCAGGGCTGGTAAGGTAAAAGAGCTTTGAACTTTTTTAATTTAGAATAGGGTAGGGCATTTTTTTATTTTGGGGGTCTTTGTTATTTTATTAGGGGGCTTAGAGTAGGTGTAATTAGTTTAAAATTGAAATATTTTTCTAATGTTTGTAAGTATTTTTTTATTTTTTGTAACTTAGTTCTTTTTTATTTTTTGTACTTTAGTTAGATTATTTAAATGTATTTATTTGTAGGTATTGTATTTAATTAATGTATTGATAGTGTAGTGTTAGGTTTAATTGTAGATAATTGTAGGTAGTTTATTTAATTTATTTATTGATAGTGTAGTGTTAGGTTTAATTGTAACTTAGGTTAGGATTTATTTTACAGGTAATTTGTAATTATTTTAACTAGGTAACTATTAAATAGTTATTAACTACTTAATAGCTTTTGTACCTGGTTAAAATAAATACAAAGTTGCAGGTAAGTATTTAGATTTAAATAGGAATAATTTATTTATTAAGAGTTAATTTATTTCGTTAGAATAAAATTATATTTAATTTAGGGGGGGTGTTAGGGTTAGGGTTAGAATTAGCTTTAGGGGTTAAAAAATGTATTATAGTAGCGGTGAGCTCCGGTCGGCAGATTAGGGGTTAATACTTGAAGTTAGGTGTCGGCGATGTTTGGGAGGGCAGATTAGGGGTTAATACTATTTATTATAGGGTTATTGAGGCGGGAGTGAGGCGGATTAGGGGTTAATAACTTTATTATAGTAGCGGTGAGCTCCGGTCGGCAGATTAGGGGTTAATAATTGTAGGTAGGTGGCGGCGGTGTGCAGATTAGGGGTTAATAAATATAATATAGGGGTCGGTAGTGTTAGGGGCAGCAGATTAGGGGTTCATAGGGATTACGTAGGTGGCAGCGGTTGGCAGATTAGGGGTTAAAAAAATTTAATAGAGTGGCGGCGATGTGGGGGGACCTCGGTTTAGGGGTACATAGGTAGTTTATGGGCTCTTAACTACTGACTTTTTTCTGCGGCTGAAGTTTTGTCGTTAGATTTCTAACGCTCACTTCAGCCAAGACTCTAAATACCGGCATTAGAAAGATCCCATTGAAAAGATAGGATACGCAATTGGCGTAGGGGGATCTGCGGTATGGAAAAGTCGCGGCTGCAAAGTGAGCGTTAGACCCTTTCCTGACTGACTCCAAATACCAGCGGGCGGTAAAAACCAGCGTTAGGAGCCTCTAACGCTGGTTTTGACGGCTACCGCCCAACTCTAAATCTAGGCCTATGTCTTTTGATAATTACATTTTTCCTTATAACCATTTCAGTTTGTTTTTTTTGTTTAATTAAGGTGAATAAATAATCTTAGGATGTGCTGGAAAAAACAACATCAGTTTTGAAGATTTATATAAATTAATTTAAATATATTTTCAATCACTTTTATTTACTGGAATATTTAGGGTTTAATATAATAGGAAATCAAGAGCATATTACAAGTTATTCTATTTTATTGTATTTTGCTGAGCAATATGTTCCCATCAAATCACAGATTATTAAGTTTCTCCACCACATGCCCAGACATAAAAACATAAAGGTCTGTTTTTTAGTAATTAGCCACAGTGTTTTTGAATTGTTCTAATTATGGTGACTATTTAAGGATTGAATTGCCACTAATTGAGCATCTACAGTACTGCCTGTGTGCAGTTTTTACTATCTGATTTGTAGCAACCTATGAAGGAGGAATAAAGGACTTCTAACCTTAATCTGAGGCTCGCTGGTTTTTCTTTATGTTTGGATGCTACCAGACGCACACAAAAAGCTTACTTCTAGCGGAGTTAGCTCACAAGCGGAAATTGATAAATAGCGATCCACTTGTAATCTAGTCCAATGTTGCCTAAAACAGATCCATCCATTCAAAAACAAATTCTTACGCCTTGTTCTTCAGTAATAATTATCGCCATCTTTGTAGTATGTACCAGTTTGAGAGAAAGCAGTTGCTTTGAACACTGCTACTGTTTCTGTAAACTAGGCGAGGTGAAGGATGTTATGTAATCCCTCTTAATTATATCATTTAAATTCTGTTTCAGCGTGTTCTCTTTTAATTTCTGAATATATGTTTCATAAACCTTTTAATATAAATAACAAAAATTAAAAAAAAAATCTTCTAATATCTTATTGGGGGTCTTTGGTTTCATAAACCTTTTAATATAAATAACAAAAATTAAAAAAAAAATCTTCTAATATCTTATTAATATTTTAATATTTGTTTCAGTGGGTCTAATGCCTATTACAGGGAGCCAGCATTAAGTTAACACAAGTAAATTTATTAGGCTGTAGCTAAAATATCTTATCATGACACAAAGAGAGCTATTACACAATATAGCCCTGTGTTGGAATGTTATAAATACATCTTAATGCATGTTTTGTATATTATGATATTGCAGAGTCTGTTTACATTAACAGGCAGGGAAGCCACAATTCAAGGTCTATTTAATATTGATCATAATAAATTGTTTACATCATAGAATATTTATTTGTATCAAAAATTGAATTGAACAAAGGCACTTTCATATACAAAAGGAGAACATGAATTGTAACTAGTAATACAAGCTATAAACTGTGTCTCATACAGCCCTCTTGTGGCAAAGCATAATATTAATAATAATACATAAAAGTGCTACATTTTTATTTAAAGTGATAATTGGCTCATTATAGTAATAAAACACTTACGGCTAGATTTAGAGTTCTGCGGCCAAAGGGGTGCGTTAGCTACGCTGGCTTTTTTTCTCCCGCACCTTTTAAATACCGCTGGTATTTAGAGTTCACAGAAGGGCTGCGAAAGGGAGCGTAGAGCATAATTTACCGCCACTGCAACTCTAAATACCAGCGTTGCTTACGGACGCGGCCAGCTTCAAAAACGTGCTTGTGCACGATTCCCCCATAGAAAACAATGGGGCTGTTTGAGCTGAAAAAAAACCTAACACCTGCAAAAAAGCAGCGTTCAGCTCCTAATGCAGCCCCATTGTTTCCTATGGGGAAACACTTCCTACGTCTGCACCTAACACTCTAACATGTACCCCGAGTCTAAACACCCCTAACCTTACACTTATTAACCCCTAATCTGCCGCCCCCGCTATCTCTGACCCCTGCCTATTATTATTAACCCCTAATCTGACGCTCCGTATACCGCTGCAACCTACATTATACCTATGTACCCCTAATCTGCTGCCCCTAACACCGCCGACCCCTATATTATATTTATTAACCCCTAATCTGACCCCCACAACGTCGCCGCCAGCTACCTACAATAATTAACCCCTAATCTGCCGATCGGATCTCGCCGCTAGTCTAATAAATGGATTAACCCCTAAAGCTAAGTCTAACCCTAACACTAACACCCCCCTAAGTTAAATATAATTTAAATCTAACAAAATAAATTAACTCTTATTAAATAACTTATTCCTATTTAAAGCTAAATACTTACCTGTAAAATAAACCCTAATATAGCTACAATATAAATTATAATTATATTGTAGCTATTTTAGGATTAATATTTATTTTACAGACAACTTTGTATTTATTTTAACCAGGTACAATAGCTATTAAATAGTTATTAACTATTTAATAGTTACCTAGTTAAAATAATTACAAAATTACCTGTAAAATAAATCCTAACCTAAGTTACAATTAAACCTAACACTACACTATCAATAAATTAATTAAATAAACTACCTACAATTACCTACAATTAAACCTAACACTACACTATCAATAAATTAATTAATTAAATACAAAATAAATAAATAAATACCTACAAATAACTACAATGAAATAAACTAACTAAAGTACAAAAAATAAAAAAGAACTAAGTTACAAAAAATAAAAAAATATTTACAAACATTAGAAAAATATTACAACAATTTTACACCTACTCTAAGCCCCCTAATAAAATAACAAAGCCCCCCAAAATAAAAAAATGCCCTACCCTATTCTAAATTAAAAAAGTTCAAAGCTCTTTTACCTTACCAGCCCTGAAAAGGGCCCTTGGGCATGCCCCAAAGAATTCAGCTCTTTTGCCTGTAAAAAAAAAACATACAATACCCCCCCCAACATTACAACCCAACACCCACATACCCCTAATCTAACCCAAACCCCCCTTAAATAAACCTAACACTAAGCCCCTGAAGATCTCCCTACCTTGTCTTCACCTATATTGTAGCTATATTAGGGTTTATTTTACAGGTAAGTATTTAGTTTTAAATAGGAATAATTTATTTAATAATAGTTAATTTATTTCGTTAGATTTAAATTATATTTAAGTTAGGGGGGTGTTAGGGTTAGGGTTAGAATTAGCTTTAGGGGTTAAAAAATTTATTATAGTAGCGGTGAGCTCCAGTCGGCAGATTAGGGGTTAATGCTTGAAGTTAGGTGTCGGCGATGTTAGGGAGGGCAGATTAGGGGTTAATACTATTTATTATAGGGTTATTGAGGCGGGGTGAGGCGGATTAGGGGTTAATAACTTTATTAGAACAGCGGCGGGTCCGGTCGGCAGATTAGGGGTTAATAAGTGTAGGCAGGTGGAGGCGACGTTGAGGGGGGCAGATTAGGGGTTAATAAATATAATATAGGGGTCGGCGATGTTAGGGGCAGCAGATTAGGGGTACATAGGGATAATGTAGCTGGCGGCGGTGTACGGAGCGGCAGATTAGGGGTTAAATTTTTTTTATAGAGTTGCGGCGGTGTGGGGGGACCTCGGTTTAGGGGTACATAGGTAGTTTATGGGTGTTAGTGTACTTTATAGCACAGTAGTTAAGAGCTTTATAAACCGGCGTTAGCCCAGAAAGCTCTTAACTACTGACTTTTTTCTGCGGCTGGAGTTTTGTCGTTAGATTTCTAACGCTCACTTCAGCCACGACTCTAAATACCGGCATTAGAAAGATCCCATTGAAAAGATAGGATACGCAAATGGCATAGGGGGATCTGCGGTATGGAAAAGTCGTGGCTGGAAAGTGAGCGTTAGACCCTTTAATGACTGACTCCAAATACCAGAGGGCGGTAAAAAACATTGTTAGGTGCCTCTAACGCTGGTTTTGACGGCTACCGCCCAACTCTAAATCTAGTCGTAAGGGCCTGATGATCAAAAAAATTTGGGAGCTTTTTTTATTATATCGCAATGTATTTGTTTGTCCTTCACATCAAGAATTCTGCATAGCTAGATAAACAGATCTCAAGCTAAAATTTGCCTTTCTAAAATTCTTTGGGCAAGATTACAATTCACGCATTATGAGTTTTCCACGCCTTTTTCCAGGCATTTTTTTTAATAAATTTCCATTGCGATGCTATTACAAGTTGTGAAAACTATGGAGATAATAAAAAGATTTTATATTACAATCTTATGCACATTAAACAATATAGCAGAGGGATTTTCAAAGCGATATTAGCATATAGATCTCGAGATATCTAGACATATTTATTCATATACATATCTTGCTATAAATAGATAAATCAGTAAAAAAAATCATCACATATATAGAGAAATATTTATTTATAAATAAATAGAACTTATTCTGTTACGAAAACATTTTCGCAATATGAAATATTCACATTTTCATGTACACTTTTCAAGGAGAATACATCAAGGGCTTTTGTGTCTTTTTTTTCTATTTGTCTTCTCCATTGACTTCTATGGGGAATACGTGAATGCACAAGCGATTTGGGTTTAGATCACGCGGCTTAACGCAGACGCAAAATAAGTTATTTCTCAACTTGTAATAGCTGCGAAATTCGAAAAAGCCATTGCGAACGCTGTGTTTTCACAACTGATTTTGTAATCTTGCCATTTGAGGGACCTCACGATACTGACAAGACTTCTTAAATAATCTTGTCAGAGCGAGTGAAGAACTTTAGATCATCAGGCCCTTAATCACAGAAGTTTTTTTGGGTATGTTTAAAGAATATGATTAAATACAAAAAGGAATACAGCTTTCTTGAACTATCTACAATAAAAACACATGGAGAAAGTTTCTCTTGTCTTACTAAGATACAGTACTTAGTAAAAGCTGTTTATTTCATAAAAATAATATACTTTTATTTGCTTTCATTAATATACAATTTATACATCACATTTAATATTAAGTGTTACTTACGTCCAGTTTGCAATTCCAAACACCCATATTGTCCATTCTGTCAACATTATTTTGTAATAATTTGCAATTCTCATAGCAGCAAATTTTGTTAAAATACAACAAATGCCTTGATCCTGTGCAAGTCACTATAACAAAAAAAATATAGAAAAAAATTATTTTTCATAGCGACTCCATTTTAGCATATCACACTGCTATTATTTATTGACCCCCATTGTCCAGTCATTTAACCAGCCATACCCATAAATAATACAAAAACTAACATTTTGGGATGAAAAGACTGCAGCTTGTTTTATTAAAACATTATAACATTTAAACATGTTAACCCTTTTAAAACTTCACTAACAAAAGTTGCCCTGATAACCACTAACTAGTGCCTTCCTACTCACCAGGCACTCCTCCAAGTCACCAACCCTCTCCTGCTACCCCAACAGGAGGTACCCAGTGTTTGCTCAAATGGCATAAGCCACTACCATTCAGGTCAAGTAATGCTGCGACAAACACTCCATCCCTGCAATACAGAGAGGGCGGGCGGACATGTTCAGCCGTTACCTCCTGATTGTCAAAGAGGCATTAAACTACTGTGCAGCCACTTTTAAAACATTTTATCCTGCCTAACCTCTTATACTACTGGTGAACTCACTCTTCCCTCCAAGTGGGTTAAATTAACCACTCCTTCAATTTTTTATTCATACAGGGTTATTCCTTGACCCCTCATTGTACCATTCTGGGCAAGCACCACTCACCCTTTGGGTGAGCATCGCCCACCAACAGCAAAGCTTTTTCAATCCCCTCTTTTAAATTGAAGTTAAATAGATGTAAACCAACTTAATTCAGATGGACCCCTTCCTTCAACTAAAAACAACTACCCGACTCCCCTTCAAATTCGATATGTCTCAACACTATACCACCTAGCTTCCTGACATGACTACCCACCATTTGTGTGGACCTTCTGTCTGGATGTTTCAAACTTAGACACATCCCAAGCAGACCTCCACACCAACCTGCACTGTATTTCGGACCCTACTATCACCAGAACTGGAAAAAAATCCTTCAACCCATCCAATCCCATCAAATTCTATCCACTAGGTCTTTCTGTGGCATGAGACCCAAATCATTCCCCCCTGTGTGAACAACCAGTATTTGAGTAGAAAAACCTGGCATAATCAACAACTGTACCCACCAACTGGTCCCATCTCATCCCCCTGATATCAAACCCTTTTCAGCAAACACAATTCCATTCAAAACCTATTTTCGCACCCTCTTCTTTTACAGCTGCCGCTCTCCATGCCCAATAAACATAGGAGTGTCTGACAAGCCAACACCTCACTGAGCCTGTGAAACAAAATAAAAAAATTAACCCCCATTCAAAACACCAAACCAGACCTCACATACGCTCTACACTGATTAGACCTCCACCTCTCAATCTGCTTAATTACTAGGGCACCCAACCCCAAGTCCTCTGCCTCTGTCACTGCCCCAATATGGAAAGAATGGGAACTGAATTCCCTTCCATCAATCCCCAACTCTAACAAAACTCTCCTGAAGACTGAAGCAAACTGAAACTGCAATAACACTGAACCATCAGAATGAACCAAAAATTCCTCAAAACCAACGGGCCTCACCAGCATATAGTCCCTCACTGCTCTAACTCAGCAACAATGCCCCCCAATGGCGATAACCAAATCAACCTGTCCCTAGCCAACTGATCTGTCTTGGATTTCCGCAAAGAGATTTCCACCACCCCTTCCCTTAAAATCACATCCTGACACCTCAGCCCAATAGCCACCCTCTTGTTCTTTCCAACCAACTCAGATATTCTAAAAGCCCCAAAGAAGGCTAACAAAAAAGCAGCTCTAAAATCCTGCACTTCACCTTCTGATGAGCAAACACTCAATAATTGGGCCACCACCCTCTCTAACAGGGAGAAAACTTCAGGCCTCCTTCCATCTCTCCTCACCTTCCCTCTACAAAGCCCCCTTGCAGCCACCCAGACCTGAAAAATCTTTGTCAAGTCTTCAAGACCTACCTATTGGAACAAAAAGGCCACAGCCCCTAGCCTCCTATGTACCTCCGCTGTAGAAAGCCCACTAGCCGCCCACTGCCTTATATAATTTAGCCACTCCCAGCCCCCAAACTCAACTGCCCATAACTGCCAAACTCTGGCGTAGGTCCTCCATATAGACCAAGAGGAATAACTCCAAAAAGTAAAATTCTTGGTAAGACCAGCATCTACCCAACTGACCGTCCAGGCTTCTGTACACCACTTACACCTTAGGTATGCCCCATGAGCCCCTGATACATCTGTAAACAAGCACAAATTTTCAACCAACCAGCCCTCTTACTAAAGGATCAACCTCCTGTTAAATTCTTCCAAGAATTCTTCCCGCAACTTCAGATCCTCTTTTATCTTCTACATCAGCCAAATGTGATGAAGCGGGCCGTGACTCCAACCGTTGCTAGTGACAGCCCGACAAAAAATTTGCACCACTGGTAAGATCAGAAAGCAAAGTTCAGCTTCCCCAAGAGCGACTGGAGTTGATGTAACTTTAACTTCCCTGCACCCAGTGCGTCAGCAATAATAGCCTTTAGATCCACTAGCTTGTTCCACGGGAGTCTATATTACATCAACTCTGTGGCAACTTCGATACCCAGGAAGCTAAGAGACATCCCTGGACCCTCTGTTTTGTTTTCTGCCACAGGAATACCAAAATCTATGGCTACCTCCTCAAACATACCCATCGAATGCTTGCACACCTTTGAACCCACAAAAAGAAAGTCATCCAAGTAGTGCACCATAGAATACAAACCAGACCGCCTCTTCACCACCCATTCGACAAACGTTCTGAACTTCTCAAAATAGGCACAGGAAATGGAGCAACCCATAGGCAGACAAAGGTCAACAAAATATTCCCCTTTAAAATAACATCCCAATAAGTGATGATACATGGGATGCACTGGCAGAAGTCAAAAAGCTGACTCCACATCCACCTTGGCCAGAAGGGCCCCCTCCCTGCCTTTCTAACCAAATCCACTGCCCTATCGAAAGAAGCATAACAAACCAACACCAACTCAGGATTAATACCGTCATTTACGGACAACCCCTTAGTATAGGACAGGTTTTGAATTGAGCAAAACTGTCCCTTCGCCTTCTTAGGCATGACCCTCAATGTGGAGATCCTCAAATTATCGAATGGTGGACTTGCAATGGGCCCTACCATACAGCCCAAAGCCACTTCCTTTAAAAGCTTGTCTGGAACATTCCCAGGAAACTCTCTTGCCGACTTCAAATTACCGGAAAACTTACCACCCCCCTGGTTGCGAAAAGGAATGACAAACCCTGAACTAAAACCAGTCAGCAGTAGTTCAGCATCCCCTTTCTTCCTACATCTATTAGCAAATTCCTCTAACCACTGTACCATCCTTACGACCTTTACTGGCATCTGCAACTGCAGGAGCAGAGTCCCCCATCTTTCCTCCCAACTTACCCTTTTTGAAACACCTTGCCCCTGAGTGATTCCCACCACATCCGGGACACTTATGTTTATACTTGCAGGAACCCACAAACCGACTTTGGCCCTCATTGAATTGGAAATAGAGGCCTTTTCGCAATGCAACTGCGGTGCTGCTGCCAACCAACCCACCAACTAGTCCCCACCCGCTTCCCCAAAAGGACATAATCTCAAGCCAAATGCCCATGTCCCAGTCATCCCACCTCATCTCAGGACTTACCACCATCCTCTACCAGTACCTCCACCATGCCATTCCACCATAAGTCTGATATGCACTTGAGTTTTCGTCAAAAACAGAATTTATGCTTACCTGATAAATTACTTTCTTCAATGGTGTGTCCGGTCCACGGCGTCATCCATAACTTGTGGGAATATTCTCTTTCCCAACAGGAAATGGCAAAGAGCACAGCAAAAGCTGTCCATATAGCCCCTCCCAGGCTCCGCCCTCCCAGTCATTCGACCGACGGTTAGGAGAAAAAAAGGAGAAACTATAGGGTGCCGTGGTGACTGTAGTGTATAGAGAAAGAAATTTTTCAAACCTGATTAAAAAACCAGGGCGGGCCGTGGACCGGACACACCGTTGGAGAAAGTAATTTATCAGGTAAGCATAAATTCTGTTTTCTCCAACATTGGTGTGTCCAGTCCACGGCATCATTCATAACTTGTGGGAACCAATACCAAAGCTTTAGGACATGGATGAAGGGAGGGAGCAAATCAGGTTACCTAAACAGAAGGCACCACGGCTTGCAAAACCTTTCTCCCAAAAATAGCCTCCGAAGAAGCATAAGTATCAAATTTGTAGAATTTGGCAAAAGTGTGCAGAGAAGACCAAGTCGCTGCCTTACATATCTGATCAACAGAAGCCTCGTTCTTGAAGGCCCATGAGGAAGCCACAGCCCTAGTAGAGTGAGCTGTGATTCGTTCAGGAGGCTGCCGTCCGGCAGTCTCATAAGCCAATCGGATGATGCTTTTCAGCCAGAAAGAAAGAGAGGTAGCAGTAGCTTTTTGTCCTCTCCTCTTACCAGAATAAACGACAAACAAAGAAGAAGTTTGTCTGAAATCCTTTGTTGCTTCTAAATAGAACTTTAAAGCACGGACTACATCTAAATTGTGTAACAAACGTTCCTTCTTTGAAACTGGATTCGGACAAAAAAAAGGAACAACTATTTCCTGGTTAATATTCTTTTTGGAAACAACTTTTGGAAGAAAACCAGGCTTGGTACGCAAAATAACCTTATCTGAATGGAACACCAGCTAGGGTGGATCACACTGCAAAGCAGATAATTCAGAAACTCTTCTAGCAGAAGAAATAGCAATCAAAAACAGAACTTTCCAAGATAGTAACTTGATATCTATGGAATGTAAGGGTTCAAACGGAACCCCTTGAAGAACTGAAAGAACTAAATTTAGACTCCAGGGAGGAGTCAAGGGTCTGTAAACAGGCTTGATTTTGACCAAAGCCTGTACAAAAGCTTGTACATCTGGCACAGCTGCCAGTCGTTTGTGTAACAAGACAGATAAGGCAGAAATCTGTCCTTTTAAAGAACTCGCTGACAATCCCTTATCCAAACCTTCTTGGAGAAAGGAGAGGATCTTAGGAATTTTAATCTTACTCCAGGAGAATCCCTTGGATTCACACCAACAGATTGTCATGATCCGGTGTACATGCGCTCAGGACACAGACCCTCGGGGCAGTGGTAGGGATTTGAAGACACCGACCCGAGTATCCTGGACGTGGATAGATGATATTCTGTGATTCATAGTTGCTAGAAGTTATTGTAGAATAAATGGAGAGTGCAACATTTGTATACAATATATTCTGAGTTCACTGTGACTTATAGTTAGTTAATAGAAGTAACTGCAGGATTCAATGAGAGAAAAATATAGCAAAGTGGAATGTTCAGGCTTCAGAGTAATCTGGTAAAAGATTGACACTTAGATGCAAACTAAGGATTGTTGCAGGTTCACAGTACATAATATTATATAAAGCTGTATGTCAGAGTTAAAGCACAGCTGCACAGGTACTTAGACAAGCTGCAAGTTTAGGCATTAATTACTGTTTGTGCATTTAGATGCAAACTTGGTTTGTTGCAGGTTCACAGTACATATTATTATAAAGAGCTGTATGTCAGTAATTAGCAGAGCAGCACAGGTGAAAGTTAAGTTTAAGGCATCAATTACTGTTTGAACATATATTGGAGAATCACAGGAAAGCTTTTAATTGAACACATAGATGCAGAGTTCAGAATATGTTAACATATTTGCAGCAGGATATTTCAGCAATGACAACTTGTAGCAGAGAAATAGTTATAAAGTTCTGAGTAAGATGCTGTTGTAATTAGAGAGTGATGATAACCAAAAGTATGCTTGATTTATAATAAAGTTCTGAGTTTGTTAAGTAGCAGTGTCCAGGAAACAGAAAATGGAATTATTTGGATACTTGCGATTTGATGATTTTAGGCATTGGAATAGGAAATGCTGTAGGTTGAAATAGTTGGTAAATTCATACAGGAAACAGTCACAGACCTCTGTTGTTCAGGATCACAACTTCAATGTTAATGCGAGGCACATTAGACCTGAGAAGGCTTAAAAAGAGGCTGAGGTAATCAGGTGCATGAATGATTAATCAGGCAGGCAGGCAAGCTGAATGTGAATACTGCCCAAATGCAGCAGTCAGAGAAGGATTTCTTAAAGGGATAGTGACATTAGGCTGAGATATGTTACACAGATATATCTTTTCCATATTTTATGGTAAATCTTTCTAGTCACAGGTTTTCTGGCTTGGATCAGAGTATCTATCACTGAATCTGAAAACCCACGCTTGGATAAAATCAAACGTTCAATTTCCAAGCAGTCAGCTGCAGAGAAACAAGATTTGGATGTTCGAATGGACCTTGTACTAGAAGATTCTGTCTCAAAGGTAGCTTCCATGGTGGAGCCGATGACATATTCACCAGGTCTGCATACCAAGTCCTGCGCGGCCATGCAGGAGCTATCAGAATCACAGATGCCTTCTCCTGTTTGATCCTGGCTACAAGCCTGGGAAGAAGAGGGAACAGTGGAAACGCATAAGCTAGGTTGAACGACCAAGGTGCCACCAATGCATCCACTAGAGTCGCCTTGGGATCCCTGGATCTGGACCCGTAGCAAGGGACCTTGACGTTCTGACGGGACGCCATCAGGTCCATGTCTGGAATGCCCCATAATTGAGTCAACTGGGCAAACACCTCCAGGTGGAGCTCCCACTCCCCCGGATGGAAAGTCTGACGACTCAGATAATCCGCCTCCCAGTTGTCTACTCCCGGGATGTGGATTGCAGATAGGTGGCAGGAGTGATTCTCCACCCATTCGATGATTTTGGATACCTCTCTCATCGCCAAGGAACTCCTTGTTCCCCCCTGATGGTTGATGTAAGCTACAGTCGTCATGTTGTCTGACTGGAATCTTATGAATCCGGCCTTCGCTAGTTGAGGCCAAGCCCGGAGAGCATTGAATATCGCTTTCAGTTCCAAGATGTTTATCTTGGAACTGTTGACTCTTCCCGAGACCATAGACCCAGAGCTTTCAGGGAATCCCAGACCATGCCCCAGCCTAACAGACTGGCATCGGTCGTGACAATGACCCACTTTGGTCTGCGGAAACTCATTCCCTGAGACAGGTGTTCCTAGGACAACCACCAATGGAGTGAGTCTCTGGTCATCTGGTCTACTTGAATCTTTGGAGACAAGTCTGTATAGTCCCCATTCCACTGCTTGAGCATGCACAGTTGTAATGGTCTTAGATGAATTCGAGCAAAAGGAACTATGTCCATTGCTGCAACCATCAACCCTACTACTTCCATGCACTGAGCTATGGAAGGCTGCAGAATAGAGAGAAGAACTTGACAAGCGTTTAGAAGCTTTGACTTTCTGACCTCTGTCAAGAAGATCTTCATTTCTAAAGAATCTATTATTGTTCCCAAAAAGGGAACTCTTGTCGCCGGAGACAGGGAACTCTTTTCTACGTTCACCTTCCACCCGTGAGATCTGAGAAAGGCTAGAACAATGTCTGTATGAGCCTTTGCCTTGGAAAGGGACGACGCTTGAATTAGAATGTCATCCAGATAAGGTGCCACTGCAATACCCCTTGGTCTTAGGACCGCTACAAGGGACCCTAGCACCTTTGTGAAAATTCTGGGAGCAGTGGCTAGTCCGAATGGGAGAGCCACGACCTGATAATGTTTGTCCAGAAAGGCGAACCTTAGGAACTGATGATGATCTTTGTGGATAGGAATATGTAGATACGCATCCTTTAAATCCACGGTAGTCATATATTGACCCTCCTGGATTGTAGGTAAAATTGTTCGAATGGTTTCCATTTTGAACGAAATTTGTTTAGAATTTTTAAATCCAGAATTGGTCTGAAAGTTCCCTCTTTTTTGGGAACTACAAAAAGATTTGAGTAAAACCCCTGACCTTGTTCCACAGTTGGAACTGGGTGTATCACTCCCATCTTTAACAGGTCTTCTACACAGTGTAAGAATGCCTGTCTCTTTATTTGGTTTGAAGATAAGTGAGACATGTGGAACCTTCCCCTTGGGGGTAGTTCCTTGAATTCTAGAAGATAACCCTGAGAGACTATTTCTAGTGCCCAGGGATCCTGAACATCTCTTGCCCAAGCCTGAGCAAAGAGAGAGAGTCTGCCCCCTACTAGATCCGGTCCCGGATCAGGGGCTACCCCTTCATGCTGTTTTGGTTGCAGCAGCAGGCTTCTTGGCCTGTTTACCCTTGTTCCAGCCTTGCATTGGTTTCCAAGCTGGTTTGGTCTGGGAAGCGTTACCCTCTTGTCTAGAGGCTGCAGAGTTGGAAGCCGGTCCGTTCCTGAAATTGCGAAAGGAACGAAAATTGGACTTATTCTTAGCCTTGAAAGGTCTATCTTGTGGGAGGGCATGGCCCTTTCCCCCAGTGATGTCTGAAATAATCTCTTTCAATTCTGGCCCAAAAAGGGTCTTACCTTTGAAAGGGATATTAAGCAATTTTGTCTTGGAAGATACATCCGCCGACCAAGACTTTAGCCAGAGCGCTCTGCGCGCCACAATTGCAAACCCTGAATTTTTCGCCGCTAACCTCGCTAACTGCAAAGCGGCGTCTAAAATAAAGGAATTAGCTAACTTAAGTGCGTGAATTCTGTCCATGACTTCCTCATACGGAGTCTCCCTACTGAGCGACTTTTCCAGTTCCTCGAACCAGAACCACGCCGCTGTAGTGACAGGAATAATGCACGAAATAGGTTGAAGGAGGTAACCTTGCTGTACAAAAATCTTTTTAAGCAAACCCTCCAATTTTTTATCCATAGGATCTTTGAAAGCACAATTGTCCTCAATGGGAATGGTCGTGCGTTTGGCTAGTGTAGAAACCGCCCCCTCGACCTTAGGGACTGTTTGCCATAAGTCCTTCCTGGGGTCGACCATAGGGAACAATTTCTTAAATATATTAGGAGGGACAAAAGGTATGCCTGGCTTCTCCCACTCCTTATTCACTATGTCCGCCACCCGTTTAGGTATCGGAAAGGCATCAGGGTGCACCGGGACCTCTAGGAACTTGTCCATCTTGCACAATTTTTCTGGGATGACCAGATTGTCACAATCATCGAGAGTAGATAGCACCTCCTTAAGTAATGCGCGGAGATGCTCTAATTTAAATTTAAATGTCACAACATCAGGTTTTGCCTGCTGAGAAATTATTCCTGTATCAGAAATTTCTCCATCTGACAAACCCTCCCTCACTGCCACTTCAGACTGGTGTGAGGGTATGACAGAAAAATTATCATCAGCGCCCTCCTGCTCAACAGTGTTTAAAACAGAGCAATCGCGCTTTCTCTGAAATGCTGGCATTTTGGATAAAATATTAGCTATGGAGTTATCCATTACTGCCGTCAATTGTTGCATAGTAACAAGCATTGGCGCGCTAGAAGTACTAGGGGTCGCCTGCGCGGGCATAACTGGTATAGACACGGAAGGAGAGGATGTAGAACTATCTCTACTTCCTTCATCTGAGGAATCATCCTGGGCAACCTTACTATTTGTGACAGTACTGTCCTTACTTTGTTTGGACGCTATGGCACAATTATCACATATATTTGAAGGGGGAACCACATTGGCTTCCATACATACAGAACATGATCTATCTGAAGGTACAGACATGTTAAACAGGCTTAAACTGGTTAATAAAGCACAAAAAACGTTTTAAAACAAAACCGTTACTGTCTCTTTAAATGTTAAACAGGGCACACTTTATTACTGAATATGTGAAAAACTATGAAGGAATTATCCAATATTTACCACAATTTTCACCACAGTGTCTTAATGCAAGTAAAGTATTGCACCCCAATTTTCAAGATGTTATCCCTTAAAATGTGGAAACGAGAGCCGTTTGCAATTTTAACCCCACTACAGTCCCAGCCACAGCCTTTGTTGCGACTTCACCTATCCCAGGGGGGTATACGATACCAATCCAAGCCTTCTAGGAACGTTTTCAGTGGATACCAGACCCTCACACATGCAGCTGCATGCACTGTACTCAAAAGTAACTGCGCAATAATGGCGCGAAAATGAGGCTCTGCCTACTATAGTGAAAGGCCCTTCCTGACTGGGAAGGTGTCTTAACTAGTGCCTGGCGAAAAAAAAACTTTCACCAAACAATAAAAGTGTGAAAATTATTTCAAACTTTAAAAAACAACTTAAATAAACAATCGATTTAGCCCTTAAGAGTGTCCACCAGTTAATAGCCCATAATAAGCCCTTTATTCTTTCTAAGTCTAAGAAAATGGCTTACCGATCCCCATGAGGGAAAATTACAGCCTTCCAGCATTACACAGTCTTGTTAGAAAAATGTCTAGTCATACCTTGAGCAGAAAAGTCTGCAAACTGTTCCCCCCAACTGAAGTTCTCTCAGCTCAACAGTCCTGCGTGGGAACAGCAATTGATTTTAGTTACTGCTGCTAAAATCATACTCCTCTTTTAAACAGAACTCTTCATCTCTTTCTGTTTCAGAGTAAATAGTACATACCAGCACTATTTTAAAATAACAAACTCTTGATAGAAGAATAAAAAACTACAACTAAACACCACATACTCTTCACCATCTCCGTAGAGATGCTACTTGTTCAGAGCGGCAAAGAGAATGACTGGGGGGGCGGAGCCTGGGAGGGGCTATATGGACAGCTTTTGCTGTGCTCTTTGCCATTTCCTGTTGGGGAAGAGAATATTCCCACAAGTTATGGATGACGCCATGGACCGGACACACCAATGTTGGAGAAATAGTAGAATAGGGCTGCATCCTGATTCGGGAACTTCTCCGCCACCACACTAGCCAAAATGCAAAAGGCCTTGGACTACTTGCCCAGCATCTTGGGAAGCTTCAAATACCGCTTTTTCCTTTCATCTTCCTTCTTCTTCCCTTTCTCTGTCTTATCGTCATCCTTGATCTCATGTACCTGATCCACTGGCAACAATGAAAAGATCTCCACAAATTACCTCTTCCAAATTCTTTCACCTCAGCCGTAAGGGGCCAAACGAACACAAGCACGGACGACCCAAAGCTTCCTCCGACACCTTCAAGGAACTCCCTGCCGAAATAATACTTGTTGACCCAGGCACCGCCCCTTCCTTACTCGCTGAAGGTATTAGGTGCTCTCTTGGCAGTGATCAGAGCACAGGGAATCTCCATTGCCCCCTTATTTGGACTCATACCCACAGAATGGTATCTTTCCTTCAGGAACATGGATGGAAAATCATTGTCCCCAAAAGTTCCTTATCCCCAGCCACAAGGGTGGTTTTTCTGGGGGTGATAATAGTCTCTGTTCAAATGCATTTGTTTCTCACAGATACTCTCAGAACCAAACTTAAGACTGCCCGCCATTCCTGGCAGATGGCTTATTCCTCATCTGTAGCACAATGTATGGAAGTAGTGGGCCTTATATTGGCAGCGTCAGATACAGTACCTTTTTGCTTGCTTTCCTCTTTGTCCTCTCCAATTGACCATGCTTTAACAGTGGTCGAAGTATTTTTCGCAACTGAAACAGCAGATAGAGCTCAGTTTCTCTCTCTCATCCATTTGTTTAACCTATCTGGACTGTAGTCATTATGGTCTGATGGGTTGGGGTGCTGTTTGGGAGTCCAGGAGATGACAGAGAGTATGGTCCCCTCAGAAGGACGAGGTTGCCTATCAACATCCTAAAACTTTTTTTTCCCTCTTCTTCCTCTTCTTCCCTTACTTTATTTTATGGATTTACTAGAGATGATTTTCTGGTAGAAAAAAACAAAAGAACACAGCGATCCTCAAAAAAGCTTCTCCTTTATTTTCTCCATATGCGAAAAATTGAAAACATACAAACTTAGGCAACAAGCCTTAAAAAGAAAAGTGCAGGTTTATCATGGCTAGGAAGCAATCAGCCCTACATATTTAGGATGGTTCCTTAATCATGGACATGATTGGCTGCCATTGCACCCTGCCTAATATACCTGTAATTGTATCCCTATTGGTCTAAAGATTCTCAGTGATTAACCCCTTCAGTACCTATGTTTGATATTCAACATTAAACCTATCCTAATTTAATTCAATTAATTAACGGCTAGATTACAAGTTTTGCGTTATGAGTAAAAAAAGCAGCGTTAAGGCTCATAACGCTGCTTTTTCACTACCGCTGCTATTACAAGTCTTTTAGGTACAGCTGTCCCGCACACTTTTTTGGCCAAACCGCAAATTAACTTACGCAATTTTCGTAAAGTCTTTTTTCAATGGGACTTCCATAGCGCCGATATTACAAACTTTTTTTGGAGGCCAAAAAGTGAGCGGTACAGCCTATCCCGCAAGATTGGTAACGCATTCTGAAGTCAGTAGTTATGAGTTTTACACTACAAAGCTGTAGCATAAAACTCATAACTAAAGTGTTAAAAAGTACACTAACACCCATAAAATACCTATTAACCCCTAAACCGAGGCCCTCCTGCATCACAAACACTAAAATAACATTATTAACCCCTAATCTTCCACTCCCAACATTGCCGTCACTAGAATAAACATATTAACCCCTAAACTGCCGCACTCCAGCCTCGCAAAAACTAGTTAAATATTATTAACCCCTAATCTGACGCCCCTAACATTGCCGCAACCTACATTACAGTTATTAACCCCTAATCTGCCGTCCCCAATGTTGCCGCCACTATACTAAAGTTATTAACCCCTAAACTTAAGTCTAACCCTAACACCCACTAACTTAAATATAATTAAAATACATCTAAAGAAAACCTACTATTAATAACTAAATAATTCCTATTTAAAATTAAATACTTACCTGTAAAATAAACCCTAACCTAGCTACAATATAACTAATAGTTATATTGTATCTAGCTTAGGGTTTATTTTTATTTTACAGGCAAGTTTGTATTTATTTTAACTAGGTAGAATAGTTACTAAATAGTTATTAACTATTTAATAAATACCTAGCTAAAATAAATATAAATTTACCTGTAAAATAAAACCTAACCTGTCTTACACTAACACCTAACCTTACACTACAATTAAATAAATTACCTAAATTAAATACAATTAACTAAATTAAATACAAATACCTAAATTACAAACCCCCCCACTAAATTACACAAAATAAAAAACAAATTACAAGATATTTAAACTAATTACACCTAATCTAATAGCCCTATCAAAATAAAAAAGTCCCCCCAAAGTAAAATAAAAACCCTAACCTAAACTACCAATAGCCCTTAAAAGGGCATTTTGCGGGGCAGTACCCAAAAGAAATCAGCTCTTTTACCTGTAAATAAATACAAACACCCCGCCAAACAGTAAAACCCATCACCCACACAACCAACCCCCAAATAAAACCCTAACTAAAAAACCTAAGCTCCCCATTGCCCTGAAAAGGCATTTGGATGGGCATTGCCCTTAAAAGGGCATTTAGCTCTATTGCTGCCCAAACCCTAATCTAAAACTAAAACCCACCCAATAAACCCTTAAAAAAACCTAACACTAACCCCCGAAGATCCACTTACAGTTTTGAAGACTGGACATCTATCATCAACAAAGCCGGGAGAAGTCCTCAACGAAGTGGCAAGAAGTCCTCAACGAAGCCGGGAGAAGTCTTCGTCCAAGCCGGGAGAAGTGGTCCTCCAGACGGGCAGAAGTCTTCATCCAGACAGCATCTTCTATCTTCATCCATCCGGCACGGAGCGGGTGCATCTTCAAGACATCCGGCTCGGAGCATCCTCTTCTTACGACGACTCCCAACTAATTAAGGTTCCTTTAAGTGACGTCATCCAAGATGGCGTCCCTTAGATTCCGATTGGGTGATAGAATTCTATCAGCCAATTGGAATTAAGGTTGAAAAAATCCTATTGACTGATGCAATCAGCCAATAGGATTGAACTTCAATCCTATTGGCTGATCCAATCAGCCAATAGGATTGAGCTCGTATTCTATTGGCTGATTGGAACTTTTAAGCTGTCTTCTGCTGTAAGAATGGGCTGATGTTTGCTAATTATGTTAGTAACATCATTAGACTGAAGGCTGTAAGTGGTGACTAGTGTTGGTCTCTGTGTGTCATAACCTCTCATTACATAACCTGGCATATTGTTAGTACCCCTTAACATGTTGTTACAATCCATTCTACTGACTTCCAGGTGTGCTCTGTTTATCACTTTTAGTGAATAACCTCTCTCAGCCAGGAGCCGCTTCAATTTTTTACTCTCCTCATTGAAGTCTTCTTCCAAGGATCAGTTCTGCTTGATCCTCATGAACTGCCCCTTGGCCACCCCAAATCCCATGTGATGAGGATGATTAGATGTGATAGGCTTACGATAAAGAGTGGTAAGAATTCTTCCACTCATTATGTCCCCCTTAAGCTTCACATCTAAATAGGGTATAGTGTCAACTTCAACCTGTGAGGTAAACTCCAGGCCCACCTCATTGGAAGTCTTGTATCTCAGCAACCTCTCCCACCCAAACAAAATGAGATTGTCAATGAATCTCTTATACAATCTAATCTTATCTCTGAATGGGTTCTTGTCTCCAAAGACATAGGACAGCTCCCACCAACCCATAAACAGATTGGCATATGAAGGGACAAATTTTGCCCCCCATCGCCGTCCCACGTCTGGAGATAAAAAGTTTGTTCAAATTTAAAATAATTGTGGGTCAGGAGGAATGTAAGGGCCTCCACTATAATCTCAATTAAATCCACATGATAATTACTAAAGTATTGTAACATGTATTTCACGGCCTTAATGCCATGCTCATGTGGAATAAACGAATAGAGGCCCACTACGTCGACTGTCAACCACTTACAATTGTTATCCCATTCAACATTCTCCATAATTTGTATAAGGTGGGTGGTGCCTTTGAGATAAGATAGTAAAAAATGGATGATGGGTTGTAGGAGGGACTCAATCCAACCTGATAATTTCTCAAATAACTATACCAGATACTATCGGTCTACCTTTCACCCCCACCAAGGTTTTATGTACCTTGGGGAGGTGATGGAATATAGGAATAACAGGTTTTTGTACCATCAGGTATTCAAAGGTTTCAGAGTCAATAAGTCCCTTCATTAAGCCATCATCCAGTAAATGTCTTAACTCAATCCCAAACCTCTCAGTGGGATTGAAGCTCAACTCTCTGTATACCTGTGTATCGGTTAACTGTCGTAAGGCCTCTCTGACGTAATCGTCTCTTCCCATCATTACTATACAGCCCCCCTTATCTGCCTGTTTGATTACAATGTCCTTCCTTTTACTTAGCTGTTCGAGTGCCAATTTGTGAGCTGGGCTCAGGTTATGTGTTATTTTGTGAGGTTGCTCTGAGAGCTTAATTAGATCCTCTTCTACTCTGTGATGAAACTGCAATTCACATAATCACTGTTATGATGTATACATAATATTGTATTTTCTGTTTTTCTGTAACCACTTGAAAAGTCAATAAAAAAAACAAAAAAAAAACCATCCTAGAACTTCATGCAATTTTTTGGGCCCTTCAGTCTTGGCCCCTTCTCAAGCATGAAAAATTAATTTGGTTCCAGTCAGACAACATCACTGCTGTGGTGTACATCAATCATCAGGGAGGGACTTGAAGTCCCTCAGCTATGAGAAAGGTATCTCACATTTTGTTTTGGGCAGAGGAAATCGGGCATTCACATTCCAGGAGTGAAATATTGGGAAGAAGTTTATCTAAGTCATCATTCCGTCCATCCAGAACAGCGGTTCCCAACATTTTTTCTCTCCCGTACCCCTTGATTAGGATTTTCATTTATGAGTACCCCCTCTCTTCATTACCCCCACCCATCCCTCAAAATAAAGCAAGCACTTTTTTATAGGGGAGGTAAGCTATACCTGAATGGCATATGACTGTACGTGTATCAACAGGGTTAAAGCTCAAATCTCATTCTCAGGAGGAGCCCTACTGTGTGGCTGGCACCCCTGGCAGCTACCTAGTTGCCCCTAAACACGGCCCTGGGGGGGAGTCAAAGTGTAATGATCAAAAAAATAAATATTGAAATTTGTGAGATCAGATCGATATTAACCACCCAGCCACTATAAACGTTTTGAGTTGGAAGTGAAGCAATCTGAATCAAGCAAGCACTAGCAGCAGTACTTTACTTACCAGCACTGACTATAACTTATTTGGGGATGCAGACCCGCCTCACCTGTGTGACTCGCAACCCCCACAGCTCTACCACACATGTAAACACAGCTATGCTGCTGCAGTGCCGCTTCAAACAGCGCACTCGCAGTCAAAATTTTGTGCACAGCACGGGGGTCGGTGAAGCAGGAGGCTAAGCTATCTGGTGACACAGGGTGATCATTAATATGTGGACCAGAGTCATCCACACCCGGTCCACATATTTCAGGTGCAGGGGCTCCCATCTGCCTATATGCCAGGCCAGGACTTTTCTTGTCACTTTCCGGCTGAGTGCTCCTTCCTTCCACAGTTTAACGATGCTTATTAGTCGATGACCCATTGAGAGTGCCCTCCCCCGCATCTTCCGCCATTACCAACAATATTTTTGGGTACCCCCAACCGGTCTGCCAAGTACCCCCAGGGGTACGCGTACCCCAGGTTGGGAACCACTGATCCAGAAGAATGATCTCTTCATCAGGACGTGTTCGTTCAATTAGTTCTGAGGTGGGGACTTCCAGAAATAGATCTGGCATCCAAATTGAACTACAAACTTCTGGTTTATGGCGTCAGGCCAAGAGATCCAAGAGTTTGCATGATAGATACTACACAATTTGGATGCGGTCAGAGCCTTACAATGTTATCTTAAGGCTACTAAAGATTTTAGCCTTCTAATTTATTTGCCCAAATTTGTGGTCCTAGAAAAGGTAAAAAGGCTACGGAAGTGGCCTTAGCATCATGGCTAAAACAGACTATTCATAAGGCTTTCTTGGTTGTAGGAAAATTGGCCCCAAAAACAGTAACTGCTCATTTTACTAGATCTGTATCTACTTACTGGGCCTTCAAGAATGACGCTTCCTTAAAAACAGATTTGCAAGGCAGCTACCTGGTCTTCTCTTAATACCTTTTCTAAATTTTTATAATTTAGATTTATATATTTTCTATGAAACTGCTTTTAGCAGGAAAGTCTGCAGTGTCCAGCAAATAGGAACTTCCATCTTTTGTTTCACCCGTCCTTAATATGTATCCCACATGTTATGGAGACCTATGGACTCATCATCTTACGAAAGAAAACAGAATTTATAGTTACCGATACATTTCTTTCTTTCAGGATGATGAAAGTCCATAGGACCCACCCAGATATTTGCTATATGGGTGACAGTTTTTATTTGCATCTTTTAACCCTGCTTTCTGTCTTTCCTACCTTTTCTGTCTATCTCCTCTGCTCGACTATATGTAAACTGAGTTGGAGAGGAGGTGGAAGGGATTAATGAGGAGGGCGGAGCTCTAATGAGGAGGGCGGAGCGTGCGGGCGTACCGAATGGCCGCACCAACCTAGAGCTCCTGCAGTGGCATTGACGGGGCTCTCCCTAAGGCTCCTTAAAACTCAGTGGAGTGCATGACGCTGGCACCTAACTGCAAGGTAAAGGTCTGGAGATCCCGTAACTGCCTTCCCAGCGCTGTAACTAACACAGGGATGTTACTATACTGAAAGCAGCAGAGGCCGCAGTTGAAGCCTACTTTTATTTTGGCCCGCGCTTAGCGTGGTGAAGATGCGTGCTGGGACACTGTGACCGGAGGTTAAATATAGCCTCTTGTATTAAAGCAGACAACTTCTAAGCAGCAAAGCGGTCCTGACAAAGTTATCTACGAAGGTCCGGTAAGCTGTCCACCAATGTGAAGCACTTAACATAACCGCCATCTTTACCACATGCTCATAAGAGCCAATACTCTCTTTATGTCTTAAAAGGATAACCAAGCCAACAGATTCCCAAATACCTTACATTAGCTTCAAGATTGCTCACTTTGGGAGCACTATATGGATACCATGATATTGCGCTTCACAGTGCATAACTTTTACTAAATGATTAGCTCCTCCACATTCCTAACTCAGTTATATTAATCACATTGGGGTGAGTGGTATCAGACCTGCTGCTGAGGGGACAATATCAAGACTTATATATACAAAATCTTTTATCATCTTGTCATTGCCAATATGGCACAGCGCAGAACCAATAAGACCGATAAGAACTTAAAACCTCACATAGCGACTAACTCTCTTAACGCCTTTTTTAAAAGCGCGGATAATAAGAAAAAGAAAATTGATCCTCCACAAGCTGGTAGCGAGGATGAGGACCTGTCAGATAACCCTGATACCATACAGCCAACTACTTCCCCTCTTAGCCCGCATTCACGCTCAGATGACGGCCCAGTGACACTAAAGGCTATGGAGGCTCTTATTAACCAGGTTAAATCTTGTATTAAAACCGAGTGCGCTGAGCTGAAAAAAGATTTCAATGAGCTGGGATATAGGGTTGAAACCCTAGAAGATAACAGGTATGAGATTCTCAAAGAAATATCTCTAACCAATGAGTGATTGATCCTATACCCCTCGCAAGAGCTCACAGATCCCTGCGGCCCAAGCCCAGTGAAAATCAACCCCCAAGGGACATTATAATATGCTTCTCAAGCTACAGAGACAGGGAGAAAATATTCCAGATGACACGAACACAACCCAACTTCCCATACCTGGGTGCAAAAATCCAAATCTATCAAGATCTTTCCGCCAGAACGCTTCTACTCAGAAAAGAATTTGCCCCTTTTACCACCCACCTTCGATCCCTCAAAATCCCATATAGGTGGGGTTTCCCTGTGTTCCTACAAATCATTAAGAATGGAAAGCGCTTTGAATGCACATCCCCAGAGAAGATAAACGACTTCTGTCAACTCTTGGACATTCTTGCTCCAGAAGCTATAATCCCCGTTTCTCCTAAAATCGTAGCACCCCATCCAAAACCTCAGATGAGACTTTGGTTTGAAGTCATCAGTAAGCAGAACAGAAAGAAAATTTGCACCAATCCTGTCATTCCGGTGGACTCCACTGGAAAAGTGATGACTTGATTTTGTACCCTGTGAAGTCGTGAGCATATGGTTCCACACACCCACTTTGGGACAGTATTTAGTACTCATTTGTACTGACTTTCACCACTACTGAACATTGTCACCAACCATCCAGAGACTCCCACTTTTAAATAGCCAGACCCCTGGCTCTTTTCAATGAGTTTCTGTCTTAACTGAGAGACAATGTCATGTTAAGTTACATTATATAATATGTTATCCACTTAGCCCTTTGTTGTGGGCTTATAATTACTTGCTCCCGGCCTTGCTCTCTTACTTAGTCTTAACTCTTCTGGAATTCAGAGGGACTAAACTGATCTTACTACCCTCTTTCCACTCTATTTCTACCTCCCTCTCTCTCTTTTTTCCTATTTCTTTCTCCACAATAGTTTAAATTGTGAGTGATATCTCTTTTTGTTTATTTGTTTAAAGTTTAAAGTGTATTTTGGTTTTCCTTTTCTTTTTGTTTTTGTTCTATTTGTGCGTTTCCTTATATACAGGGCACAATAAGGTTATTCCGCAGTAACGGCTAGATTTAGAGTTTTGTCGGTAACGACCCGCGTATCTAACGCTGGCTTTTTTCTGGCCGCACCATAAAAATAACTCTGGTATTGAGAGTCCACATAAAGGCTGCGTTAGGCTCCAAAAAAGGAGCGTAGAGCATATTTAACGCAACTTCAACTCTCGATACCAGAGTTGCTTACGGACGCGGCCAGCCTCAAAAACGTGCTTGTGCACGATTCCCCCATAGGAAACAATGGGGCTGTTTGAGCTGAAAAAAAACCTAACACCTGCAAAAAAGCCATTGTTTATTGGCTATGCGGAAACACTTCCTACGTCTGCACCTAACACTCTAACATGTACCCCGAGTCTAAACACCCCTAACCTTTCACTTATTAACCCCTAATCTGCCGCCCCCGCTATCGCTGACCCCTGCATATTATTATTAACTCCTAATCTGCCGCTCCGTAAACTGTCGCTACTTACATTATCGATATGTACCCCTAATCTGCTGTCCCTAACACCGCCGACCCCTATATTATATTTATTAACCCCTAATCTGCCCCCCACAACGTCGCCTCCACCTGCCTACACTTATTAACCCCTAATCTGCCGAGCGGACCGCACCGCTATTATAATAAAGTTATTAACCCCTAATCCGCCTCACTAACCCTATAATAAATAGTATTAACCCCTAATCTGCCCTCCCTAACATCGCCGACACCTAACTTCAATTATTAACCCCTAATCTGCCGACTGGAGCTCACCGCTATTCTAATAAATGTATTAACCCCTAAAGCTAAGTCTAACCCTAACACTAACACCCCCCTAAGTTAAATATAATTTACATCTAACGAAATTAATTATCTCTTATTAAATAAATTATTCCTATTTAAAGCTAAATACTTACCTGTAAAATAAACCCTAATATAGCTACACTATAAATTATAATTATATTATAGCTATTTTAGGATTAATATTTAATTTACAGGTAACTTTGTAATTATTTTAACCAGGTACAATAGCTATTAAATAGTTAATAACTATTTAATAGCTAAAATAGTTAAAATAATAACAAAATTACCTGTAAAATAAATCCTAACTTAAGTTACAATTAAACCTAACACTACACTATCATTAAATTAATTAAATAAAATATCTACAATTAACTACAATTAAACCTAACACTACACTATCAATACATTAATTAAATACAATATCTACAAATAACTACAATGAAATAAACTACCTAAAGTACAAAAAATAAAAAAGAACTAAGTTACAAAAAATAAAAAAATATTTACAAACATAAGGAAAATCTTACAACAATTTTAAACTAATTACACCTACTCTAAGCCCCCTAATAAAATAACAAAGCCCCCCAAAATAAAAAATGCCCTACCCTATTCTAAATTACTAAAACTTCAAAGCTCTTTTACCTTACCAGCCCTGAACAGGGCCCTTTGCGGGGCATGCCCCAAGAAGTTCAGCTCTTTTGCCTGTAAAAAAAAACATACAATACCCCCCCCCCAACATTACAACCCACAACCCACATACCCCTAATCTAACCCAAACCCCCCTTAAATAAACCTAACACTAAGCCCCTGAAGATCATCCTACCTTGTCTTCACCTCACCGGGTATCACCGATCGGTCCTGGCTCCAAAATCTTCATCCAACACAAGCGGGGGCTGGCAATCCATCATCCGGTGGCTGAAGAGGTCTAGAAGAGGCTCCAAAGTCTTCATCCTATCCGGGAAGAAGAGTATATCCGGACCGGCAACCATCATCTTCCAAGCGGCATCTTCTATCTTCATCCGATGAGGACCGGCTCCATCCTGAAGACCTCCACCGTGGACCCATCTTCATCCGGCGACGTCCAACTGAAGAATGACGGTTCCTTTAAGGGACGTCATCCAAGATGGCGTCCCTCGAATTCCGATTGGCTGATAGGATTCTATCAGCCAATCGGAATTAAGGTAGGAATATTCTGATTGGCTGATGGAATCAGCCAATCAGAATCAAATTCAATCCGATTGGCTGATCCAATCAGCCAATCAGATTGAGCTTGCATTCTATTGGCTGTTCCGATCAGCCAATAGAATGCGAGCTCAATCTGATAGGGAGGGCAGAATAGGGGTTAATACTATTTATTATAGGGTTAGTGAGGCGGATTAGTGGTTAATAACTTTATTATAGTAGCGGTGCGGTCCGCTCGGCAAATTAGGGGTTAATAAGTGTAGGCAGGTGGAGGCGACGTTGAGGGGGGCAGATTAGGGGTTAATAAATATAATATAGGGGTTGGCGGTGTTAGGGGCAGCAGATTAGGGGTACATAAGGATAATTTAAGTAGCGGCGCTTTGCGGTCGGCAGATTAGGGGTTAATTATTGTAGGTTGCTGGCGGCGACGTTGTGGGGGGCAGGTTAGGGGTTAATAAATATAATACAGGGGTCGGCGGTATTAGGGGCAGCAGATTAGGGGTACATAAGTATAACGTAGGTGGCGGTCGGCAGATTAGGGGATAAAAAAATTTAATCGAGTGGTGGCGATGTGGGGGGACCTCGGTTTAGGGGTACATAGGTAGTTTATGGGTGTTAGTGTACTTTAGAGCACAGTAGTTAAGAGCTTTATGAACCGACGTTAGCCCAGAAAGCTCTTAACTCCTGCCTTTTTTCTGCAGCTGGAGTTTTGTTGTTAGATTTCTAACGCTCACTTCAGCCACGACTCTAAATACTGGAGTTAGAAGATCCCATTGAAAAGATAGGATACGCAATTGACGTAAGGGGATCTGCGGTATGGAAAAGTCGCGGCTGAAAAGTGAGCGTTAGACCCTTTTTTGAGTGACTCCAAATACCGGAGGTAGCCTAAAACCAGCGTTAGGAGCCTCTAACGCTGGTTTTCATGGCTACCGCCAAACTCCAAATCTAGGCCTAAGTTAATTTAGCCTCACCAACCTATTCTCATTAGAATATCGACACTTACAGCAAAATGTCTAAACACAACCATCCCAGCCAGTTTAGACTGTCTACACAAAATGTTAAGGGCTTCCTTTCCCCACAAAGCGCTCTATAGCATTCCACAATTTTTATAAAAGGAAAAATGATATCATCATGTTCCAAGAGACCCATTTCAAAAAAACTATTGAACCCTCACTCTCAAAACTCTATCATGACCAACACTTCCTAAGCTCTGGCCTCATTTGTACTACTTAATAAATATTCAGATATAGAGGGTCGCTTTTTAATTTTAACGGGACTGTACTTTGGCAGACCAATTACATTGGTCAACATTTATGCACCTATCCGCCCCAAGCCTTCTTTTTTTCGTAAAGTTATCAATCAGATTTTAGATATATCAAAAGGTCCTGTGTTCCTGGGTGGTGACTTTAACTTTCCACTCAATCCATCACTTGACACATCCTCGGGTAAGTCCTACATCCAACACTCACAGATAAAGGCCAATTGGCAGGCCATGTGCATTATTCCTTTTTTTGATACCTGGAGAGCCACCCACCCAGTCACCAGGGGCTCTACCTTTTTCTCAAATCCCCAACGCTCATACACACGGTTAGATTATATTCTATGCGAGCAACACATGCTTACCTCACTCACAGACTCCAGGCTATATCATACCACTTGGTCGGATCATAGCATGGTCTGCACCACTTTCCTGTGGTCCGCTAAACCTAGATACCAACAACGTTGGAGATTAAATGACCACATATTCCTTGACCCCTTAATAAACACGGATTTAGCAGAAAGACATCTGCATTTTTTTCTTTCAATGACCCTTTAGCAACTTCTGCAACTAACAACTGGGAGGCATATAAGTGTTACATGAGGGGGGTGATTATGGGACATACACATAAGCAATGTAAACAGAGAGCAGCCCAATTTATCTCACTAACCTCAGACTTTAATAACTGCGAAGACGAACTAAAACGTAATCCTCAATCTACACTGCTCCTGCAGAAGTCCAAACAAGCTAGAGAAGCATTAAACCAATACCTAATCAAGAATGCCCATATGAGGGCTCTCACATCCAAGTAAATTTTTTTTATTGAAAGTAATAAGGCTGGGCGCCTCTTGGCCAGATCTTTGAAGAAGAAAAGATATAAAACTTACATAGCTAAAATTACAGATTCCAGCGGAACAATCTATACAAATAATGCTGATATTGTTAACCAATTTGCACAGTATTATTCCTCTTTATACAACCTACCTACCCCAGATTTAGACACTAAGCTTAATCGAATAAACAACTACCTGAACCATGTTAAGCTCCTCTAAAATAGAATGCAAAGCATTGGATGAATAATTCTCCACCCAGGAAATCCTTTCTGCCATCAAACACCTCCTCCAAGGTAAAGCCCCGGGCCCCAATGGGTTTACCCCTAAATTTTATCATATGTTCAAATCCCTCCTATCCCCCCATCTACTGAACATGTACAATTCTATCGACCAAAACTGTCAATTGCCACCAACTCTGCTTGAAGCCACAATATCCGTAATTCCTAAACTGGATAAGTCCCCTGATACGGTCTCTAACTACCGCCCCATCTCTTTAATAAACATTGATATTAAATGATACGCCAAACTGTTAGCTGTGAGAATAAATAAGCTCCTTCCCTCACTCATACATACTGATCAGGTCGGATTTATCCCGGGGAGGGAGGCTAAAGAGAATACTATCTGAGTTCTTCACACTTTAATCTCTTCCTCTAAAATGCCCTTAGCTCTTCTTTCTACAGATGCCGAAAAGGCCTTCGACAGGGTGGACTGGTATTTCCTTTGGTCCACTTTATCGAAGTTTGGGTTCTCTCAGGTGCTGATCTCCCATATAAAAGCTCTCTATCATAACCCTACAGCACACATTAATGCTAATAATACACTTTCACAGAATATCTATATTAGAAATGGCACGCGTCGGGGTGCCCTCTCTCGCCATTGTTGTTTGCTCTGGTGGTGGAGACTTTGGCCGCTCGGGGAAGGAGCAATCACCTTATACAAGGTGTCCCCTTTGGCGAGATTCATCAAAAATGTCTGCTGTATGCAGATGACATCATTTTTACACTACGCTCCCCACTCACCTCTCTTCCCACTCTCCTTGAAGAGTTGGAGGAGTATAAGCTTGCCTCAAACTTCTCCGTTAATATGGAGAAGTCGATGCTGCTACCAGCGCATATTACTGCAGATTAACTATTAACTACTGAACATGTACAATTCTATCAACCAAAACTGTCAATTGCCACCAACTCTGCTTGAAGCCACAATATCCGTCATTCCTAAACCGTATAAGTCCCCTGATACGGTCTCTAACTACCGCCCCATCTCTTTAATAAACATTGATATTAAATTATACACCAAACTGTTAGCTATGAGAATAAATAAGCTCCTTCCCTCACTCATACATACTGATCAGGTCGGATTTATCCCGGGGAGGGAGGCTAAAGAGAATACTACCCGAGTTCTACACACTTTAATCTCTTCCTCTACCTCTAAAATGCCCTTAGCTCTTCTTTCTACAGATGCCGAAAAGGTCTTTGACAGGGTGGACTGGTATTTCCTTTGGTCCACTTTGTCGAAGTTTGGGTTCTCTCAGGTGCTGATCTCCTGTATAAAAGTTCTCTATCATAACCCTACAGCACACATTAATGCTAATAATACACTTTCACAGAATATCTATATTAGAAATGGCATGCGTCAGGGGTGCCCTCTCTCGCCATTGTTGTTTGCTCTGGTGGTGGAGACTTTGGCCGCTCGGGGAAGGAGCAATCACCTTATACAAGGTGTCCCCTTTGGCGAGATTCATCAAAAATGTCTGCTGTATGCAGATGACATCATATTTACACTACGCTCCCCACTCACCTCTCTTCCCACTCTCCTTGAAGAGTTGGAGGAGTATAAGTTTGCCTCAAACTTCTCCGTTAATATGGAGAAGTCGATGCTGCTACCAGCGCATATTACTGCAGATTAACTATTATACCTCACAACGCATACATCCTTTCAGATCACTGAGAAAATTCACTATTTGGGGATAGATATATCTCTTAGCCAGACAGAATTATTTAATCTTAACTATGTCCCCCTCCAAATGGAAACTACTAAATTCCTTGAACTCTGGCATAAGCAGGGGCATCTTTCTTGGCATGAACGCATCAATGCAATAAAAATGAATATTCTCCCTAAATACCTTTATTTATTCCAAGTCCTTCCCCTGGACCTCCCCATGCACTACTTATTGAAGCAACAAAAATGATTTGACTCATTTATTTGGTCGTATAAAAGAACCAGAGTGAATAGGAACACTTTGTTCCTAAACAGAGAAGATGGAGGCTTGGGGTCCCCAAATTTGATAAACTATTACAAGTCGGCCTATTTGGCGCGTATAGTTGCCTGGAAGCACACTCCACTAGAAAAACCCTGGGTACAGATGGAGACCTTTTTGGCGAGTGGCTTAAACCTAGGAGATCAGTGTTGGATGCCACAAAGATGTAGACCCCCTGTAGTCTGGGTCAACTATTATATAGCTGCCACATTACGAACATGGGACAAATCTTTAGTGACAGATAAATCGATATCAAGTCAAATATCTCTTCTTTCCCCACTACTAAACAACCCCCTTTTGTTGCAGTCCCATACCATTCAAATACCTTTAATTGCGGGTATACCCTCTAACATACCAGCATACATATTACTACAGAAAGGACTTATGCGCCCCCGAGCGGAAATATCCCAGCTGCTAGGCCCACCATTTCATCAATGGTTTCCCTATCTACAAATTAGACATGCCATAATCAATAGCCCATATAAAGCGGACCCCTTACTCCCTTTGAAACTTTATGCACGACCCCTTCAGTAACCAAATCTCACATATCCATAATATATAAGCTTCTAAGAGGGTCTTTTCCTGATAGGAGTCCTGCATTTATTATAAAATGGGAAAAAGAGCTGAATATTGAGTTAACTGACACTCAGTGGCACCACATTTTCATAGAAACCAAAAAATCATCTGTATCTTTAATCTTAGCAGAAACAAATTTTAAATTACTTTCAAGATGGTATTTATCCCCTCTGGGCCTAGATAGTATCTTCCCCAGCTCCTCCTCATTGTGTTGGAGACACTGTGGAGATACGGGCACCCTTTCCCACATCTGGTGGTTTTGTCCCCTTCTCCGAACATACTGGGACAGTATAAATAAACATGTTGCTGTGACTTTAGGGAGCCCCATTGAATTCACTCCAACTATTGTTCTTCTGAACGATATCCCAAATGTCACTTGTATTTCTAGGAGGAAACTACTCCATTGTATGCTTAACTGTGCCAGACGCTTGATAACCAGGTTCTGGAAGAAAGTAGTTATCCCCACATACTCTATGTGGGTTAGGGAGGTAAACCATGTACTTGAATTAGAAAGAATACACTACACGTTTATTGGTAAACAAGACTTTATTGCTGATGTTATATTTATCTGGGAACAAGATATATAGATTCATTATAAGGATAGAGTGTTCAATCAATTTTTTTATGTTTAATGTATAATGATTGTAGGCTAAAACATATTAGGATTCTGAAAGCATCTGCGCTACTGAAAAACTCTCTGGGAAAGGAATCACTAAATTGTATAAAAGGGTCTTGATGTTGGTATAACTGATTTGTTTATGGTTGATGTTGGTATCTGTACAATTATGCCGCTGTATTTTTGTAATCTTGTTTGGAAAACAATAAAAATTATTTAATGGAAAAAAAAAAAGCTCTAATGAGGGTTCTTGACCTCCTCCTGGTGGTAGGAAGTATATCCCACATGTTATGGACACCTACAGACTGTCATCATCCCGAAAGAAAGAAATTTATCGTTAAGTATAAATTCTGTTTTTGAGAGCTAAAAGTAGTCAGTAGTCAAAAGTAGAACTAAACATGTTTCACGTGCAGTGGCAAAGGGTCAGTTCATACGCTTTAGGCACAATTGTTCACAGATATCTCTTTTTGAGAAAAAAGCCACCAGTTTGACCCAACTTTTGAGAGGTGGAGGCTACTCTAATTATATTATTTATAAAGCTAGAAGGGAGGTTGTTAATTTATCGAGGGATGAATTGTTATTGGATTGTTAACAGGAATTGGGGATTGACATCTCCAAAAAATGTACACTTGATTAGCACTCTAATTCCCTAATGTGGAAATATTTGCTGAGTTTCAGGAATGCGGATCAGTGAATTAAATTAAAACATAACTTTTATTGGACTATATATTAAAATTAAATGGAACAAACAATACTTTAAAAACCCAGGAATGAGTCAACTTTGATAGGAGTATGAAGTAGAGCTTTAATAAACCAATTTGGTAGTAGCTATAAGATAAATCTTAATATATATTGCGACTAGAATACTGCCAACTATCTGAGTTATCCGTTTCTAATACAGGTAGGGGTTAGCCTAAAAGATTTTTGGAACAATCATGGTTCTAGTTTATTTACTGACACATAATGCCAGATTATGTAGAGTAGTGATTATGGTATCTTGTGGTATACCATGTACTTAAATATAAGATTCGGTGTATTTGGGTTGCTTTTCCAATGTTAACCACTTCTGAAGAGTGATAAGCACCCTATTACGAATATCAAATTGTCACTAGTAGTACATAACTGTTATTGCACTATCAGCCTAGTATCAGAATCTCACTAGGAGTGCATATATATTTGTTCTTTTAAAATATTTGTATTGGATAACTTTCTTCAGCTAGCGAATAGATAACACTGGATGAGTGTATTCGTAGTATATTTATAAACACCTTTGTATGGGTCTCATCAGTGTGTTTGTCATATAGTCTAGGTATTCTAGGTTCAGACTTTTATCAAGATTTACTACAGTATATTGTCTGATTTATTGGCTCTTTAAATTATTTATAATGTAGGTAAACCTGTGGATTTTAGCTGCAGCTGTCGTAACATAGTATAATGTGTTGCTGATATGGCTTGTTTATAAAGCTCTAAGTGGTATACAAGGTTAATCACCAGAGTTCTGATAGTACTCTAAATTTTAAGGAGCTGAATATAGATCGAGTAACTTTCAATCATTTGTTTGTTATATAGTATCGAAACCTCTTACTGCAGCATAATTCTCGCGCTGCAAATGTATATCGATCTATCAGCAGTGACTTAGCACCATTAACGTTATAGTTTTTATAGTTATTGACCACTTGGTTGCTCTAAAGTTATTAATATCAGCGTGTCACTAAGGACACCTAGTGCTTATATTGCAGCCTGATCGTCACCGCTAGTAAGCTGACAGTAGCTGATAGCCAATATTTTGTCTTATGACTGGTAGCGGTACTATTGTAACCACCTTATAAAATGATTTTGCCAGATTCAGTTTCCCACATTAATACTAAGTGTCGGTATATATGTATGCAGAGATACCTGCCGTTATAAATACTGGGTATAAGCCATTAAATATGACTTCAATTTTAAGTATTAGCTGTATCCCTAAATAAAGTACCGAGACAATACCGATATCGCTGCAGTTTGTTATTAAAGTTGGTTACCAATTATAACCCTAAATCAAAGTTTTTCCTGATATTAAAACACATAAAAAAATTTCTATAAGGAGCCCATTTTAACTCCCAACCTCCCCTGACATGTTTCGCCGAGCAATTCGGCTTTCTCAAAGGGTTTTACGGAGGTGAAAACTTGGCGGGTATTTAAACCCACTGACTCCGCCTATCATGAGCATGTCATGAGTTGTTTAGCGAATCACAAGTGGGGGTGTGTATGTTTACCTTTGCCCACGTCTGCGTAAGATATGAGATTACACATGTTTCATTCTTTTTTAGTCATTATTTAGCAATCTAATCTTGCGTATTTGATACATTTTTGGGTAAGAGTATGTACTAATATATTTGTTTCTAAAGAGGAGTATAGTTCTATTAATATATTAGTGTATTTTTGTAGCACTTATAATAAAGAATTCTATTGTTACGGTTCTTGTTTGGCATAATGTAGGTCACCGATATATGTGTTTTTTACTCGCCTTGAAGTAAGTTGACTGAGGAAAGTGCTGTAATTTATCTATATAAATAAATGAGCTAATGTATAAGAGACTAATGTTGAAGTTCTGGTTGCCTCTAGCAAAGTTATTATTTCTGCTTTTTTATACTCATGACACTATTTCAAGTGTCACTAGAGCTATAATGCGCACCTCAATTATATTAACAAAACTAGGTTGTAAGTATGTGGGTGATATAAAACGTATTATAGTGTCATATAGATGCTAACAGATTTGACTATGGGTTTCTTAGCCATTGCATATATCTAGTGCTTAGTATTTACCTAGAAAGTGTTTACTTAAAGTGAGTGTACTTGTTAACAAGAGAAAGTGTCAATGTTTAATAATTAGTGTTAAGGTACTGATGTTTGGTAGTATTACCTAAAATAAGATTGTTATAAAATCAAAACTAAATAATAATGATGATAGTGATGTGAGAAATAAAGTAAAAAAGTTTTTTTGAAAAAATATATTATTTTGTGTATTAATAAATGTTTTTCTAAAAACGTGAAAAAGAAAAAGAAAAGAGGGGATTTTTTTCTGTTTTTTATTTTTTTTAAAAAAGTGCACTAATAGATTGTGAACATATTTACATCCGTATAGTTCGGTTAAGATGTGTAGTAACTGGGAGTACCTCCTTCCTGGATTCATCATCCCATATATTCCAGCAAGGGTCTTAATAATTATCTGTGTAACTGTACTTATACATAAAAACTGATTATTTCTGTAATTATAAGTATGTAAAATAATTATTGTGCTCATTAAGTCCTTGAGGTTGGACTGAGTTCATTAAAAAAATCCATCTACTTTCATGTTGTAGAAGATTTTTTGATAAATCACCTCCTCTTATACCCAAACTTATCTTCTGGATTCCTGCACAGGTAAGTGAGGTGTTTTTCCCTTTATGGTACTTTAGAAAATGATAGGCCACTGACGTGAGGTTTTTCCTGTCCTGTAGGTCTTTCGCTGCATTTTTTATATTCCGAAGATGTTCTTGTAAGCGGGTTCGTAACTTACGTGTCGTCATGCCTATGTATATTTTAGGGCATCCACATTTGATCATGTAAATGACCCCTGAAGAGTTGCAACTGATATATGCTTTTATATCATGAGATTTACCAAATCTGTCTTTTATTCTGTGGGTTTTTTTCATGTGTTTGCAACTACTGCATGTACCACAAGGGTATGAGCCTTGTACAGTAGTTTTCTTGATAGTTTTCCTTTTTTCCAGAAAATGACTTGGGCTTATCATATCTTTCAGATTTTTGCTTCTTCTGTAGCTCACATCCACTCTATTCCCCAAATGTTGTTTTAATATGGGGTCTGATTGCAAAATCTTCCAGTGTTTGTTTATCACATCAATGACTTGTTTGCTGTTTGAGTTATAAGTCATAATAAGTCTTGTTTTGCCGTCAGATTTTTTTCTTTTTGATTGTAGTAATTCATTTCTATCGGTTGAGCGTGCTCTTTTTTTGGCCTTTCTGATAGATGTCTTACTGTAACCTCGTTTTTGTAGTCTTTCATCCAGCTCTTGTGCTCTTTTTTTGAACAAAGATTCATCTGAGCAATTTCTTTTAGTTCTCAGGAACTCTCCGATTGGAAGTGATTTGATGGTATTTGGTGCATGATCACTTGTGCTGAATAGTAATGTATTTGTTGCTGTGGATTTTCTGTAAAGATCTGTCCCTATCTGGCCATTAGGGTTTTTGAATATTAATAGATCTAAAAAGGGCACTTCCTTTTGACTTGTATGATATGTTAATTTTATATTGAGTTGATTAATATTTAGTTCCATCAGGAACTCATCAAGTTTCTCTTTGGGGCCCTCCCAGATAAATAGAATGTCGTCTATAAATCTAAGCCAACAGGGGATGAATTGTGTATACTTGTCATATTTGTCAGAGAATACTGTTGTTTGTTCCCACCAACCTAGGAATAAATTCGCATAGGTTGGTGCGCATGCTGTACCCATTGCTGTTCCTTGGGTTTGGAGGTAGTACCTATTATTGAAAACAAAGAAGTTTTTAGTCAGTACAAATTCGAGTAATTTCAAAATAAATTGATTATGATTTGGATTTTCTTCAGCGGACATGTCTAAGTAGTATTTAACTGCTTTGAGACCAAGTTTGTGGCTTATGCTGGTGTATAAGGCCTCTACATCGGCTGTCACTAGCCATGTGTTGTCATCTAACCAAATATCCTGTAACTGTTGCAGAGCTTCTGTGGTGTCTTTAATATATGAGGAAATTTGTGTTAGAAATTCTCTTAGTCTGCTGTCAACATATTTGCTGGCTTTTTCCGTGAGATTGTCATTGGATTGTGACCACAAGAGACATAAATAACATGATTTTCATGGTGTGACATTCGTTACTTATTTCAGTGCACAGTATTCAGATGTGTGTAATATAGTTTGCAAACAATTTGCAATGCTGACGTCTGATGATGACCTTATAGGGGTTGTTGAAAAAGGACTTAGTAGTTCATTTAGGAAAGCTAAGACAATAGCTAATTATGTATCACCATCACATTGCCCCTTTCCCAGTGGCCTTCCTGGTGTACGTTAGATAGCCCATAACTCCGACCCCCAGCCATGGATCAAGGCGCTTTTTGAACTGAAGCAGCTGGAGGCCAAGGGCTTTCCAGGGACACCCTGGAAGGGCTGCCTCTCCCCCAGGATCACCCTGAATACACCATCCTTATGCCACTAGACACTGGGGAACAATGGACGCAATGGAGGTGCCAGCCTGTCTGGAGGGGTGGGAATGGCGGGAGATGTGAAGGTCAGATAAGGCTTGTTATCAAGATTAGTTCGAGTATAAATGTTGTGTGTCTTTCTCAATAAAGGGAACTTCGTGTTTTCACCTGAATACTAGTCTGTCTAGTTATTTGGGTGGGCTTCTGCTAGAATTACTTTCTCAACTACATAGCGGCAGGTTCTAGGTATCGGGAGGATCCTTTGGCGGAGCTACCCAGTCGGAGTAGCCGGAATCCGTCACAAGAGTCATAGACAATTTTTCCTCTATGATTACTCAGGACACTTTTACTTTCAATAATTGCCTTAACTGTACCTCGGACTATGTGGTGTATTTAATAAACTGTGATTCTTGCCACCTTCAATACGTGGGACTTACCACACGAGATGGTAACTCTAGGATTAGAGAGCATCTCTGTAGCATTCACATAGTTCAGGCAAAAACAACCTTAGTACAGAATTTTTCAAGAACTCATGCCAAAAAAGTTGACATTCTGTCATGTTATGGTATTGAAAGAGTGTTAAAATCAACAAGAGGGGTAGTAGACAAAAGGTATTGGCTAGACAAGAAATGTACTTGATTTTTAGATTACAAACAAGGGGCCCTTATGGTTTAAAGTCACAATATGATCTCATTAACTACTGGCAATAAATTTAATCACACCTTGTAGTTCTGTAATGTATTAATATGTATATAGGTTTGATTATTTTAGACACAATTTTTCTTTATGACATCTTTAGCTATGTCTAATTTTTGTATAATTCTTGTAATATTTTTGTATATTTAAGTTATATTTCTATTCTGGATTCATAAAACACTCCACACCTGGTGTTATTGTGCTGAATCACATTCATGAGATACTGAAACTTGTTTAACTCTGAGGGACACCATATGTATATTGGATGGCAATGTAACTGTCATGTCCCCATGGGGTCTTGAACTTTGGTCTCTCATGTTGTATCCCAGTGACTTTTCACTAAACCACCAGAGGGCTTTAGTTGTTGTAATTGTAAATGTACAATTCCCAACAGACTATTTAAACCTGCCTGGCTATCTTTGCCCTGACATAGAGTCTCTCAGTCTGTGCTTTTGTTTGTAAAGAAGAATCCTTTTGCCTTGAAGCCTGATTTTGGACTGACCTGCTGGATTTTCTATCTTGCCTGTTTTCTAACCTCTGCTGCCTGGACTTCCAAGGCCGGTGCTTAACCTCTGCCTTCCTGGACTTCCAAGGCCTGTGCTTCACCTTTGCCTGCCTGGACTGCCAAAGTCTGTGTTTAACCTTTGCCTGCCTGAACTGCCAAGGCCTGTGTTTAACCTTTGCCTGCCTTAACTGCCAAGGCATGTGTTTAACCTTTGCATGCCTTAACTGCCAAGGTCTGTGTTTAACCTTTGCTTGCCTGAACTTCCAAGGTCTGTGTTTAACCTTTGCCTGCCTTGGAAAACCTCCCTTTAGCCACTATTATGGGAGATATTACTTATCTGTGGCAAAACTGTAAGATCAGAGACATTCATTTGGTCAGAGACATCAAAACTGGAGAATTTCAAGGCCAATGCTTTGTGGTTTTGCAAGATCAAAGATCTCTACAGGAGGCATTAACTATTTCTTGCCTGAACTGCCAAGGCCTGTGTTTAACCTTTGCCTGCTTGAACTGCCAATGCCTGTGTTTAACCTTTGCCTGCTTGAACTGCCAATGCCTGTGTTTAACCTTTGCCTGCCTTAACTGCCAAGGCCTGTGTTTAACCTTTGCATGCCTTAACTGCCAAGGTCTGTGTTTAACCTTTGCTTGCCTGAACTTCCAAGGTCTGTGTTTAACCTTTGCCTGCCTTAACTGCCAAGGCCTGTGTTTAACCTTTGCCTGCCTTAACTGCCAAGGCCTGTGTTTAACTTTTGCCTGCCTGAACTGCCAAGACCTGTGTTTAACTTTTGCTTGCCTGAACTGCCAAGGCCTGTGTTTAACCTTTGCCTGCATGAACTGCCAAGGCCTGTGTTTAACCTTTGCCTGCCTGAACAACCAAGGCCTGTTTCAACGTATGCTCAATCTTGTTCCTGAAACCACATTCCCTTGCTGTGATACTGGCACATGCTCAGCTTGGTCCTAAAACCATGTTTCCTTGCTGTGATACTGGCATATGCTCAGTCTGTTCCTGAAACCACATTCCCTTGCTGTGATACTGGCGTATGCTCAGCTTGGTCCTGAAACCACGTTTCCTTGCTGTGATACTGACATATGCTCAGTCTGTTCCTGAAACCACGTTCCCTTGCTGTGATACTGGCGTATGCTCAGCTTGTTCCTGAAACCACGTTCCCTTGCTGTGATACTGGCATATGCTCAGCTTGTTCCTGAAACCACGTTCCCTTGCTGTGAAACTGGCATATGCTCAGCTTGTTCCTGAAACCAAGTTCCCTTGCTGTGATACTGGTGTATGTTCGGCTTGTTCCTGAAACCATGTTCCCTGCTGTGACCTGCCATCGCTCAGCCTCTGCTGTGTTCGAGTTATCCTTATACTTGGCCTTGCAAGTATTCTGCCTCTGATACCAGCTCCTGTATTTCTAATCTGTCATTATGCCTAAAAGTAAGAAGGCTACATTAGCCCCATACAATAAACTAGAGCCTGTAACCAAATTTGCCTCTGCAAATGAGCTTTATTCTGCAGACCCAACACCAAGTGTGACAGTATGTCAGGATCAAACATCGGAGCTAGCAGAGGTGGTCCGGTACCTGTCTTGTCAGACCAAGTGACCACAATGACTAAGGTAATCCAAGAACTCTCTCAAGTATATGTAAAACTTCCTGACCAGATTTGTTCTTTTGTGAAACCTTTGGTCAACACAGTAATAAAGATATTTTTCAAAAGTTACTACAATTTATGCTGTCTGAGCCTAACACCCTATCAGGACCAACTCCATCTTCATCAGTTAAAACTTCCTCACACAGCAGTGATCCTCCTTAGGCATCCCTTCCTGTTAGTGAAAAGATAAGAAGGAGGACTCAAGGACTTTGTTTTTATTATGGGTCTGCTAATCATGTAATTTCATTTTGTCCAGTTAGACCCACTACACCTGCCAGCTCTGAGAAACAATCCTCTTCTGATACATTATCATCTCCTCTTAGAAGAATTTCTAAGACAAAACCATCTCAACTGAAAGCTGTTAGCACTACTCAGGGTATTAAGGGAAGTGCTACCAGACTCACTGTCCTAAAATCTATGGTACCTGAGCAGAGCTTTTCAGCACCAAGATCCAAAACTAATTTTCATGAACCCAGTAAAAATACAGAGATTACTTTGGTATCAGTATACCTTGCACCAGATGCTTCAGCCTCTTGTCCTTCTGATGCTAGCTCTGATTTGGGGTACAGAATAAAGACTACTTCAAACTATGCCTGATAGAATGAAGCAAGGTACTGAGTACAGTGATATCTGCATTCCTGATTTAGAACATGCAGTCCCTAAGTAGAGAGTATCCACAGTTACTTTGCTGCCTTCTCAGAGAAGTATTGAAAAGGTTATTTCCAAAGCCCCCTCAACCTGTTCTCTAAATGATCTCAACGCATCTAGCCCTTTGTCACATTCTGCTGCCTCAGATTTGAAGTCAAATGCTCCAGAATATCCTGTTTCTGGTCCTCAGTCATTGGAGAATAATGCTGACGCCATCACGTCTGACTCTGATGCCTACTCCACCATTGAGGAGTTCTCTAAACCAGAACAAATAACTTCTCAAACTGCTATATGGAGAAGGGGTCCATCTAAAGCTTGTAATTTCCCTTTGTCAAAATCTTTTTATGGAGATTAAACTCAAGTCAGGGGACAAGTAATTGCAGCTGTTGCTAAGAATGCTAAAAATCTTGCTACACAGATAGCTGTTGGGAATTCTCTTCCCTCAGAAACTCCTATTATTCTACCATTCTGCACTACTAAAGAAATGTCTGATGGATATTCTACACCTGATAAAGCATAAAACCAGGAGGAGAATACCTTGGAATATACCAGTAAGCCACAGACTTATCTTGCTGCTATCAGAAGATCTAATTATCCCAAAGTTTATCAACATACTTTGTCTGGCTTTGTGTAGGTAACTCCAGTTCAGACACGTACACCCTCACTAAATGATGTGCTTCCTTCACCTCGCCTGGGAATATCCATTCTCTGCAGTTTAGAAATGGTAGAAGCTAACAAACAAGCATCTTTCCCTTCCGGTTCTGTTTGCAGCCTGACCACTAGAGGCATAGGAGAAACCTCTGTTATTTCAGCTTTTTAACAGCCAGCACATAACTTTTTTGTTTGCATGGAAAACCTCCCTTTAGCCACTATTATGGGAGATATTACTTATCTGTGGCAAAACTGTAAGATCAGAGACATTCATTTGGTCAGAGACATCAAAACTGGAGAATTTCAAGGCCAATGCTTTGTGGTTTTGCAAGATCAAAGATCTCTACAGGAGGCATTAACTATTGCTTGCCTGAACTGCCAAGGCCTGTGTTTAACCTTTGCCTGCTTGAACTGCCAATGCCTGTGTTTAACCTTTGCCTGCCTGAACTGCCAAGGTCTGTGTTTAACCTTTGCCTGCCTGAAATGCCAAGGTCTGTGTTTAACCTTTGCCTGCCTGAACTGCCAAGGTCTGTGTTTAACCTTTGCCTGCCTGAACTGTGAAGGCCTGTGTTTAACCTTTGCCTGCCTAAACTGCCAAGGTCTGTGTTTAACCTTTGCCTGTCTGAACTGCCAATGCCTGTGTTTAACCTTTGCCTGCCTGAACTGCCAAGGTCTGTGTTTAACCTTTGCCTGCTTGAACTGCCAATGCCTGTGTTTAACCTTTGCCTGCCTAAACTGCCAAGGTCTGTGTTTAACCTTTGCCTGTCTGAACTGCCAATGCCTGTGTTTAACCTTTGCCTGCCTGAACTGCCAAGGCCTGTTGTTACGGTTGCCTCCAGGCTGGCTGGAAGTTGGACCGTAGAAAAGGATGCTCCTAGCGCTCACCAAAGGAGCAGCAGCACCGTGGTCACTCTATAACTACTGCGTAGCCACCATCAGTAATGCAGACTATATGAACCACCGCTGCTGGGCTGGTATCTCGCCGTCTGCTCTGCGCCCTAGACCTACGACCAGGCTCCAGTAGGTGAACCTCTTCCTTCTGTAGCAATCCCTGTAGCTAAGGGAGTATGAAAAGCATAGCAATCCCTGTAGTGATTATAAGCTGTCTCCTACAAACATGAGTCAAAGCTGCAAGTTAGAGGGTCAAAAATAGGTCTCATGTGCTGGAGCACACAGCCTGCTTTTATTCAGGTTACATGCAAACAGGACACTCTCAGGGGGAGGCATAAAATCCCCCATCACACATTTGATATTAGATAGAGAGACACTCCCTTTGACAGGCCGCAACATTTACTTCAGCAGATAACATTACACACAATAAAACAATGCAGTCCACCTTATCAATACTAGTCTGATTAGACAATGGGAAAGTTGATCACTAAACCTAATTAGAGCTGATCCCAGCAAACTTGTATTTAGAATAGGTTTCTTGAAGCAGAACAAAATTTAACTCTTAATGGCACACAATGAAACTGAACCAAGTGGGAGAAAGCCAGGGACAAGTCATTTCACAGGTCTGGGGACATAGTCTTAAAGGGGCATTGTTCATCAAAGTCACAATATGTCCCCAGATGGTTCTTAAAGGGCCACACACACCCAACAAAAGTCAATATGTCCTCAGGGGCACAATCTTCCAGGGGCCATAGTCATGTGGAAGGAGGCTGGCAAATAGGCTTCTCCAAAATCCAGGGAAGCAGGGCAATTTTTCATTTAAAGGGCCAGTTACAAACAGCAGTTTGTAACATATCTCCCCTTTTGGAGGGAGACTAACCAGGCACCTGACCTTCTGCCGGTCAGTGCCCAAGTTAGTCTCGCAACCCACCCACAAATAATCGCTAGCAGCAAAGTAGCCCCCCCACAATACGTAGTACTGGCCTGTAAGTTCCAGGTTGCAGGATGAAAGTGCAGCATCCTCGGCCTTCCTGGCGCAGCTGGGCAAATAGCTGATGGTACTTGGGGGGCAGAGGCCAGCGGCACTCTGCCCTGGTGCCAGCGCTTCTGCTGGGGTGAGGGGTTTGCAGGCCAGTCCTGTAACAAGGGGGTCTGTAGGGCAGAGGCCAGCAGCGCTCTGTCCTGATGCCAGCTCTTCTGCTGGGGGAATTGGGGCATAGTCCTGCCCTGTGGCAAAGGGAACGTGGGGGTCAGAGGGGGTTAACATCTCCACTGTTAACCCTGGGCCCAAGTTAGGAGTTAGCTGGGGAGGGGGAGATTGGCTTACCTCCTCCTCCTGATACTCCGGTGGCCGTTGGGAAGGGAGGTCGATGCTCTCCGCTTCCTGTGGAACATGCTGCGGCTGGGGAGAGAGACCGGTTGTCTCCTCTCCCTGGAAGGCACACTCCGGCTGGGGAGGGAGGTCGATGCTCTCCCCTCCCTGTAGCTGGGTCTGTCGCTGGGGATCTGGGCCGCCTGCCCAGCATCCCTGTAGGGCCGGTAGAGAGACTGCGGTCCCATCTCCACCTGCCTGCTGGGGGTCCTCCAAGGACCAGTCTATGAGGCCTGCTGCCTCTGGTATCTCTGGTTGGGGAAGGAGACTGGTTGTCTCTTCCCTCTGCACAGTATACTGCCGCTGGGGAGGGAGGTCGCTGCTCTCCTCTCCCTGTGGAACATGCTGCGGCTGGGGAGAGAGACCAGGTGTCCATACCCTCAAACTCCACAGTTGGCGCTCAAAGGCTCGTGCTGCTTCGTTCTCAGTAGCCAATTCCCGGATGAGGCGACTGACTACCTCCTGCGCAGGGTCTGGACCATATCGGACTAGCCGCCTCTTTACCTCTGGAACGAAATCCGCGCCCTCATAGCGACGGATCAGGTTAAGGTGCTCTTCACAGGGTTCTGACCAGTATCTTGTCAGCTCCATGCTGCTGTAGGTAGGGACGCTTTGCAGTGGCTAGCGTTGCCCTCAATAACTTTCCTACGATACCAGTGCTGTTGTGGTGCTGCTCCTTGCGCTAGGACGCCAATCCCACCGCTGCCGCCAAATGTTACGGTTGCCTCCAGGCTGGCTGGAAGTTGGACCGTAGAAAAGGATGCTCCTAGCGCTCACCAAAGGAGCAGCAGCACCGTGGTCACTCTATAACTACTGCGTAGCCACCATCAGTAATGCAGACTATATGAACCACCGCTGCTGGGCTGGTATCTCGCCGTCTGCTCTGCGCCCTAGACCTACGACCAGGCTCCAGTAGGTGAACCTCTTCCTTCTGTAGCAATCCCTGTAGCTAAGGGAGTATGAAAAGCATAGCAATCCCTGTAGTGATTATAAGCTGTCTCCTACAAACATGAGTCAAAGCTGCAAGTTAGAGGGTCAAAAATAGGTCTCATGTGCTGGAGCACACAGCCTGCTTTTATTCAGGTTACATGCAAACAGGACACTCTCAGGGGGAGGCATAAAATCCCCCATCACACATTTGATATTAGATAGAGAGACACTCCCTTTGACAGGCCGCAACATTTACTTCAGCAGATAACATTACACACAATAAAACAATGCAGTCCACCTTATCAATACTAGTCTGATTAGACAATGGGAAAGTTGATCACTAAACCTAATTAGAGCTGATCCCAGCAAACTTGTATTTAGAATAGGTTTCTTGAAGCAGAACAAAATTTAACTCTTAATGGCACACAATGAAACTGAACCAAGTCGGAGAAAGCCAGGGACAAGTCATTTCACAGGTCTGGGGACATAGTCTTAAAGGGGCATTGTTCATCAAAGTCACAATATGTCCCCAGATGGTTCTTAAAGGGCCACACACACCCAACAAAAGTCAATATGTCCTCAGGGGCACAATCTTCCAGGGGCCATAGTCATGTGGAAGGAGGCTGGCAAATAGGCTTCTCCAAAATCCAGGGAAGCAGGGCAATTTTTCATTTAAAGGGCCAGTTACAAACAGCAGTTTGTAACACCTGTGTTTAACCTTTGCCTGCTTGAACTGCCAATGCCTGTGTTTAACCTTTGCCTGCCTGAACTGCCAAGGTCTGTGTTTAACCTTTGCCTGCCTGAACTGCCAAGGTCTGTGTTTAACCTTTGCCTGCCTGAACTGCCAAGGTCTGTGTTTAACCTTTGCCTGCCTGAACTGTGAAGGCCTGTGTTTAACCTTTGCCTGCCTAAACTGCCAAGGTCTGTGTTTAACCTTTGCCTGTCTGAACTGCCAATGCCTGTGTTTAACCTTTGCCTGCCTGAACTGCCAAGGTCTGTGTTTAACCTTTGCCTGCCTGAACTGCCAAGGTCTGTGTTTAACCTTTGCCTGCCTGAACTGCCAAGGTCTGTGTTTAACCTTTGCCTGCCTGAACTGTGAAGGCCTGTGTTTAACCTTTGCCTGCCTAAACTGCCAAGGCCTGTGTTTAACGTATGCTCATCCTGTTCCTGAAACCACGTTCCCTTGCTGTGATACTGGTGTATGCTCAGCTTGGTCCTGAAACCATGTTTCCTTGCTGTGAAACTCGCGTATGCTCAGCTTGTTCCTGAAACCACGTTCCCTTGCTGTGATACTGGTGTATGTTCAGCCTGTTACTGAAACCATGTTCCTTGCTGTGATACTGGCGTATGTTCAGCCTGTTCCTGAAACCATGTTTCTTGCTGTGACCTGCCATCGCTCAGCCTCTGCTGTGTTCAAGCTATCCTTATACTTGGCCTTGCAAGTATTCTGCCTCTGATACCAGCTTCTGTATTTCTGATCTGTCATTATGCCTAAAATTAAGAAGGCTACACTAGCCCCATTCAATGAACTAGCGCCTGTAACCAAATTTGCCTCTGCAAATGAGCTTTATTCTCCAGACCCGACACCAAGTGTGACAGTAACAGGCAACTATGTCGTTTTCAATGTATAATGAGCAGTATTGTAGTAGTTCCACCTTAAGTGTTGTTGAAGGGTGTTACTTATTAATTTGGTTTTAGCCAATCACCTGATAGATTTGTTTGTAAGTAGCATCTACATGCCAGATAAGTTAGGCTATGAGTACGACTTATGGCAAAAAGCGTAAGCCCATCTAACATGTAGCACCCTTCATGCTGCATTCTATTAAATTTTGTGTCAAACTTTTATGCATCAATAAATATTACAATTTATTGTTTGACTTGGTAAGATATAGTGTTAAAACAATATCCCAGTCTCATTCCACAAACAGCACAAATAGTGAATGCACAAGGAGAGTTATAGCATATCAAATTTACTCCCAGGAATGTCCACTCCATTATACTTGGGCTCTTGACTGTAAATAATTTAAATGGCTTGGAAAGAAGTCACTGCTTGCTGGTTTGATAAACGTCCAGAAAGGGCAAAACAGTCAAAGAGAATGTATATTCAAAGCATCCATAAATCACAGAGGTTGAACAGGGTGTTGTGATAAGAGTAGTTTTCTATAAATGGGGAACAATTTTAACAAAATATTCATTCTAAAGTTAACCCACCAAACGCTTAATGCTACTACATATACATCATGGAATAAAGAAAAAAAGCATCTTATATGAGCACTAACTTACAAGATCACCATTTATCAGTTAAACACCCTAAACTTGAACACAACTAACGTAAAAATTTGACTTTTAATATGCATTTTAAATATCCACAGGACATATACAGTATATGGTGATCTTGTGAGTGCTCATATAAGATGCTTTTTTACACCTTAATGTTGTGATAAAAGACAGTTCGTTCACCAGCTCTGCAGTGTAGACAAAGTAGCCTGGCATCCTAGGCTCATAACAAAGTCTTTTTTTTTTCTGCCGAACTAGAAAAATTGCATTGGCACTTCGAGCTTATTCTACAATCCTACTCCTTTCTCCTCAACTACCGTTTAAGATCTAATGTAAACTCCCACCACACTTTACCACCTGCTACTTAGCACAACCTTTGCAATCCACTTCACAATAAATAATATATATATAAACGTATTAAAACATTTTGTGATTTAGCCTGTGTACCATACTATATCACAACAAAGCTTTGAAATCTTCACTCCTCCATCAGTACATTCCTTTAGCACCATTTTGGTAAGTGAAGTATTGCACTGGCTTGAAGTCTGCATTGGATTTCCAGCATCTTTCCTGGGGCATCAGTATCACAATTGTTTTGGCTTCTGTGATACAATCTGAAAAGAGATTGGGGCTGAGTGTGGCTTCCGTATAGTGTAGTAATTGTTACTATTATTATTTAAAGTATTGTATTAATATGCATTTTACTTTGCTTTATTGAAGTATATATTTTTGTATTATCTTCACACCTTACTAGATGTCTCCTTAAAGGGACAGTAAAGTTCAAATTAAACTTCCATGATTTAGATAGGACATGTAACTTTAAAGAACTTTCCAATTTACTTTTATCATCAAATTAGCTTTTTTGTCTTAGTATTTTTTGCTAAAGGCTAAACCTAGCTAGGCTCATAGGCTGATTTCTAAGACTATGCAGCCCGACTCTTATTTCACTGCCTGACTCTGAATAGTCACACCTTCCTTAAAGGGACAGTTTACTCAAAGTGTTCTCCCTTTTAATTTGTTCCCAATGATCCACTTTACGTGCTGGAGTGTATTCAATTGTTTACAAGTATTTCCTTTACCTTTATATTGATTTAGCCTGTGGAATCCCCACCTATTTTGAAAGTTTCTGCCCTTTGGTCTAAGCTATAGGTAAGCTGTGTAAACACAATCAGCAGATTAAATTACACTCCCCGTGGGGTATAGAAAAGCTAAGGTAATAAAATGTTACATTTTTTTTTCCCTCCCCATTGTTGGTTTTTGGTTTACAGACAGATATAAGATAAAGAAGCATGTGTATGTACACAATGTGATAAAGTAATGAGATCTGATTATACCTACAAGCTCAACCCATTTTAATAGGTTGAGGTTTCAAAACACAAAAAAAGCTATTTCATATACACAAATAAACCTTAAAAAGCTAATTTGCATACATTTTATACTCTGCAGTTGGTAAAAAATTAATTGAAATCACATTAAGGGAAAACTATTTTACAGTATACTGTCCCTTTAATAAACACAGTCTCCTTTAACGACTATCACCTTTTCTCTCTATTTATCCTGGCCTCAACTAGAGATGTTTGCATAAAAAGTTATCAGAATTTCTCACATCATATTCTCAGTTTGACTCTATGCAGTTTGCCTTTCATTCCCAATCTTCATTTAAAATATTGTTTATTGTGGATTGTGCAACAATAATAATTGTAACTATAATTAACTAAATATTCTGCTGAAAGCATTGTTTAAAGGGACAGTCAGAAATTATATGCAAATAAAATCGTAGTATAGTTTTAAAACTCTTATTTTCTAATGTACTTCATTTATTAAATATGTACCCTTTTGTACCCATATTTTGATTGGTTCAGCCAATCGGATTTTTCTACCTTAATTCCGCTTGGCTGATAGAATCCTATCAGCCAATCGGAATTCGAGTGACGCCATCTTGGATGACGTCACTTAAAGATACCGTCATTCGTCGTTAGTCGTCGGGAAGAAGAGGATGGATCCGCGTAGGCTCCTCTGAAGATGGCTCCGCTCTGCTCAGGATGGATGAAGATTGAAGACGCCGCCTGGATTTAGACTTCTATCGGATGGAAGATTTCTTCAGCGCCGCCTGCATGATGACTTCATCGGATGGAAGATTTCTTCAGCGCCCCTTGGATGATGACTTCTGCCGCTCCTGATCTCCTCTTCGGTTCCATCGGTGGTCGGCTGGCTGAACATGACTCAAGGTAGGATGATCTTCAGGGGGGTAGTGTTAGGTTTATTTAAGGGGGGTTTGGGTTAGATTAGTGGTATGTGGGTGGTGGGTTTTAATGTTGGGGGGGGGGCTGTATTTTTCTTTTACAGGCAAAAGAGCAGTTTTCTTTGGGGCATGCTCCGCAAAAGGCCCTTTTAAGGGCTGGTAAGGTAAAAGAGCTTTGAACTTTTTTAATGTAGAATAGGGTAGGGCATTTTTTTATTTTGGGGGGCTTTGTTATTTTATTAGGGGGCTTAGATTAGGTGTAAGTAGCTTAAAATTGTTGTAATATTTGTTAAATGTTTGTAACTTATTTTTTTATTTTTTGTAACTTAGCTTTTTTTATTTTTTGTACTTTAGTTAGTTTATTTAATTGAATTTAATTTTAGTTATTTGTAGGTAATTAATTTAATTAATTTAATGATAGTGTAGTGTTAGGTTTAATTGTAACTTAGGTTAAAATTTATTTTACAGCTAATTTTGTATTTCTTTTAGCTAGGTAGTTATTAAATAGTTAATAACTATTTAATAACTATTCTAACTCGCTAAAATAAATACAAAGTTACCTGTAAAATAAATATAAATCCTAATATAGCTACAATGTAATTATTAATTACATTGTAGCTATCGTAGGGTTTATTTTACAGGTAAGTATTTAGTTTTAAATAGGATTCATTTATTAAAGTATAGTGTAGTGTTAGGTGTAATTGTAACTTAGGTTAGGATTTATTTTACAGGTAAATTTCTCTTTATTTTAGCTAGGTAAGCTATTAAATAGTTAATAACTATTTAATAGCTATTGTACCTAGTTAAAATAAATTGAAAGTTGCCTGTAAAATAAAAATAAATCCTAAGATAGCTGCAATATAATTATTATTTATATTGTAGCTATATTAGGGTTTATTTTAAAGGTAAGTATTTAGTTTTAAATAGAATTCATTTAGCTAATAAGAGTTACATTTATTTAGATGTATTTAATTAATATTTAAGTTAGGGGGGTGTTAGGGTTAGTGTTAGACTTAGGTTTAGGGGTTAATCATTTTATTACAGTGGCGGCGGTGTAGGGGGGGCAGGATAGGGGTTAATACATTTATTATAGGTGGCGACGGTGTAGGGGGGGGACAGATTAGGGGTTAATATGTATAATGTAGCTTGTGGTGGGCTCCGGGAGCGGCGGTACAGGGGTTAACATATTTATTATAGTGGCGGTGGGCTCCGGGAGCGGCGGTTTAGGGAGTGATACATTTATTTAGTTGCGGCAGTATAGGGGGGGCAGGATAGGGGTTACTAGGTATAATGTAGGTGGTGGTGGGCTCCGGGAGCGGCGGTTTAGGGGTCAATACATTTATAAGAGTTGCGGTGGGGTCTAGGAGCGGCGGTTTAGGGGTTAGTAACTTTATTTAGTTGCGGGGGGCTCTGGGGGCGCCGGTATAGGGGGTAGAACAGTGTAGTATAGTGTGGGTGCTTAGTGACAGCTTGTTTACATATAAACTGAACAAAAAAAGTTACTGCTTTAGTTCTTTTTAATTGTAAACAGCCGTACAATATTTAGCTAGATATAAGACGTGTCAATGTTATCTAATACGTAGAAAGTCTGGATAACCGATTCAATAGATTTTCCCTCCAATGCGCAAGCGTAAAACTAACAGATGTGGGTAACTTCGGCTTCTACAATTACAAATGCGCATGCGCGATTTAGCTGAATTGACACGCAGGCTTATTAGGAAGGGTTATGCTGGTAATGATATGCATAGGAGCGAAATGTTATTGGTCAATCATTTCATATACACACTATGCCGAAAACGATGGGCTGGGAAAGGTGACGTCATGGCCGGGTAATATTTCGTTAAAATATAAGGTTTGTAAGCTTCGTTTTATACAAAATATAGGTTAGTAGCTTTTAATAGATGATAATTATACAAAATATGGGACTATTGAGTAACGAAAAAAGTAAAAAACAATAATCCTTTAAGACCTGCTGATTCAAATATATGGGGCCGATTTACTATGCTGCGAATGCAGCAGTTTTGGGAACATAAGTTAAGAAGTAGCGGTCTTAAGACCGCTGCTCCTTAACTTATCCGTCACCTTTGAGGCGGCAGATAGCAATCATCCCGATCAGATACGACCGGGATGATTGACACCCCCTGCTAGCGGCAAATCACTAGAAATGCTTGTGCAATGTTAAATGTCGGCATTTAGTGATGTCAGCCGCATCATAATAAAATGGCCCCTATGTTTCTATCAGTGGCGTATTTAGGTTTTGTGGTAACCTAGGCAGATTACGAGTTGAGCACAAAATATTGCTTAAAGTAGCATTACGCTCACAAGAGCGCTCTTCCATAAGCTCCAATGGGGGCCTCATTCTGATCCTGTCATACACGGCACAGAACCTAAGCACAGCGAAGGGGTAAGTAGCACAGCCATGTCATTTTAAATATATATGTATATGAATATATACATATACATGTATGTGTTAATATGTGTATATATACATATTAACACATAAATACATATATATGTATATAAGTATATACATTTATATTTACAGGGAACACACAGTTTTCATAGACTCCAATGTAAAGGCACTTTAATGGCTGGTTATTTATCGCGCACCCAAAAACGGGTGAATATGCATGTTTGCAGGTGCATGATAAATCAGTGCTCCAATTGTAATCTGGCCCAATATGTTTTGGTGTGGGTGTATCGTGACTTTTTTTTATGATATTTCCAAATGAAATGTTCATGATCAAGTGTGCGTGTGTGTATATTCATGTATGTGTGTAGTGAGTGTGTGATGTGTTATGTGCATATGTATATATTTTTATGTGTGTAGTGTGAGTGTGTGGTGTGCAGTATGCATGTGTAGTGCAGTGAGTTTGTAGCACTCTGTACATGTATATGTGGGTCAAGTGAGTGTTTGTATGTATAGTGAGACTCAAAAAGTGCTACCCATCCCCAATTCTGCCTCCCTAGGCAAGTGCCTTGTTTGCCTAGGCCAAAATACGGCCCTGGTCTCTATATATAGAGAGTTTACTAGTAAAATGGCTTACCTCTTGATTAAGTGATAACAACCTAATAGAAGCAGGATTTTATACTCATTACATGACTGTGTGTAGGGTATGCAGGGATTATGTTTAGATTCCTGCTATATCTCTCAAGTATTCCTGATAAGACCACCCAGTCTCACACCAAACCGCGAACTCTTAGGTTTTTAAGGAGTCCTGTTATGCTCACAGACTGGGGGATGACAATATAGTCATTTAACCCCTTAATGACACATGTCGTACAGGGTACGTCGCACACAACCTGGTCTTTAAAGACCAGCGACGTACCCTGTACGACATCAAGGTTTAAAGCGGCTGGAAGCGATCCTGATCGCTTCCAGCCGCGTTCAAGGTATTGCTGTGATGCCTCGACATTGAGGCATCACTGCAATACCTTTTTTCCAAAACCGATGCAGAGAGAGCCACTCTGTGGCCCTCTCTGCACCGGTAGCGATGGGCCCGATAGTTGGTGGGTGGGAGCAGCTGCAGGGAGGCGGGTGGGCGGCCCATCGCTACCCGGCATCCGGTTCCTGAATGTGCAATGTGCACGCCGGGTGCCGGGAGCGTGCGGGGGCCTGCAGGGAGCGCGCGTGATCGCGTAACAGCCACTGCCACCAATGAAATTATGAATGGGAGAGAGGGAGAGGGAGGGGGGGAAATAATTTTCAAAAGGATCTGGGAGGGGGAGAGGGAGGAGAGTATTAGGGGGGGCAGCTACACTACAGAAAACATTTAATTACATGCAAAAAAAAACAAAAAAAACATTTTTTGGAGGCAAATTGGGTACTGGCAGACAGCTGCCAGTACCCAAGATGGCAGCAAATAGGATGTGGGCAAGTGTTATAGAGCGGTTTGGGTGGAATCAGAGAGGTTAGGGGCTAAGGGGGGGGGGGGTCCATCACAGCTAAACAGATATTTTTTTTAAAAAAAAAATTCATAAAAAAAAAAAAGCCTTTTATTTTAGTACTGGCAGAGATTCTGCCAGTACTTAAGATGGCGGGACAATTGTGGGGTGGGGGAGGGAAGAGAGATGTTTGGGAGGGATCAGGGGGTGGGATCTCTCAGGTGGGAGGCTGATCTCTACACTAAAGCTAAAATTAACCCTGCAAGCTCCCTACAAGCTATCTAATTAACCCCTGCACTGCTGGGCATAATACATGTGTGATGCGCAGCAGCATTTAGCAGCCTTCTAATTACCAAAAAGCAGCACAAAAGCCATATATGTCTGCTATTTCTGAACAAAGGGGATCCCAGAGAAGCATTTACAACCATTTATGCCTTAATTGCACAAGTTGTTTGTAAATAATTTCAGTGAGAAACCTAAAATTGTAAAAAATTTAACATTTTTTTTTATTTGATCGCATTTAACGGTGACATGGTGGCATGAAATATACCAAGATTGGCCTAGATCAATACTTGGGGTTGTCTACTACACTACACATAAGCTAAAATTAACCCTAGAAGCTCCCTACATTCTCCCTAATTAACCCCTTCACTGCTGGGCATAATACATGTGTGGTGCGCAGTGGCATTTAGCGGCCTTCTAATTACCAAAAAGCAATGCCAAAGCCATATATGTCTGCTATTTATGAACAAAGGGGATCCCAGAGAAGCGTTTACAACCATTTATGCCATAATTGCACAAGTTCTTTGCAAATAATTTCAGTGAGAAACCTAAAGTTTGTGAAAAAAATTATGAAAAAGTGAATTTTTTCTTTATTTGATCTCATTTGGCGGTGAAATGGTGGCATGAAATATACCAAAATGGGCCTAGATCATTACTTTGGGATGTCTTCTAAAAAAATATATATACATGTCAAGGGATATTCAGGGATTCCTGAAAAATATCAGTGTCCCAATGTAACTAGCGCTAATTTTGAAAAAAAGTGGTTTGGAAATAGCAAAGTGCTACTAGTACTTATTGCCCTATAACTTGCGAAAAACGCAAAGAACATGTAAATATTGGGTATTTCTAAACTCAGGACAAAATTTAGAAACTATTTAGCATGGGTGTTTTTTGGTGGTTGTAGATGTGTAACAGATTTTGCGGGTCAAAGTTAGAAAAAGTGTGTTTTTTTCCATTTTTTCCTCATATTTTATAATTTTTTTTATAGTAAATTATAAGATATGATGAAAATAATGGTATCTTTAGAAAGTCCATTTAATGGCGAGAAAAACGGTATATAATATGTGTGGGTACAGTAAATGAGTAAGATGAAAATTACAGCTAAACACAAACACCGCAGAAATGTAAAAATAGCCCTGGTCCTTAAGGGAAAGAAATTGAAAAATGGCCGTGTCCTTAAGGGGTTAAACAGAAATAAAGAGGATATCAGACTTAGAGTTGTTAGAACAAAAGAAATCAGGTCTGCCAATAGGGATGGATCTCAGCAGATACAAGCACTTCTTGATGGTCTCATATATAAATAGGCTAATATCACTTTAAGACTCTGACTGAAACAATAAGTGTAGATAGCTTAGAACTGTGTACTGCAAGTGGGAAATAGCAGACACCCCCCCTCCCCCTTCCTCTGCATATGAAAAGACTCTTTACACAAACAGGTGCAAGGTGGGGTACATATACCTCAGTATTCATCAGTTTGTTAGGAGTATGAAAATCAGAGCAATGTTATTTAAAATATTCAATGTAGGTATTCCAGACAGGGATATGGGTCAGTTTCAAAGGCAACAATATCACAGAAGCATCGATGTGGGTTAAAAAGTCCAACTTTTATTGGTAAATCGTAAAACGTAAAACTTACAATTTCGTAGAGGAGTGTAGGTGAGAAGACACAGCCTACATCATCTGATGCGTTTCACGCCTATTGTTTATCATTTTCTGTTGCTCATGTTTTCCTATTCTTATCCTGCAGTACTTGTTCTCTTTATGCATGATAAGGTTAAGATATACATATGTATGTGGACTTTTTCACTATGCGTAGTTGGTTGCAATATTTTCCCTGATCCCCATGATATTTGTAGCATATATATGTCAAACACTGCTGTCTTCTTTTTCCACTCACCCACTAATTAATAATTCTATGAAATACAGTGGTGTAATATAGAAAGATACATTCTGCCCATTTGAGCAAGTAAATTCTTCCTAAAGCCAATATTTGGATAATGTTTAACATAATGTAACATTTTGATCTAACGAATTTTAGTATCGGTTGTTGTGTTTTTTCTAATAATATAAAATGTTTATTGTATCAAGTGTTTTTCCTACGTAATAACAGTGTGGTGGAGGCAGGTACTAGCTCTGTGAAACTATTGGTCAGCGTCTTGCTAGATCACCCTATGGGGAGTTCCCCAAGTGTTTAAGTATCGCGCCTGACCTGTATCCACTACACTGTCTTTGAGAAAGCACCATCAGGGCGTGAAACGCGTCAGATGACGTAGACTGTGTCCTCTCACCTACACTACTCCGTCTCTGTCCTCTATGAAATTGTAAGTTTTACGTTTTGCGATTTACCAATAAAAATTTGACTTTTTAACCCACATCAATGCTTCGTGATATTGTTGCCTTTGAAACTGACCCATATCCCTTTCTATGCACAGTGAATGGGTTGTATGCCAAAAGTGCACAAGGAGCTCTTACTCTGTGAATATATTATTTAAAAATAAGCAAAACAAAAACAACAAAAAACACCTTTATGGGTTATATAAATGGATCATCTACAAAACATTTATGCAAAGAAACATCTAGTGTATAATGCTCCTTAAAAGTTTAGTTCTCCAATATTTTCTTTCTAATATTTTTAACTGCCACAATAATTAAAGGGTCACCAAAGTCAAAAGTAAAGTGTAATGATTCAGATAAACCATACAATTTAAAAATTAACTTTAATGCACACGTTCTGAGTCTCCAGCTTCTAATGAGCATGTGCAAAAGTGCACAGTATAGTATATGCATTTTGTGATGGCTGTCACATGATACTTGGGGAGAAAAATTGGATTCAATTTGAAATTTGCCAGAAAATATCCCAGTTTTCCTTTCAAGTAGGTACTATTGCATTGTCTTTTTATTTTGTGTCAGTAATTCCACTGTATTTAGTGGTCCTTTAAAATATAAAATAAAACATCTATTTCAAATGTTACCATGGTGGGTTTAGTATTATCTAAATAATCTTTGACTTCTATGTTTAATGTTATTTCTGTATAATATGACAACGCTAAATCCAGCATTGCTTTATTCCAAGTAAGTTCCTCTATCAATTCTGACATGTAAGCTTCGTTAGTGTTTTAAAACATTGTCTCCCTTTGCTGAAATTCTACTTCCATTGATCCAATCTATCGATGGGTAATTCAAATCTTACCTAATTACAAAACAGGCATGCAGCATTTCCTATTTATAAAAGCACTCGTCTTTCATCCCTAATGTAGTGTGACTTTTTGAATGTTCCTAAAAATATTTTTGTACTTCATTTTTCTCCCCATTCTTGTTTTTTAAATTCACAGTGTCTCTACATTGTTATATATCATCCCCCCAGGCTTCATTTAGATTAACAATTTGATCTTCTTCACAGCAAAAAGTTCTAGCTTTCATATGTTGCCTGTCTATGAAAATATTTGCCACCTGATACTCATAATCATCATTATCTCTAATAAGTTTCTTATTTTTGGTGTTTATAATTTCTTGCTCATGTTTGTGTGTTCTTTCTAGTATCTTGGTACATAATCATTTAGTTACAAGGAACTTGCTGATAGAGAAGTTGAGTGGCAGTGAAGGGCATCAATAATTGTTTCATGTTGCTGAGTCCTTGATACACATGGTTTTATAGCATAATAGCCTACAGCAGCTGGTGTTCCAAAGTGGTCTCCCATTTAGATACTGAACAGGCCTGGTCCTGCTTAACTTCCGAAATGAGACGGGACCAGGTGCGTTCTGGACAGTATGGCGGTAGACATAGCATTACAGCCAGCTGTGAATTGTACAAACCATTCCACTGGCAACCTGCGCAGGAAATGGATTATGTTAAAGGAATTATGTAATCATATAATAGAGAGAAAAGGATACAGCAAAATCCTGTTAATAACAAAAATAGAGATAATACAAGATCATCTGGTAATACAGAGTCTCTTATTCCAAAACCATCTGATAACACTGCACCTGAATGGACTGTAGTGTCTTATCACAAATGAAGGAATTTAAATCACACTAGATATAATTGTAATCAATATAGCAATCATCAGAATGTGAATAACCATAATGCCAACAGAGCATAAAATATTTGGAGGAAAACTAGCTCCACATATTATCCCCCACAAACAACTTATAATGGGAGATCTAGACAATGCAACAATGAACAACGAGAAACAACACAGAATACATACCAAAGACAACAAAATGGGAATACACAATCTAATCGAAATACCTTTTCTAATAGATAGGATATTCTAAGAGACAATGGATCAGATATTTTTTTTACATGATTCCCAGTCTCCCTCCACATCCCACAATGATGGTCACCACCAAAATCAACATAATAATTTTTTAGAGAACCTCCAAAAACCGAGATACCATCAACAAAAATTTTTTAGAACCCCTCACCACAAATACACCAAGTCCAACAGGGAAAGGGGCCCATGCCGACATGGAAAAAGAGGGAAAAAATCAACTCTCAAAGTGGATAGACTACAGAAACTAGGAACAGGTATTTTTAACTTATCAACTCATGAACTATCTACTGATGAGATTACGGTATTGGGGAAAGGATTGTCTTTCAGTCCATCTAATTCCCACAACATGTTTGACCTTTATGTTGACGTCAATCGGTTCATACGCAAATTATCCCTGCAAAAATATTTTCCAGATAAAAAGTAAAAAATGTCTGAAGCTTGCCCAATTTTAACTGATTAAGACAAATATTATATATAGTGATCCGCAGAGTCTAACATATCACTTATTGGATGACTATTTACAGTATCTCACAAAAGTGAGTATACCCCTCACATTTTTGTAAATATTTTATTATGTCTTTTCATGTGACAACACTGAAGAAATGACTCTTTGCTGCAATGTAAAGTAGTGAGTGTAAAGCTTGCATAACAGTGTAAATGTGCTGTCCCCTCAAAAGAACTCAACACACAGCCATTAATGTCCAAACCATTGGCAACAAAAGTGAGTACACCCTTAAGTGGAAATGTCCAAATTGGGGCCAAAGTGTCAATAGTTTGTGTGGCCACCATTATTTTCCAGTACTGCCTTAACCCTCTTGGGCATGGAGTTCACCAGAGCTTCACAGGTTGCCACTGGAGTCCTCTTCCACTCCTCCATGACGACATTACGGAGCTGGTGGATGTTAGAGACCTTGCGCTCCCCCACCTTCCATTTGAGGATGCCCCACAGATTCTCAATAGGGTTTAGGTCCGGAGACATGCTTGGCCAGTCCATCACCTTTACCCTCAGCTTTTTTAGCAAAGCAGTGGTCGTCTTGGAGGTGTGTTTGGGGTCGGTATAATGTTGGAATACTGCCCTGCGGCCCAGTATCCGAAGGAAGGGGATCATGCTCTGCTTCAGTATGTCACAGTAAATGTTGGCATTCATGGTTCCCTCAATGAACTGACCATGGCACTCCCACCACCATGCTTGACTCTAGGCAAGACACACTTGTCTTTTCATTCCTCACCTGGTTGCCGCCACACATGCTTGACACCATCTGAACAAAATAAGTTTATCTTGGTCTCATCGGACCACAGGACATGGTTCTAGTAATTCATGTCCTTAGTCTGCTTGTCTTCAGCAAACTGTTTGCAGGCTTTCTTGTGCATCATCTTTAGAAGAGGCTTCCTTCTGGGACGACAGCCATGCAGACCAATTTGATGCAGTGTGCGGTGTATGGTCTGAGCACTAACAGGCTGAACCCCACCCCTTCAACCTCTGCAGCAATGCTGGCAGCACTCATATGTCTATTTCCCAAAGATAACCTCTGGATATTACGCTGAGCACGTGCACTCAACTTCTTTGGTTGACCATGGCGAGGACTGTTCTGGGTGCAACCTGTCCTGTGAAAACACTGTATGATCTTGCCCACCGTGCTGCAGCTCAGTTTTAGGGTCTTGGCAATCTTCTTATAGCCTAGGCCATCTTTCTGTAGAACAATAATTCTTTTTTCCAGATCTTCAGAGAGTTCTTTGCCATGAGGTGCCACGTTAAACTTCCAGTGACCAGTATGAGAGAGTGTGAAAGCAATAACACCAAATTTAACACACCTGCTCCCCATTCACACCTGAGACCTTGTAACACTAACGAGTCACATGACACCGGAGAGGGAAAATGGCTAAATGGGCCCAATTTGGACATTTCCACATAGGGGTGTACTCACTTTTGTTGCCAATGGTTTAGACATTAATGGCTGTGTGTTGAGTTGTTTTGAGGGGCAGCAAATTCACACTCTTATACAGGCTGTACACTCACTACTTTACATTGTATCAAAGTGTCATTTCTTCAGTGTTGTCACATGAAAAGATATAATAAAATATTTACAAAAAGGTGCGGGGTGTACTCACTTTTGTGAGATACTGTACATACCGTTTTGAACCTAAGTCTAATTTTTCCCCCTATCTGAATAACAATACCCATATCGAGTTATTTAAGGAGCTAATTTTAGAGGATTTAGAAAAAATACCCCAAAGGAAACACCATAGAAAATCGAATTTAAACATAAAATAAAGAATGACCTTGAATAATTTAAAACACAATTCGAATCTAGTGATACGTCAGGCTGACAAGGGTGGAGGAATAATCCTACAAAACCTGTCTGTCTCCTTGAAGCTAACAAAATACTTAATGATAAAAATCATTATAAAAAAACTACATGCAGATCCCACTGACCGTTATTTTAAAAGTCATTGTGGATTTCAAGAGGGGATTATAACAAAATCGGAACGTGAATATTTAATTCCTATAAAACCCAATTGTGCATTTTATTACCATATTCCAAAAATCCACAAAGACAAAAAATGCCCTCCGGGGAGGCCAATCATTGCAGGAATCAGGAGCCTAACAGATAATGTATCAGCCTATGTTGACCATTTCTTACAAAAATATGTTTGCACACTGGAATCATATATAAAAGATTCATCTGATCTTTTGTTTAAATTAGAAAATCTCACATTAAACAATGATGACCTTATTTGGATCTCTTGCGATGTACATTCTTTATACTCTAACATCCCACATAGGTTAGGCTTAAATGCAATTTCTGAACAAATTACATATATATACCACAACTACAAAAAACTGTTTATTCTACAACTAATTGCATTTATATTATAACATAACTATTTTGTTTTCCAGGACAATTTTTTTCTTTAAACTAGGGAAACTGTCATGGAGACCAGATTGGACCCAAGCTTTGCTAACCTCTATATGGGGCTTTTTGAACATTGATATATCTATGGATCTAGCTTTGGGGTCAATCTGTTCCACTATGGCAGATATATTGACAATATACTTCTCCTTTGGAGAGGAGATATCACATCAGCAACCATTTTGTCAAACACATCAATTCCAACGATATGGGATTACAATTTTCCAGTAATGTGCAAAAAGATTCTATTTTTATTTTAAATTTATGTTTGTCATTTTCAGATAATAAAAAATTATATCTGTGACTCACTTTTAAACAGTTGACTGTGTCCGGGCAGCAGCCATGTTAAGCCGCAAATTTTAGAGCTCTCTGACATCTAAACAATCGATTGATTATTTTTATAAAAATGAGACATCATGACAACTAACTGCAAGATATATTTTTAGAAGAGAACACTGCTGCAGGAAAAGCTAAAACTTGGCTGCGTTTTTAGGAAGACGCTTAGCTACAGGCCATTTAAAGTTTCTGGCTGTGGCCTTCCATCTATCTACATCACACGCCAGAGCTACAATTCATTCAGTCAAAGCTCTCTACCATTTCACTTATCACCAACCACCTTATTTATTAGGGTGTAACAGATACCCCAGAAAACAGTGGTAGTGAATCTGGCATAATAGCAGCTATGGAAGAGTGGAATCAAAATATGCAGGAGCAGCTAGCTCTACATCTTCGAGACCTCCAGAGAGGCCTTGGTGCAATTTTAACCCTTTTATACTCAAACCCAAAGCGACCAGAAAATTCTAGCCAAAAACAGTGTGAAAAGCTCAATCCCAAAGCTACAACTCTCATATATAATGATCTCTCACCTGTACAACTGGATTTGGCGCCCATGGAAGGTCTGGGACTGCGACAGATGTTGTTGGGTGATAGCCCACCTCAAGAGCCCCTTGTGCACACAGCTAGCATGGTGACCTACATCACTACAAGTTCTACCCTGCCGCGGGCGGAGGCCTCATGTGTAATGCTGATTTTTCACCCTGCTGATGGAGGAAGGTCCCTTGTCTGTGAACAGCAGCAACTCAGCAGTGTAAGCATTTCCCCTGGGTTAGATATCTTACCGGACTAAGAAAATCTAAGTCCTTACAAAATCATTAACACAAGATGGTCAATTTCTTCATCGGTCGCTGAGAACCGACACAGCTGACAGCGGACAATTAGGACTTGTGATTATGGACCTTTGTATGTTGCCCCTCAGCATTTTTGACACTCATTATGGCCCCAAAGGTGGTTTATTTCTCCTACATAACCAGAGTCACTATGGAGTGGGTTAAATTCCTGAAGCAAATATTGCCTCTAATGTAGAGCCGCTTAACTGCAAGTAAAACATTTTTGGTTTGAGGTTTCTATTTATGTTTTTGTATTTTTCCATATTTGTTAACCTGTTTATTTCCTAAATCTTATTTGTTATTTGTTGCGCCTGGATTGTAAGTTAAGGTTTAATATACTGATATGAAGTGGAAGGCTGCCAGTTAGGGTGTACACAATATTTTTTAAACCACAGTTGTAAAGCATAAGAGAGTGTATAACCAAACCTTTATATCCTGTATTCTTACCCCCAAATATGGACCCAGTTTTATTGAAGATCCCTTGCATTCTTCAATGTCCACTTATATACCACACAAATGTACTTATTTATGCAAGGAGGACATATATTGAACAAACATCTCCATTGATAGCATATCTATGTTAATAATTCCAGTTTCTATTTGTTCTTTTTTTTATATGCCCTTGATTATATTAGTCTATCTTATATTTTCGTCCCCAACGTTGTCCCGCGCCCAACATTTGCATATGTCTGGTACCAGTGGTTCATTATGTACATATCCTTTAATAAAATTTGAGATATCCAAACAATTGTCTAGTGGCCATAGACATAATAGTCGTTATATATTACACCTGAAAGTCGATAACAGATCATCCTCAGAAATGGTTTGCACAATAATATAATTAGTTTACTTATACACTTTTTTAAAAAATAATATTGTCAGTGTTTCTGGGTTTAATATTTCCTACTTTTCTAGGGAACCAAAATTATGTTATAAGTGGCTTAGGGGAGAATAACATAATTACTAGGAGTTTCCTATCTACTAACTTAAAGAAAATTTGCCTGTCAGCCAGCTATAGGGCCCGTACCTGAATGATAGGGTTTAAATATTTAAGATTATGGAAAACTATTCTCCTTTAGTTTACTACTGATATAGTTACAATCATGATCTAAGCTCAAAGACTTTATATCTCTTTATTATTATATGTGCAGCCTTGGTCCATTCATCTTGTAGTGTGATAGCCCCCATGCTAATACGCTCTCTTCCTATTGGAATTAATATTCCAGGTAACTACCCAGATTATTGTATATTATTGCCACATGCTCAGTATCTTGGACATATGTTGATGGTATTTTACACTCTCACCAATCCCAAGATTGTACACGGTGATGTTACTCAACATTTGTTAGCTCTCCTTTTATATTTGCCAATGGCCTTGAAGTGCGTCCAAGAGAAATTCCTATGCTAATGGCCTCCCCGGACATTACCCCCATATGCGGTATCCCTTGAAATTACCGCACTTACTATGAAGCAACATAGAAGGTAATATATCTAGATTGGGTTCCTAATTCCTGAGCCCTCTAACTGTCAGCTATATAATATAACTATACGATTTGAACCTAAAGAGAAATTTATAGGTAAATATATGGATCTATACTTTTAATGCTCTTATACTGCCTACTTATTTACTGGTCTATATGTTATTTGCTTTGACACTAATCAATATTTTTTAAGCAATATGTGGATTTTAGTGTATTATCTCAATGTATCCTACTGGTAGAATATTTTATAAATACAATAAATAAATAAATAAAATAGTGTATTATCCAGTATTTGGCTTTGTTATAACGCCTCATTCAATAATTTTACATAAGGGTCCAAGAGATGCCCGTATTGTCAAAATACCCTCCAATAATAGCAATTTATAATAGAATTGAAATAGAATTGAAAGTCCTAAGTGGCTGTAAAATGCGGAGGTGCAAATTTATATAAAATAAAAAAGAGGTTGCATTTGGGAAGGTGATGAGAGAGGATGTGACCGTATCTAGTTATGATATTGTACATTATATAAGAACTGGATAACATGTAATATGGTCATTGCATTTATTCCTGTTTGTCTCTGTGTAAGGTTTTGAAGCAAATATATTTCTGTACCTTGACCTTGATTTTTTGTTAAACTGCTATTTACACCTCAATAAAAGAATATTTAAAAAAAAAAAAAAAACAGTTGACTGCAATAGCTATTTGAATTACCAAAGCAACCACTACACACCATAGAAAAAATAATGTCCCCTATGGACAATTTAAAAAATACGCAGAAATTGTACTCATCTTAAAGACTTTGAAGAACAAAGTCTGATTCTTAAAGAAAGATTTATAGAAAAAGGATATACCATTAACATAGTTGAAGCAGGGTATTTTCGTGCCAAAACAGATAACAGACATCTTTACTTTAAACCTAAATCACTAAAAACAACTAACAATAACAAACACACTAATAGTCCTATGTTCACAACACAATTCAACGTTAATTATAACAAAATTAAAAGAATTATGAACAAAAATAGGGGTCTTTTACTCAGGGACCCTATTTTGCGGCAGTCCCTGAGCACCAGACCTAAATGCATTTTCTAACGAGCACCAACTCTTAAGAATCATTTAGCCCCAAGTAAGATAGTGGTACATAAAAATAGAGAAAGAAATGATAAATATAATAGCACTTCTCCAAATTCTAATTTGAATAACTTTATATCTAGGAAGGGGATATTCAAATGTCTCCTTAAAAACTGCAATATGTGCAACTATATTAGCCTGGGCTGTGTTCAATTTCAGTCACATACGACCAGTATAAAATACCCTATTTCTCAACATTTGATATGCACAAGTACATTTGCTGTTTACCTATTAACATGCCAACTGTGCGGAATTCAATATGTAGGTCGCACTTGTCGGATAATAAGAAACAGGTGGAACAAACATTATAGGAACATGTGCAGTACTGTATACCCAAACACTGACATCTAGTTCATGATGGTAATCATGATTTATTTTCTGTCCTATAGAGACTATACCAAAATCACATCTCTATAATCATTACAATAGATAAAGACAGAGGGAAATATTTTGAATATATAAACTTAAAACTATGTTTTCCTCAGGTCTCAATATGAATATGGATTTGGAAGCCTTTTAATTTAATATTATTTAATAATATTATTTACTTTTTATTTTTAATTGATAATTTTTCAACTTTAGTTTTGTTCTCTTTTTCCAAATTTGGAAGTTTTTTTATTACTCCTCACGATAGGTATAATCTATCATAATATATATGGTATACATATTATTATTATTATTTTTTTCAACATTATTATCAAACTTTTATTATTAGTGAACATATTCATATAGTACCTTTTTTTGTATGATATGTAACACTTTCCCTATGAGCAATCCATCATTATATGTTTATGGTATGGATATTTTTCTTCAGCTGCTTCTGTTTTTGTAATTGCATTCTGCTGTATATGACTATTGTACAACCAACTTAAGATTGATTGGCCACACCCATATACGCCATCTGTCCTCTGGTTTGCATTCATGGTACTGATTGATTATATATATATTTTTATATATATATATATATATATATATATATATATATATATATATATATATATATATATATATATATATATATATATAAATAAATCAATGTAAATATTTGCATAGGAAATTAGTACATCTAGGCAAGTATCCCCGCTTGCTTTGCCCCAGAAATTCTTAATATGCAATGCTTCCAATGCACAAGAGAATTGTGGGTAAGATATGCAAATTAGGTATGCAAATTCTCAGGTTTTTTTTGCTTTAAAAATACTGTTTTAACACAGCAATCCTTTTAAACAGGAGTATGACAGCAAACCGGAAATCACTCACTAGACAAGCCTGTTTCGTTCTTTTTAGAACTCATCAGTAGGAGATAGATTTCTGGTTGCTGCATTGGAAAAGCTATTTTCATGGTTAAACCGAAATTCATTTAAATTATGGGGGGAAGATAAAAAACTGAAATTAAAATCCTCCATGTCTCAAAATTAAATCAATGTAAATATTTGCATAGGAAATTAGTACATCTAGGCAAGTATCCCCGCTTGCTTTGCCCCAGAAATTCTTAATATGCAATGTTTCCAATGCACAAGAGAATTGTGGGTAAGATATGCAAATATACACACACATATTTTTCTGTCCCAGAATCATCAAATATGTACCTGAGGTATGATTTAAATACCGCTAATATATTATAGCATGATTCTAGTGTCAGATGATGAGACGGGTGTGTTCTGGCACTGAGCAGTATTTTTTGCACATTACAGTGCTTTCCTCCTTGTGAGTAGATTTCTACCTGTCGTTAGTGCTTTCCTGATACTGGCTGGTCTACCCTATGAGGCACTTTCTTTTCTTCTCTCTCTGTTAAATGTACCAAGAATTTATCAAATGTGTGGTCCTTAAAGGGACACTGGACCCAATTTTTTTCTTTTGTGATTCAGATAGAGCATTACATTTTAAGCAACTTTCTAATTTACTCCTATTATCAAATTTTCTTTATTCTCTTGATATCTTTATTTGAAATGCAAGGATGTAAGTTTAGATGCCGGCCCATTTTTTGGTGAACAACCTGGGTTGTCCTTGCTAATTGGTGGATACATTCATCCACCAATAAAAAAGTGCTGTCCAGAGTACTGAACAAAAAAAACAGCTTATGTGCCTTCTTTTTCAAATAAAGATATCAAGAGAACAAATAAAAATTGATAATAGGAGTAAATTAGAAAGTTGCTTAAAATTGCATGTTCTATCTGAATCATGAAAGAAAAAAATTTGGGCTCAGTGTCCCTTTAAGTATTCAATGTTGTTGCTCCTTCTCTGTGGAAATCCATCACCTGAGGCAATTGCTCAGAAAAATATAAAGACTTTTATTCACACCTTCAAATATGTTTAACCCCTTAGTGACCAGACCACTTTTCAATTTGTTGACCATCTGGGACCAAGGCTATTTTTGCATTTCTGCGATGTTTGTATTTAACTGTAATTTTCCTCTTACTCATTTACTGTACCCACACATATTATATACTGTTTTTCTCGCCATTAAATGGACTTTCTAAAGATATGATTATTTTCATCATATCTTATAATTTACTATAAAAAAAAAATATAAAATATGAGGAAAAAATGAAAAAAAATGCACTTTTTCTAACTTTGAGCCCCAAAATCTCTTACACATCTACAACCACCATAAAATAGCAATGCTAAACAGTTTCTAAATTTTGTCCTGAGTTTATAAATACCCAATGTTTACATGTTCTTTGCTTTTTTTGCAAGTTATAGGGCAATAAGTACAAGTAGCACTTTGCTATTTCAAAACCATGTTTTTTCAAAATTGGCGATAGTTACATTGTAACACCAATATCTGTCATGAATCCCTGAATAACCCTTCAAATGTATATATTTTTTAAAAGAAGACAACCTAAGGTATTAAACTTGGGGTATTTTGACTTTTTTCATGCAACCATTTTACCACCAATCTATGCCAAAGTTTGGGGGGGAAAAAAAAATAATTTGATTTTTTGTCAAAATAGCAATTTAAGAATACATTTACTGATAATATTAAGGGTTACTGCCAAATAACACCCTCATATGTCTTCAGCAGCATCTCCTGGGTACAGTGATACCACCCATGTATAGGTGTGTCTGGTTCTCGGGGGGCTAAAAGCTCTTATTTTTAGGGAGCGCATTCCAGTTTTTCAACTTGGAATTTTCACATCGGTCATCATGCACCCATGTCCTATTTGGGACATTTCTGAAGCTGGTCAATGGAATTTACCCCCATCAAACCATATATTTTTGAAAAGTAGACACCCTAGGGTATTTCAAATGCTTGTATTTCAACACTTTCCATGCACTAATTCAACCACCAGTCTTTGTCAAACTTTTGGGTAGTCATTATTTTGTGTTATTTTTCACACACATTGTACTTTAGGCATGGATTCTCAGTTCCTGTTATGTGTTACTACCAAAAAAACCCTCAATATGTGTTCAACAACATCTCCTGAGTACAGTGATACCACCCATGTATAGGTGTGTTGGGTTCTCTGGGGGCTAAAAGGCCTTAATTTTAGGAAGCGCATTCCAGTTTTTCAACTTGGAATTTTCACATCGGTCATCATGCACCCATGTCCTATTTGGGACATTTCTGAAGCTGGTCAATGGAATTTACCCCCATCAAACCATATATTTTTGAAAAGTAGACACCCTAGGGTATTTCAAATGCTTGTATTTTAACACTTTCCATGCACTAATTCAACCACCAGTCTTTGTCAAACTTTTGGGTAGTCATTATTTTGTGTTATTTTTCACACACATTGTACTTTAGGCATGGATTCTCAGTTCCTGTTATGTGTTACTGCCAAAAAAAACCTCAATATGTGTTCAACAACATCTCCTGAGTACAGTGATACCACCCATGTATAGGTGTGTCGGGTTCTCTGGGGGCTAAAAGGCCTTAATTTTAGGAAGCGCATTCCAGTTTTTCAACTTGGAATTTTCACATCGGTCATCATGCACCCATGTCCTATTTGGGACATTTCTGAAGCTGGCCAATGGAATTTACCCCCATCAAACCATATATTTTTGAAAAGTAGACACCCTAGGGTATTTCAAATGCTGGTATTTTAACACTTTCCATGCACTAATTCAACCACCAGTCTTTGTCAAACTTTTGGGTAGTCATTTTTTTGTGTTATTTTTCACACACATTGTATTTTAGGCATGGATTCTCAGTTCCTGTTATGTGTTACTGCCAAAAAGCACCTCAATATGTGTTCAACAACATCTCCTGAGTACAGTGATACCACCTATGTATAGGTGTGTTGGGTTCTCTGGGGGCTAGAACGCCTTATTTTTAGGAAGCGCATTCCAGTTTTTCAACTTGGAATTTTCACATCGGTCATCATGCATCCATGTCCTATTTGGGACATTTCTGAAGCTGGTCAATGGAATTTACCCCCATCAAACCATATATTTTTGAAAAGTAGACACCCTAGGGTATTTCAAATGCTTGTATTTTAACACTTTCCATGCACTAATTCAACCACCAGTCTTTGTCAAACTTTTGGGTAGTCATTATTTTGTGTTATTTTTCACACACATTGTATTTTAGGCATGGATTCTCAGTTCCTGTTATGTATTACTGCCAAAAAAAACCTCAATATGTGTTCAACAACATCTCCTGAGTACAGTGATACCACCCATGTATAGGTGTGTCGGGTTCTCTGGGGGCTAAAAGGCCTTAATTTTAGGAAGCGCATTCCAGTTTTTCAACTTGGAATTTTCACATCGGTCATCATGCACCCATGTCCTATTTGGGACATTTCTGAAGCTGGTCAATGGAATTTACCCCCATCAAACCATATATTTTTGAAAAGTAGACACCCTAGGGTATTTCAAATGCTTGTATTTTAACACTTTCCATGCACTAATTCAACCACCAGTCTTTGTCAAACTTTTGGGTAGTCATTATTTTGTGTTATTTTTCACACACATTGTACTTTAGGCATGGATTCTCAGTTCCTGTTATGTGTTACTGCCAAAAAAAACCTCAATATGTGTTCAACAACATCTCCTGAGTACAGTGATACCACCCATGTATAGGTGTGTCGGGTTCTCTGGGGGCTAAAAGGCCTTAATTTTAGGAAGCGCATTCCAGTTTTTCAACTTGGAATTTTCACATCGGTCATCATGCACCCATGTCCTATTTGGGACATTTCTGAAGCTGGCCAATGGAATTTACCCCCATCAAACCATATATTTTTGAAAAGTAGACACCCTAGGGTATTTCAAATGCTGGTATTTTAACACTTTCCATGCACTAATTCAACCACCAGTCTTTGTCAAACTTTTGGGTAGTCATTTTTTTGTGTTATTTTTCACACACATTGTATTTTAGGCATGGATTCTCAGTTCCTGTTATGTGTTACTGCCAAAAAGCACCTCAATATGTGTTCAACAACATCTCCTGAGTACAGTGATACCACCTATGTATAGGTGTGTTGGGTTCTCTGGGGGCTAGAACGCCTTATTTTTAGGAAGCGCATTCCAGTTTTTCAACTTGGAATTTTCACATCGGTCATCATGCATCCATGTCCTATTTGGGACATTTCTGAAGCTGGTCAATGGAATTTACCCCCATCAAACCATATATTTTTGAAAAGTAGACACCCTAGGGTATTTCAAATGCTTGTATTTTAACACTTTCCATGCACTAATTCAACCACCAGTCTTTGTCAAACTTTTGGGTAGTCATTATTTTGTGTTATTTTTCACACACATTGTATTTTAGGCATGGATTCTCAGTTCCTGTTATGTGTTACTGCCAAAAAAAACCTCAATATGTGTTCAACAACATCTCCTGAGTACAGTGATACCACCCATGTATAGGTGTGTCGGGTTCTCTGGGGGCTAAAAGGCCTTAATTTTAGGAAGCGCATTCCAGTTTTTCAACTTGGAATTTTCACATCGGTCATCATGCACCCATGTCCTATTTGGGACATTTCTGAAGCTGGTCAATGGAATTTACCCCCATCAAACCATATATTTTTGAAAAGTAGACACCCTAGGGTATTTCAAATGCTTGTATTTTAACACTTTCCATGCACTAATTCAACCACCAGTCTTTGTCAAACTTTTGGGTAGTCATTATTTTGTGTTATTTTTCACACACATTGTACTTTAGGCATGGATTCTCAGTTCCTGTTATGTGTTACTGCCAAAAAAAACCTCAATATGTGTTCAACAACATCTCCTGAGTACAGTGATACCACCCATGTATAGGTGTGTCGGGTTCTCTGGGGGCTAAAAGGCCTTAACTTTAGGAAGCGCATTCCAGTTTTTCAACTTGGAATTTTCACATCGGTCATCATGCACCCATGTCCTATTTGGGACATTTCTGAAGCTGGTCAATGGAATTTACCCCCATCAAACCATATATTTTTGAAAAGTAGACACCCTAGGGTATTTCAAATGCTTGTATTTTAACACTTTCCATGCACTAATTCAACCACCAGTCTTTGTCAAACTTTTGGGTAGTCATTATTTTGTGTTATTTTTCACACACATTGTACTTTAGGCATGGATTCTCAGTTCCTGTTATGTGTTACTGCCAAAAAAAACCCTCAATATGTGTTCAACAACATCTCCTGAGTACAGTGATACCACCTATGTATAGGTGTGTTGGGTTCTCTGGGGGCTAGAAGGCCTTATTTTTAGGAAGCGCATTCCAGTTTTTCAACTTGGAATTTTCACATCGGTCATCATGCACCCATGTCCTATTTGGGACATTTCTGAAGCTGGTCAATGGAATTTACCCCCATCAAACCATATATTTTTGAAAAGTAGACACCCTAGGGTATTTCAAATGCTTGTATTTTAACACTTTCCATGCACTAATTCAACCACCAGTCTTTGTCAAACTTTTGGGTAGTCATTATTTTGTGTTATTTTTCACACACATTGTACTTTAGGCATGGATTCTCAGTTCCTGTTATGTGTTACTGCCAAAAAAAAACCTCAATATGTGTTCAACAACATCTCCTGAGTACAGTGATACCACCCATGTATAGGTGTGTCGGGTTCTCTGGGGGCTAAAAGGCCTTAATTTTAGGAAGCGCATTCCAGTTTTTCAACTTGGAATTTTCACATCGGTCATCATGCACCCATGTCCTATTTGGGACATTTCTGAAGCTGGTCAATGGAATTTACCCCCATCAAACCATATATTTTTGAAAAGTAGACACCCTAGGGTATTTCAAATGCTTGTATTTTAACACTTTCCATGCACTAATTCAACCACCAGTCTTTGTCAAACTTTTGGGTAGTCATTATTTTGTGTTATTTTTCACACACATTGTATTTTAGGCATGGATTCTCAGTTCCTGTTATGTGTTACTGCCAAAAAAACCCTCAATATGTGTTCAACAACATCTCCTGAGTACAGTGATACCACCCATGTATAGGTGTGTCGGGTTCTCTGGGGGCTAAAAGGCCTTAATTTTAGGAAGCGCATTCCAGTTTTTCAACTTGGAATTTTCACATCGGTCATCATGCACCCATGTCCTATTTGGGACATTTCTGAAGCTGGTCAATAGAATTTACACCCATCAAACCATATATTTTTGAAAAGTAGACACCCTAGGGTATTTCAAATGCTTGTATTTTAACACTTTCCATGCACTAATTCAACCACCAGTCTTTGTCAAACGTTTGGGTAGTCATTATTTTGTGTTATTTTTCACACACATTGTACTTTAGGCATGGATTCTCAGTTCCTGTTATGTGTTACTGCCAAAAAAAAACTCAATATGTGTTCAACAACATCTCCTGAGTACAGTGATACCACCCATGTATAGGTGTGTTGGGTTCTCTGGGGGCTAGAAGGCCTTATTTTTAGGAAGCGCATTCCAGTTTTTCAGCTTGGAATTTTCACATCGGTCATCATGCACCCATGTCCTATTTGGGACATTTCTGAAGCCGGTCAATGAAATTTACCCCCATAAAACCATATATTTTTGAGAAGTAGACCCCCTAGGGTATTTGAAATGCTGGTATTTTCACACTTTCCATGAACTTATTTAACCACTAGTCTTTGTCAAACTTTTGGGTAGTCATTTTTTTGTGTTATTTTTCACACACATTGTACTTTAGGCATGGATTCTCAGTTCCTGTTATGTGTTTACTGCCAAAAAACACCTCAATATGTGTTCAACAACATCTCCTGAGTACAGTGATACCACCCATGTATAGGTGTGTTGGGTTCTCTGGGGGCTAGAAGGCCTTATTTTTAGGAAGCGCATTCCAGTTTTTCAACTTGGAATTTTCACATCGGTCATCATGCACCCATGTCCTATTTGGGACATTTCTGAAGCCGGTCAATGAAATTTACCCCCATAAAACCATATATTTTTGAGAAGTAGACACCCTAGGGTATTTGAAATGCTGGTATTTTCACACTTTCCATGAACTTATTTAACCACCAGTCTTTGTCAAACTTTTGGGTAGTCATTTTTTTGTTTTATTTTTCACACACATTGTACTTTAGGCATGGATTCTCAGTTCCTGTTATGTGTTACTGCCAAAAAAAACCTCAATATGTGTTCAACAACATCTCCTGAGTACAGTGATACCACCCATGTATAGGTGTGTTGGGTTCTCTGGGGGCTAGAAGGCCTTATTTTTAGGAAGCGCATTCCATTTTTTACACTTCCCATTTTCACATCCCATGCACCCATGTTCTATTTAAGACATTTCTGAAGCCGGCCAATGTAATTTACCCCCATAAAACCATATATTTTTGAAAAGTAGACATCCTAGGGTATTTCAAATGCAGGTGTTTTAACACTTTCCATACACTAATTCAACCACTAGTCTTTGTCAAACTATTGGGCATTCATTTCTTTGTGTTATTTTTCACATACATTGTACTTTAGACATGGATTCACAGCTCCTGTTATGTGTTACTACCAAAGAAGACACCAATATGTGGTCACCAACATCTCCTGAGTTCAGTGATACCACCTATGCATAGGTTTGGTGGCTTGTTTGGGCGGTGCAATGCCAAATGTCTGACATGTGTTTGTGATTTTTTTTCACATTTAACATATTTTCTTTGCCTATTGTCTTTTTTTGGGGGTCTTTTAACATACCCCAATTTATTTGTTTTCCATAAATGTGATTATATTTAAAAATTTGACCCCCCAAGGTATTATACATGGAGTGGTTTGATGACTTTGATGCAACCGTTTTAGCCCAAAAAATTGGAGAAAGTATATGGTGGTAATTTTTCAATTTTCATTGTTACAGACACATTGCTTTTTTACTATGATTTAGGAGAGACTGTTGTAAGTTATTGCAAAAGAATACTTCAGGTTGTTTTCTGCAAGGCACCCTGAGTACACCTATGCCCCCCATGCATAGGTTTGCCAGGATTTTGGGAAGGTTATGTTACATGATTTTAGTTATTAAAAATGAGAGTATTTCTTCTGATAGGCCTATCTTTAGTTTGGGGCCTATCACATACCCCACTTTTATTTATTGCATTCAAAGTGTATATTTTTTAAATGTTGACACCCCAAGGTATTGTATATGGTGTGCTTTGATGCCTTTGAAGCAACCGTTTTAGCCCAAAAAATTGGAGAAAGTATATGGTGGTAATTTTTCAATTTTCATTTTTACAGACACATTGCTTTTTTACTATGATTTAGGAGAGATTGTTGTAAGTTATTGCAAAAGAATACTTCAGGTTGTTTTCTGCAAGGCACCCTGAGTACACCTATGCCCCCCATGCATAGGTTTGCCAGGATTTTGGGAAGGTTATGTTACATGATTTTAGTTATTAAAAATGAGAGTATTTCTTCTGATAGGCCTATCTTTAGTTTGGGGCCTATCACATACCCCACTTTTATTTATTGCATTCAAAGTGTATATTTTTTAAATGTTGACACCCCAAGGTATTGTATATGGTGTGCTTTGATGCCTTTGAAGCAACCGTTTTAGCCCAAAAAATTGGAGAAAGTATATGGTGGTAATTTTTCAATTTTCATTTTTACAGACACATTGCTTTTTGACTATGATTTAGGAGAGATTGTTGTAAGTTATTGCAAAAGAATACTTCAGGTTGTTTTCTGCAAGGCACCCTGAGTACACCTATGCCCCCCATGCATAGGTTTGCCAGGATTTTGGGAAGGTTATGTTACATGATTTTAGTTATTAAAAATGAGAGTATTTCTTCTGATAGGCCTATCTTTAGTTTGGGGCCTATCACATACCCCACTTTTATTTATTGCATTCAAAGTGTATATTTTTTAAATGTTGACACCCCAAGGTATTGTATATGGTGTGCTTTGATGCCTTTGAAGCAACCGTTTTAGCCCAAAAAATTGGAGAAAGTATATGGTGGTAATTTTTCAATTTTCATTTTTACAGACACATTGCTTTTTGACTATGATTTAGGAGAGATTGTTGTAAGTTATTGCAAAAGAATACTTCAGGTTGTTTTCTGCAAGGCACCCTGAGTACACCTATGCCCCCCATGCATAGGTTTGCCAGGATTTTGGGAAGGTTATGTTACAATTTTATGACTTGTGATTTTAGTTATTAAAAATGAGAGTATTTCTTCTGATAGGCCTATCTTTAGATTGGGGCCTATCACATACCCCACTTTTATTTATTGCATTCAAAGTGTATATTTTTTAAATGTTGACACCCCAAGGTATTGTATATGGTGTGCTTTGATGCCTTTGAAGCAACCGTTTTAGCCCAAAAAATTGGAGAAAGTGTATGGTGGTAATTTTTCAATTTTCATTTTTACAGACACATTGCTTTTTGACTATAATTTAGGAGAGACTGTTGTAAGTTATTACAAAAACATACTTCAGGTTGTTTTCTGCAAGGCACCCTGAGAACACCTATGTCCCCCATGCATAGGTTTGACAGGGGTTTTGGTTAAAAAAAAAACAGGCCCAATTTTAGAAAAAAATAGAGTAGTGAAATGTAAAAATCTGGCACAGTAAAAGTAAAAAAAACAAAAAAACATCTAACTGTAAACATAACCAAAAAAAATATATATATATGTAACAGCAAATGTATTTATTTTTTTAAAAATTGACCATTGTATGGTACCGCTTGAAGCAGTCCCCAATGCAGAGTGCAGGCTGTCCAGGGCAATCAGGACAGTAATATATGGTGTCCCTTCTCTTCCCCCTCTTGGTACAGACTCTGCATTTTTTTTGTGGTTTCTGCTTTGTGGCAGTAGGGGGGATTTTAAAAATAAAATGGGTAGCCCCAACTCTGCTCTCTCCCATCACCGCCCGGGGAGCAGGTGCATCATGGTACAAAATCCCCGTAATAATCTGGAGCTGAAACTGTAAAAAAGTCTTTTTAACTCTGGGGTTTGCTTTTTTGAACAACAAAAAAGCGTTGTGGGTTGCAATCTGCATTAGGTAAATTGCAACCTTTTTGTACCAGGCCCTTGTCTTCCGCATAATTAGGTAGGGCTGCAGCAGCTGATCAGCCAGATCAACCCCACCCATATGCCGGTTATAAGACTTGATGCACACTGGCTTCCTTATGATCTCAGCTCTGCCACGTACAGAAACCGCCACCGTCCTCTCTGTGTGGATGGTGGTAAGAAGGTATACATCCTTCTTGTCTCTGTACTTCAGTGCCAACAGCTCCTCTTGGCGCAGAGCTGAGGTCTCCCCCCTTCGTAGCCGGGTGCGTACAAGCTGTCCTGGGAAACCTGCGCGGTTCTTTTTAATTGTACCGCAAGCTACTGTATCAAAGCAATACAGTAGCTTGAACAAAAGGACACTTGTATAAAAATTGTCTAAGTACAAGTGATACCCTTTGTTCATTAGGGGTAATATCAGGTCCCAGACAATCTTGCCAGTGGTTCCCATATGTTCTGGGCAACCTGGAGGGTCAAGGTGGCTATCCTTTCCCTCATACACCCGGAAGGCCTGAGTATACCCAGTCTCGCTGTCACAGAGCTTATACACCTTTACCCCATATCTGGAGCGTTTGGAAGGAATATACTGCTTGAATCCCAGCCTTCCCTTATACTTCATTAGGGATTCATCAACGCATATATTCCTTCCAGGTGTATAAGCCTCTGCAAACCTGGCAGAAAAGTGGGTTATCAGGGGGCGGATTTTATACAGCCTGTCAAATTGGGGATGCTCCCTAGGGGGGCACAGGCTGTTGTCACTGAAGTGCATGAAATGCAGAATCATTTCATACCTCTTCCTCGACATAGTCTGGGAGAAAATGGGGGTAGAGCAGATGGGGCTAGTACTCCAGTAGGAGCGAATGGAGGGTTTCTTTATGATGCCCATCAGCATAGTCAATGCCCAGAATTTTTTGAATTCTGGCACATTGATGGGGGCCCATTGCTGCTTTGCCAAATATGTTCCAGGCTTTGCAGCACGGAACTGATGGGCATATAAATTAGTTTGGGCGACAATGTTCCCCAATATATCATCGCCCAGAAACACTTCCAGAAACTGCTGGGGGCTAAAACCTGCCACATCTATATTTATGCCAGCATTTGCTGTGAAGGGTGGGATATCTGGCCTCTGGAGATGAGGCGTTACCCACTCTTCAGCAGCAATGGCAGCAACACGCCTCCTTCTGGCAGGGGGGCTAGCAGGGGGGCTGGCAGGGGGGCTGGCAGGGGGGCTAGCAGCCACAGATACATCACTATCAGTTGAGACTGCATCTAGTGATGTATCTGAGCACATGGCAGGGTCAAAATTGGGGTCTGAGTCAGAAATAGAGGCATCTGACTCTGACGCAAGGATGGCATACGCCTCCTCAGCACTATATCTTTTCTGTGACATTTTTGTATCTGTCACAGAAAACAATTACTAAAAAAAATTAAATTAACTAAATTAATTAACTAAATTAACTAGCAAAAATGTACAGCTATGCTACTGCCAGTGATTTATAGCGATCACTGGCAAGCTAGAGGTTAATGGCTCTGAAAATTAAATTAAATTAACTAAATGTTTCTGAAAAGAGCCTTTGGGTTTTTAAAAAATTACAACAACAAAATTAACCCCTAAAAAAAATGCACAGACAGCAAAAAAGTACAGCTATGCAACTGCCAGTGATTTATAGCGATCACTGGCAAGCTAGGGGTTAATGGCTCTGAAAATTAAATTAAATTAACTAAATTAATTAACTAAATTAACTAGCAAAAAAGTACAGCTATGCTACTGCCAGTGATTTATAGCGATCACTGGCAAGCTAGGGGTTAATGGCTCTGAAAATTAAATTAAATTAACTAAATGTTTCTGAAAAGAGCCTTTGGGTTTTTAAAAAATTACAACAACAAAATTAACCCCTAAAAAAATGCACAGACAGCAAAATGCAGCAAAAAAAAAGTGCACCTTTGCTACTGCCAGTGATATATAGCGATCACTGGCAAGCTAGGGGTTAATGGCTCTGAAAATTAAATTAAATTAACTAAATGTTTCTGAAAAGAGCCTTTGGGTTTTTAAAAAATTACAACAACAAAATTAACCCCTAAAAAAATGCACAGACAGCAAAAAAGTACAGCTATGCAACTGCCAGTGATTTATAGCGATCACTGGCAAGCTAGGGGTTAATGGCTCTGAAAATTAAATTAAATTAACTAAATGTTTCTGAAAAGAGCCTTTGGGTTTTTAAAAAATTACAACAACAAAATTAACCCCTAAAAAAATGCACAGACAGCAAAATGCAGCAAAAAAAAAAGTGCACCTTTGCTACTGCCAGTGATATATAGCGATCACTGGCAAGCTAGGGGTTAATGGCTCTGAAAATTAAATTAAATTAACTAAATGTTTCTGAAAAGAGCCTTTGGGTTTTTAAAAAATTACAACAACAAAATTAACCCCTCAAAAAACGCACAGACAGCAAAATGCAGCAAAAAAAAGTGCACCTATGTTACTGCCAGTGATATATAGTGATCACTGGCAAGCTAGGGGTTAATGGCTCTGAAAAGAGCCTTTGGTTCTATATTTTTTAACAAATAAAATAAATAAATCTCTCTCTCTGCTAAATACAGGTCTCTCTCTCTCTCCAACAAAATGGCAAGTGAGGAGAGGGAGGGAGATCCACACTGATCATAGTCAATATTTACAAATATTGACATGATCAGACAAATGGGGTATTTTATTATTATTATTTTTTTTAGGGTGGGAGGCTCAGATTGGGTGACCCTAGCTTGCCCCTATGATGATGCAGGCTAGGGACACCCCCAGAGGCCCCATGATGCACTGGGCATCGCCATCTTGGATGCCTAGTGAAGGGGGCTATTTAGTGTTTTTTTTATTTTAATCGTTTTTATTTTTATTTTATTTTTTATTTTAATTTACAACTAACTAAGTGCCTCGACCCACCGAAGCACTTAGCAAACAAGCAGAGCATCGGAAGCATGTCCGATCGCTTCCGATGCTCTGAAACACTGCCGGGCTCCATGTGGAGCGAAACCGGAAGTGATCACTCGTGGGGGAGTGATCAATCCGGTCCCGGCACTCGGGAACAGTATTGCAGGATGCCTAGACCTCAAGGCAAGCCTGCAATACTGTTAGAGCAGCTGGAAGCGATTTCGATCGCTTCCAGTGCTCTGTTAAACCGACGACGTATGCCATACGTCCTCGGTCGTTAAGTGCTTTTTTTTTGAGGACGTATGGCATACGTCGTCGGTCGTTAAGGGGTTAACCTCTATCTCTCATTTATGCATTAGTCCTACTATATACAATATTTTTCAACTCTCAAACCATAGTTTGAATGGAGAGCTTACTATACATGTTATATAAAAGGGACACAAACCCAAAATTTAAACAACTTTCCAATTTACTTCTATTATTCAATTTGCTGAATTCTCTTGGCATCCTTTATTGAAGGAGCTGAAAACATTGATAAGGTAATGACCAGAGGCATATATGTGCAGGCACTAATCAGCAGCTAGCTCCCAGCTCCTGAGCCTACCTAGGTATGCTTTTTAACAAGCATACCAAGAGAACAAAGCAAATTAGATAATAGAAATAAATTGGGAAGTTGCTTAAAATTGTATTCTCTGAGGCATATTTAAGAAATGTCTTGCGGACCTGATCCGACAGTGCGGATCAGGTCCGCAAGACAACGCTGAATGCAAAGAGCAATACGCTCTCCACATTTAACATTGCACCAGCAGCTCACAAGAGCTGCTGGTGCAACGCCACCCCCTGCAGACTCGCGGCCAATGAGCCGCCAGCAGGGGGGTGTTAATCAACCCGATCGTACTCGATCGGGTTGAATTGTTGTGATTCCTGTCCGCCTGCTCAGAGCAGGCGGACAGGGTTATGGAGCAGCGGTCTTTGTGACTCGCCAGAAACACGGTCTGTCAAGCTCCTTTCGGATCTTAATAGATAGGTCCCTCTATCTGAATCATTTTTGGGTTTCATGTCTCTTTTTAATGTGTATATTTTGCAACTTTTAAAGCAATTTTTTTACCCATTTTCCATGAATATTAATGCTGTAAATGTAAACTTAAAAAAATATTTTTATAAAAAAAAAGTAGGTGAATAAACAAACTTGAAAATAATGTCGCCATCAGCTGCGAATTCCGGCCAGAAGATAAGATAGGTGGGTTAGTAAACTTAGTCATAAACTTTTAAGAGTGTTTGTGATCATTTCTGCTGTTTTGAAGTGGCTGTTATGTTGAACCACAGCCTGGGAAATACTGGAGCTATGAGATACTATTCATTTCATGAGGTGGGAGTGCACACAATTTTTATATCCGAATTCCTGACATCAAGGCTTAAGACTGTAATTTTCCATCCAGAATTTCAAAGTAGCAAGAAGACATGTTTAATGCCAGGAAGTAATTATAGGTCAGTGTAACCCAGAAGAACTCCAGTGGGAAGCCGTCTGTCCTTTTTTTCTTTTTTTTTAATTCATTGATTTAGGGATCCCGTCCAAAATAAGGAATCTTATGGTTTGGCATCATTTTCTGTTTATATTATTTAATGTGTTGCTTTCATGTAGCAGGCAGAAAATAGTAAAAATTATCAGTGTTTTAAGCTTGCTATAACAGATAGGGGCTGCAATACATATTAGTAGTATTATGTGCTTGTTCAAATTACTAACATTGCTGCTTTTAAAGGGACAGTAAACACGTTGTAATTACAAACTCTCAGTTGTCTTACTATAAAGTAACATATAAGGCAGTCGAAACATTTGGAAAACAAATCAGCATGTTGGCTGAAAAAAAGTTTTAATAGCCAAACTCCACCCACTACTTGTCATATTTGCAGCAGCCAATCCACACTTGATACTGCAGCAGACAAGGATAGCCATGATCATTATGTTAGCAAAAACAGCATTTTTTTGCAGTTTGTTATAGATTGAAGCCAGTTAGGGATATAAATGTAGCAGGATTAGCTTTGAGACATATGCATTGTGCATTTCCAGTTTCATAGTTAACATCAAAAAAGGGGACAAAATAAATAATTAAAGCATATTACAAAGTTGTTTTACTACACATAACTAAACATTTTATTTCATTTTATTAATTTTTATTCAACAATGCAAAAAACAAAGAGAAAAAGCGAAAAACAAACATACAAAGGAAACACAAAACTATAAGCTGCCTTAATTGCTGAGTTTAATAACAATTTCCTTACTTCAGCAATAGAAGGTATTTTAGGGTAATCCAATTCTTAAAAATAAGTTTCCTAAGAGTTATTATTACAGTAAGAACAAAATTAGCCTTATTACCCCAAGAAATATGACTGGTCAAAAGTTGGACCAATTCCCTTCCTAATTGTACCTTTGTTTCAGGTATATAAGAGAGAAGATATTCAACCTTTGCCCATAATTGTTTCAACCTAGGGCAATCCCACATCAAATGTCCTAAATTCGGATCTTGTAGACAACATTTAGGGCAGACATTAGAGACATTTTTGTTCCATTTGGAAACTCTGTGTGGAATCAAATACAGGTATACCCCACTCATACAGCGGGTTAGGGACCAGAGCCCCGCTGTAAAGTGAAAACCGCCTTAAAGTGAAACAAGGCAGTTTAAGCTTTCTTTTCACTTGCCAGTTTGTTTAAAAACTTGAAAACATGTTTGAGCTAACATATATTAGGGGTGCATTAGTGCTACGTTTAGTTTAACACTAGCACAGTACAGTATTCAATTAGTATTCAATAAATACTGTACCTGTAAATTAGTGACAATTACTGTAGTAAAATGTGCCAGACTATAGCACTGAGACACAGATTGCACTGTAATGATGTAAACAGAGTGAACTGCGCATAACAAAATGGAGCCAGTCACTTTTCTCTCAATCTCACGAAGATTACAGCACTGTTTCAAAATCCTTGGAGGGTGAACTTCAGCTCCACAAAGCGCTGTATTAGCGAAGCGCTGTAAAGTGAAGCGCTGTAAAGTGAGTTATACCTGTAGTCCCTATGTAGCAATCTGAATTTTGTTTCTCTAAAATATGATGATGAAAAAAGACCTTGAGTTTTTTTTAAACTTCTCAGTAATATTAAATCTAGGTCTGCTATGTCTACCATTTTCGTCCAGTAACTCATTTAAAATTAAAGGTTAAAATATCCTATTGGCTGATGCAATCAGCCAATAGGTTTGAGCTTCAATCCTATTGGCTGATCCAATCAGTCAATAGGATTGAGCTCGCATTCTATTGGCTGTTCCAATCAATGATTGCATCAGCCAATAGGATTTTTTCACCTTTAATTCCGATTGGCTGATAGAATTCTATCAGCCAGTCGGAATTCAAGAGACGCCATCTTGGATGACGTCATTTAAAGGAACCTTCAGTGTACAGCTGGGACCGTATGAAGAGGATGCTCCACACCGGATGTTTTGAAGATGGAGCCGCTCCACATCGGAAGGATGAAGATAGAAGATGCCGTCTGGATGAAGACTTCTGCCTACCTGGAGGACCTCTTCTTGCTGCGTGGATGAAGACTTCTCCTGGCTTAGTTGAGGACTTCTGCCCGCGTGGATGAAGACTTCTCCTGGCTTCATTGAGGATGGATGTCCGGTCTTAAAAAACTGTAAGTGGGTCTTCGGGGGTTAGTGTTAGTTTGTTTTAAGGGTTTATTGGTTGGGTTTTATTTTAACTTAGGGTTTTGGGCACAGAAAAAGAGCTAAATGCCCTTTTAAGGGCAATGCCATCCAAATGCCCTTTTCAGGGCAATGGGGAGCTTAGGTTTTTTAGATAGGATTTTATTTAGGGGGTTTGGCTGTGTGGGTGGTGGGTTTTACTGTTGGGGGGTTGTTTGTATTTTTTTTTACAGGTAAAAGAGCTGATTTCTTTGGGGCAATGCCCCGTAAAAGGCCCTTTTAAGGGCTATTGGCAGTTTAGTTTAGGCTAGGGTTTTTTTTATTTGGGGGGGGGGGCTTTAGTTTAAATATTTGTTCATTTCTTTTTTATTTTGTGTAATTTAGTGTTTATTTTTTTTTGTAATTTAGTTAATTGTTTTTAATTAGTGTAATTTATTTAATTTTAGTGTAATGTTAGGTGTTAGTGTAACTCAGGTTAGGTTTTATTTTACGGGTAAATTTGTATTTATTTTTAACTAGGTAGCTAATAGTTAATAACTATTTACTAACTAGTTAAAATAAATACAAACTTGCCTGTGAATAAAAATAAAACCTAAGATAGATACAATGTAACTATTAGTTATATTGTAGCTAGCTTAGGGTTTATTTTATAGGTAAGTATTTAGTTTTAGGAATTATTTAGTTAATGATAGTAATTTTTATCTAAATTTATTTTAATTATATTAAAGTTAGGGGTGTTAGAGTTAGACTTAAGGTTAGGTTTAGAGAGGTTAATAACTTTAGTATAGTGGCGGTGGTGACGTTGGGGCAGCATATTAGGGGTTAATAATATTTAACTAGTGTTTACGATGTGGGGGTGTGGCGGTTTAGGGGTTAATATGTTTATTATAGTGGTGGCGATGTCCGGAGCGGCAGATTAGGGGTTAATACATTTATTATAGTGTTTGCAATGCGGGAGAGCCTCGGTTTAGGGGTTAATAGGTAGTTTATGGGTGTTAGTGTACTTTGTAACACTTTAGTTATGAGTTTTATGTTACAGATTTGTAAAGTAAAACTCATAACTACTGACTTTAGATGGCAGTGCGAATCCTGACGATATAGACTGTACCGCTCACTTTTTTGGCCTCCCAGGCAAAACTCATAATACCAGAGCTATGGAAGTCCCATTGAAAAAGGACTTTTTGAAAGGTGCGGCAGTTACACTGCGTTACGGCCAAAAAAGTGTGCGGTACAGATATACCTGCAAGACTTGTAATAGCAGCGGTAGTGAAAAAGCAGCATTATGAGGCTTTTTCACTCATAACGCAAAACTCGTAATCTAGCCATAAGTGATTAATGCAAAAAGTTATAGTATGTTAAATAATCACTTTATAGGGAGATATTTGGATTAGCAGTGATTGATGGTGAGACTGTATTTGCTGGTTGTCTGCTGCCCCCTAGGAGATTGGAACTGGTATGACAGCTAAATAAATTGTCTATTAGAACACATGCAGAGCAAGTCTGGGAGGCATCTCCCAAAATAATCTATGAGATGTTCAGATCCAGGAGCGAATCACAGACAAGCTTCCGAAGGGCCTATCATATTGTTTCACCAATGATTAAGATAATATAAGCTGAATGCAAGAGGAGAGAGGAGGCTGCTTACTTTTTGCTGAACTGGTGACTGAATAACTGCTGCCAAATTGGGACACAGTCACTTTAAGCAAATTGGGCTACTTTTTATTATCCATATTGCAAATACCCTTATTTCATATGAGGTAAAACAAGTAGTTCTAGAAGCTGAATTATCGATTTGGTTATTTTGGGGAAGTATACGCGATTGATAAATATATATATAATATTTAAATCAAAGGTATTTGATTACTATAACTAAATTGCAGTTAGTAATTTTAAAAGGGCACTTTGTATTTTAGCTTGCATTCATGGTCCTGTGTAGTCTTAACTTGTCACCCTTGTATGCTAAGTAATTAATTTATTTGCTAGATAAATATCCTTTGTGTTGCATATTTTTAAGTCTGACCCATTATTGTAAGTAAATCTCTCTGGTGTGTAATTTATCTTTGCAAATATATATTTAGTTTAGAATTTGTCTTAATTGTAGATAATTAAGAATTTATTTAAACTTAGATAAATTGGCATATAAACTGACTGTTTACAGTAAGAATATATATAATTTCTGGTGTTTTAATTAAAGTTATATAGGATCAATTGTGGGCTAAATAGTTTAAGTATATTTGTCTGGAAGTTAGTGATCCATACTCTGATATTTCATTGTGGAATTTTAATGCAATTAAATTGTGAATAAGGTTAATTCTAAAGGTATATTTGGTTTGTTTTGTAAAGAATATTATAACAGTTTAAACTTGTATAGTTTGATTCATATCTGGTTTTCTATAAATATAATTCAATGTGTCTATACATTTGAACTAATATAAAGAATTTAGGAATTTACATTAATTTTATTGTTTTGTATATGCATTTTATTGGGGGTTTGTTTAAAGAATAATTATTAAATATATTTTATTATAACCCGGCCATATACTGACAAGATGGGTAATAAACTTATCAGACCCCTGTAAATAAACAGACATGGCTTAAGCGTATGCAAGATTTGATTGCCCCTGCGGTGTTGAATCCACAAATTCTAGACGTTATGTCTAGATGAAGATAAGCTAAGCAGAGACACATGTTTTGCATTATAACTTGTACAATCATTTTTTAATTACAAATTATGTTTAAATTTCAAGTAAAATATACCTTAGTATTGTATAAAAAGATATATTTCCATGGATCTGAGAAATGCATTTCAGATTTGAAATAAATCAAATGAATAACTACATTAGTATACATACTGTAAATACTCAAGTTATTTCAAGATAAATACACTTTTCTCTGTTTTCCAGAAATCTAGTGAAAATTACAAGGAAGTACTGATATGAAGATGACATTTCTAAATAAGATGCTATGAATTGACCTAGAGACATGTATTAATAAATAATCTATTATATAAGATGCGGCTAGGAAATGTAATATGTGTCAGTGTATCAAAGGAGCTGATATACAGAATAAGTCAGATAGACATATATATTTCGTTGATTGATACTACTAGTCCCTCAGGAAAAATGCTACTTTTAAAACATATTCTAAAGTATGATGCTAGAAATATACTGATGTTTCATATTAAAATAATCAGAAAAAAATGGCACAATATGATCCCAGGTATATTTAGCATGTGATTTATTAATACTGGAGATTAAAGCATTTGATAAACATTTTCTTTTTAGATAGTTAAACTGCAGCAATATTTGATGGTAAAACTGCATTTCTGGGTGTCTGCTGCACCTATTGATCAGAAATGGTTTTACAGCCAAAAGGCATTTGGCTGCTCAGGGAGGCATTTCCCAAAATAACCTATGAGATGTTCAGATCCAAGGGTGAATCATAGACAAGCTCCGTTAGGGCCAATCCAAAGACAAGCTCTGAGGGCCTATAATACCATTTCACCAATGATTAGAATATAAAAGGGTGGGGCTTATCAAGGTATATAACCTCATGGAAGAGGATAGAAGAGGGCTGGCTGGCTGTTTGCTGAATTTTTGACTAATTTGCTGCCTTGGAACACAGTCACTATAAGCAAAATTGGGCTACCTTTTATTATCCATATGGCAATACCTTTATTCATATGAGGTGAAACAAGAAATTCTGGAAACTGAATTATCGATTTGGTTATTTTTGGTAAAGTATACGTGATTGATAAATATATACAGTATATATATAATATTTAAATCAAAGGTATTTGGTAACTTTAACTAGATTGCTGTTAGTAATTTTAACAGGGCAATTTGTATTTTAAGTTATATCCATAGTCCTGTGTAGTCTTAACTAGTCATTATTACTAAATAATTTATTTACTAGACTGGGTTTTATACTCCAGATTTATAAGTCGGTTATTATAGTGAACTCTTTCAGAACTGTACATAAACTGTTTAGTGTGATTATATCCCTGGTAGTTATTAATTAAGCATAGTAAGTTGGTAATCCATATTGAGCATTGAACTAGAGTTATTGGTTAATAACAGAAGATTATGGTATATTATTGTGGTATTTTAATGCGATTATTGTGAATAAGGTAAATTGTAAAGATATATTTTTATGATCTTTGTAAGGATATTATAACAGCATAAGTGTGTATCATCTGATGCATAATTTGGTTTTCTATAAATATAATTCAATGTGTTTATAACTTTAACTAAGAAAAATAATTTAGGAATTTATATGAATTTTAATTGTTTAGTACATACATTTTAATTGGGGTTTTATTTTAAAGAATAATTAATAAATAAATTGTATTATAACCCGGCTATATACCGACATCTGCAAAATACAAAACAATATCAAATGTACGCACCTAGAACCTCTAGACAGCAGCTGACCTGTGCATTCTGGAAAGACTATTAGCATTTCCATGTTTACTCCCTTCTCTATGATCAATAGAAAAATGATATGGTTGAAAATTCAGGAACCAACCTCTCCTGTTTTTCTCTTTGTTTTCCCTCATCCTTTCCCCCATCTTTTTTGAGAAAGGACCTCTTCAAATCGTACATCTGAAGTATCTGTCTGCAAAATAAACTTCTAGGAAAAATCAGGGGTTTTCTGTACTGGCTGCTCACATATGGCCTCCTTTAGCTGTTTGAAAGCCTGCTCAGCTCATGCCGACCATTTTACTATCACCAATAATTTGTTCACCAATGATGGTACAGAACAAAAAGGGGTGGGGTTATATCACATGATTTAACCCCAAGCATGGAGATAGTCTAGCCTGGTCTTTTTCCTGCTAACTGGTGACTGATAATTGCTGCCTGGAACGTAATCACTATAAGCAAAATTGGGCTACCTTTTCTTATCCACATTGCAAAATACTTATTTTGTTTTTCTGAGGTGAATTGGACTTGATGATAAATTCTGGAAGTTGAAATATTCCTTGGTTACCTGGTAAAGTATATGAGGTTGCTAAATATAGGTAATATTTAAAACAAATATATTCATTGTCGCTGCAGTTAAATTACAACTGATAGATTTAAAGAGCATATTTGTATTTTACACTCAAATTCATAGTCCTGTATAGGGATGGGCGAATGTTTTGCAACATTCGAAAAACGGCACAAATTTTAACACATTCGTTCGTTCGAATCGAATTTGGAATGTATACATAACATTCTAACATTCGATTTTCGAATGTTCAGTTTTCGAATTTTATGATTACATTCGAAAATATTCTTTTTGAAAAATTCGAATTTATATTAGTAATAGTATTTCTAATGCTTTCTTTAAATGTAATATTCAAATTATGCAATATTCTAATTAGAAAAATTCAAATTTATATGTTTGTAATAGTATTTCTAATGCTTTCTTTAAATGTAATATTCGAATTATGCAATATTCTATATAGAAACATTCAAAATGATATATTTGTATCTATTATGTATCAATTTACTAGATTCCCTCCCTACCACATGAACTATTGAACTTCTGAATAGTATTTGTTAAATAGAATGTTAAATTCGAAATTTCGAATGTGGACATTCGATATAATTCTAAACATTCGAATTCGAAAGTGACATTCGAAAACTGTAAATAGCATTCGATTATAGAATTTTTAAGAATATTCGTTCTTATCAACATTTGGATTTAAAATTCAAATTTCGGTAATAACATTCATTCTAAAATTCGAACTTTTACACATTCGCCCATCCCTAGTCCTGTATAGTTTTAAGCTTGCCTTTTGTATGCTAAATAATTTATCTTTGCAAATTTATAAATATATTTTAGAATTTGTCTTAACTGTAGGTAATTAAGAACGTATTATAGCATAGATAAATTGGCATTTAAACTGACTCTTTACATTAAGAATATATATAACTCCTGGTGTTTTAATAAGAGTTAAATAGAATATTTTGTGAGCTAAGTTGACTAAATATATTTGTCTGGAAGTTAAGCAAACCATACCTTGGTATCTCAGTGTGGTATTGTAATGAAATTCAATTGTGAATAAGGTTAATAAATGAGGTAATTTTATGATCTTTGCATAGCATATTATAACAATTTAAACTTGTACAGTATTGATTCCTGTCTGGTTCTCCATAAATATAATTCAATGTGTCTATAAATTTTAACTAATAAAAAAGAACTTAGGAATTTATATTAATTTTATGGTTTTCTATATGCATTTTATTGGGGTTTTATTTTAAAGAATAATTATTAAATATATTGTATTATAACCCGGACATATACTAACAATAACTTTCTCTGTTGTAGGGTAATTATGTATCTCTACATGAATACAGCAATATCTAGCTTGTGTGCATTATCTGTTTGTACATTAGGAAACAATGCTTAGTCTAAGAGAGTAACCATACTCACTGAATCTAGTAGGGCCTTATCACTTTACCTTCTATAGTCACAGTACACCAAGGGTGGCCATTCAAACAAACACTTTTATTTGCAGTTCATACAGACTGAGAATATAGTGAATGCAAATCCCGGCTATTACCCAATATACACTCCATTGCTTCAATATCATTAGGACAGCTTTTCGCTATATGCGGAGACTCTTTCTTGGATAAGGTAATGCAACAGATCTCCTGCTGAAACGTATATTTCCACAAGCTTCACCAGTTGGTCAATGGTTTGGGGATCACTCTGGCTTACCCACTGACAAAGGGCAACTGGTAAGCTCCTCAGAACCAATCCATCATGAGTAGCTCCTCAATAACATTAGCTGAATTGGTCTCTGGTTTCATCAACTTTCTGGCAAGTCAAACATCTGAGACCTGACAGTTTTATCATTTTTGTAATTCCAGTCCTTGGGTTGCTCTGGATCGAAAACATTGTATGCTTTCTGGGGTCTTCATCACTCATGAATGGTGCAAGTGAACTCTCTCAGCCATAGGCTATCCTTCCCTATCAGTGGTTCATTCAAATGCCATCAGGTAAGCCCCTACATCAGCTGTTGCCACCATCTTCTAAAGGTAATTACTCATGCCAAACACTATGGAACTTCTTGGCATTTCTACTGCACTCCCGGACAGCCTCTCAGTGAGACTCTGGACTTCCTGATGTATAGCATGAGTAGCACTTTGCAATGTTTTAGTTCCTATTGGTTTACTTGAAAATACAAATTAGGCAATCCTATAGCATTGTTGTTTCCTGACATTGCATATTTGTGCACATCAGGATAGCCTACTGCTTAATATGCCACTAGACCTTGACATCTTTATTGATGATGAGCAAACTGTTAATTAATAAAATTATATTTATTCTAAAATAAATAAGTGAATTGTTTATTTGTTTTAAATAAAGGAACATAACATCTGTTTCCATAAATAAATAAGGGACATGTTGTGTTTAATAAAATAATAAAAAAAATACAACATGATATTATTGACAATATAATCATGCTATAATCAGGCATCTGATGAAACAGCCAATGCTAAGGCTGAGAAACGCGTTGCATAAGACAGAGCATTTATGTCTTATGATCTCTGTAACGATTGCTTGTTACTAATTTTATTAAACTGTTTTTAATAAACAACTTGTTTTTATACAAGCACTGGTTTAGCACCTTACTTAGTAGCATAGCTACGGTTCCTGATACCCTACCATTGGAAATCCACGATATACTGAGTGGGGCAGTATACACCTGCACTGCTCTTCTTCACCTGGAGAGGGTTAGCTGGTACACCTCAAGTTACCAGTCTGTTTCTACCAGTACATAAGTATACTTGGGCTAAATGTGAGTATCTATTTGGCGTTATCTACTTGACTTTGTCTACATTATTGATATGCTGATATACACATGAGGTGCCCCTCTTCTTCTGTTTCTTCCATGTCCAGCAAGTGAAGTTGTATATGTTGGAAACATGTTGTAGCTTTTGATAAGCCACATAGGAGTAGAAGGGCAAGTTCAGTTAATTGTACTACCAGCAAATGCTAGTCTCAGAATCCGCTCCTGTAAAAATAAAATTTAATCCAGTATCTGCTAGGGCACCAGAATTAGGGAAAGATGAGGGTAATGTCATAAAACAATCTGCATAGGAGTCCATGATAAAAATGTTGTACTGATGTAGGATGGTCAGAAACAACTTAGCACTCAGTTATTATGTTAGTTCAACAAAATTAAATGAGGGCAGATATAAGAGACTATGGGGCCTTTTTAATCAAAGCGTCAACTGAAAATACGATGGAATTCCGCGTTGTATTTGTCACGAGATTGATCCGCCGTAGTTATCAAAGAGTCAAGATTGGCAAATATTGAAATTTGTGACGTAAAATACGATCCAGCGATCTCAATCCGATGCAGATCGATGCGAGTTAAAAACCATGGTATTCGAGCGGAATCGTGTTCATTCACCCTCCTAATCGACATTATTTGAAGCTCTCACAAAGTTATCAAAAATTCTACATTTATGCTCGCATCTTTCAGACTCAGCGTACCTAGTTTTCAATCCGCCACCCTTGAGGTCGCGGATGCCATATAACTCAATGGGAGTCTGAAAACACAGAAAGCTTATGTTCGATGCTGCAAGAGAATGAAGCATATGACATAATAAAAGTAAATTAAAAGCTATATTACATTTGTACACCCTTTCTAACTCAAACAATATTATTGCTCCACATTTGGTTCACTTGTAATTATAGGCATAAAAATGAAAAATACATTACTACTTATGGATTATGTTACAACTTTGTCTCTCATTACAAAGCAAGGGGACAATATTATTTCTACAAATGTGGTGAAAAGTTTTGCCCCAAACTTGTTCGACTGATAGATATAGAGATAAAAATTTAATAAATACACAACATAATATAGCTAACTTCCTTTTTATTTGTTGGAAAAATCCATGTGCACCATGTTTAAAGGGACAGTCAAGTCCAAAAAAACCTGTCATTTTTCAAATAGGGCATGTAATTTTAAACAACTTTCCAATTTACTTTTATCAACAATTTTGCTTTGTTCTCTTGGTATTCTAGTTGAAAGCAAACCTAGGAAGGCAAATATGATAATTTCTAAGCCCTTTAAAGCCACCTCTATTTTATTTACTTTTCACAGCAGGGGAGAGCAAGCTCATGTAGGCCATATAGATAGCATTGTGAGCACGCCCGTGGCTAGTGGCAGACACTGCACTAATTGGCTAAGATGCAAGTCAATAGATAATAACTAAAAGTCATGTGATTAGGGGCGGTCAGAAGATGCTTAGATACAAGTTAGTCACAGAAGTAAAAAGTGTATTAATATAACAGTGTTGGTTTTGCAAAACTGGGGAATGGGTAATAAAGGGATTACCTATCTTTTTAAACAACAAAAATTCTGGTGTTGACTGTCCCTTTAAGCCATGTAATACAAGTCACACTACTCTCCACTTTGCACCATATTTGACTCAACACTTTTAGCGCCAATTATGAAGCAAACTCCTAAACAACCCACACACTAGTGAATTTTTCCACCACTTTTGATTGGAATATAATATTATATATAATCACATGATTTATGAAATCTGCCAATCTGATTCAAATATACATTATAAACCATCACCAACTAATCATTGCTCGATACTTGTGTCATTGATCACTCATCAGAACTTCAAAATGCCATTTGTTACATTGTGTATTATACTTTGAAAGAACGTACAGTATATGTGAAATTAGTATTGAAGATTAACATTGATGTTGACATTAGAACACAAAGTGTAATATTTTAGACAAGGATTTTAAAAATCAAATCAATGTTTGATTCAATAGAATCTTAAGCTGATAGCTAAAAGGGATATCCCACCTAACTTTAAACTGTCATGATTCAGATACAGCAGCAATTTAAATCAACTCTTTACTGGTATTCTATTTTTAGTGTATTTTTGCCTTCGCTTGAATTTCTTTTTCAGTAAGAAATGTCATCTTATATGCCAGCCCATATGATAACACCTGTGAAGGGGTGGTTTTTAAAAATAGATTGCAATCAGGAGGGGTTACACAGGTGCAGAGAGAAACCTGGCCCAGCTCTTAAATGGACAGGAAACCCAAAAATATTATTTCATGATTTGGATAGAACATACAATTTTAAACAACTTTCCAATTTACTTCTATTATCAAATTTGCTTCATTCTCTTGATATCCTTTGCTGAAGGAACAACATTGCACTACTGGCAGCTAGCTGAACACATCTTTTTAGCCAATCACAAGAGACAAATGTGTGCAGGCACCAATTAGCAGCAGCTCCCACTAGTGTAGGCTATGTGCGTATTCTTTTCCAACAAGGGATACCAAGTGAACAAAGCACATTTGAAAATAGAAGTGAATTTTAAAGTGTTTTGAAATTACATGTTCTATCTTGAATCATGCAACTTACATTTTTACTTTCCTATCCCTTTAAAATATCCATTGATTGCACATAAATACATATGATACTCTGATTACATGTTATATTTGCAATTATTCCTGCTCATAATAAAACATTTACAATATATACATATAGTGGTATAAATAAAGCCAGAGATATGACAGGCAACATTGTTTAGAACAAAAAAAGCAACTTAGGGACATGTAAATATGTTTGCAAAATATTTCTGACAGAACATGACTGACAGAATATATATATACACACAAGTATGTGCAAGGATATATGTACAAATTCAAGCATTAATAATAATTTAAAAAAATAAATAAAAAATGACTTCTAGAAATACAAGTACACATTAATTTCTCTGAAAGTATCATATAACAAATCAATATAAAAATAACTTACTATGAGATATTGTTTGTTGAGATATAAATCAATCTATTTCTTGGACATTAACATATGAAAAAATGAAAAATAAAAGATTAACTTTAGAGAAATGTGCTTGTTCATGGACAGTAATGAAATGGAATAAATAAAGTTGGGAAAAACCCGAATAACAACGACATCAATGACTGTTAGTTAACACCAGCCCGATGCTCTTCACATCATGCTTGACTCGCGTGTTTTTTTATGACTTTTTTGATAAATAAGGAGATCATATTAAGGTCCATGGCAGCGATGTTTGGCAAGCGTATTGATGCCATGAATGCAACATAGTTGACGGTTTGATAAATAGGCCCCTATATCTCTAGTATCAGTGCCAAAAAGGTCTTTTAATTGCTTTCCCTTTTCCAAAATAGTCATCAGTGAAACCGGAGTTCAGTAAAGGTTAATTGTAGTGCACATTATTGTGTTCTGTTTTACTTTTTCTTTCACATGTACAAGCTTGAATAATGTAAACAAAACACATAGGGACATATTTAATAAGCTCAGTATGGAGCTTGATGCCCCGTGTTTCTGGTGCCTTCAGGCTCGCCGGAAACAGAAGTTATGAATCAGCAATCTAAAGACCGCTGCTCCATAACCTGTCTGCCTGCTCTGAGGCGGCGGACAGAAATCAACCTTATCGAATACGAATATGATTGACACTCCCTGCTAGCAACCGATTGGCCGCAAATCTGCAGGGGACGGCATTGCACCAGCAGTTCACAAGAACTGCTGGTGCAGTGATAAGTGCTGAGAGTGTAGGCTGTCGGCATTTATCGATGTGCAGCGGACATGATCCGCAATATCGGATCATGTCCGCTCGCACAATGGTAATTTGGCCCCATAATATCTGAAGTAACATCCCAACACAAGCCTGCAATCTTCTATCTAAACCTCCGGTCAACCCCTCTGCCACTTTTTGCATCTTCCTACCAGCAAATGAGAATGAAGTGAATGGGCTCCTTACTGTCTTCCTCACGCCTCACTACCTGTTAGCTCGACCCCTTACATTCACATCTTATACCTTCTCTGTATTCCAACATCACTCCTGCTCTTACTCACATCTTCAACCTATCACTTTCTACCGGTTTATTCCCATCTTCTTTCAAACATGCAAAGGTCACATCAAAACTACTGAAAAAAATAGTTTATGACTGCTTAACCCACTTCCTTTACTCCAACTCCTTGCTTGACCTTCTGTAATCTGGCTTCCATCCCCAACACTCAGAATTCCCTCACCAATGTTACTAATAATCTTCTTTCTGCTAAAAGTCACAGCCACTATTCTATACTTATCTTACTTAACCTCTCAGCTACCTTCGACACCATTGACCACCCATTCCTCCTGCAGACTCTCAGCTGTCTTGGTCTCTGTGACACTGCCCTCTCTTGCATCCACTCTTATCTCTCTAACAGGTCTATTTCTGTTTCATTTGCTGGTAGCTCCTCCTCTTCAATGCCGCTGTTGGTTGGAGTACCTCAAGGCTCTGTCCTGGGTCCTCTTCTCTTTTTATACTTGGTCCCTGGGTAAATTTATCAACAGCTACAGCTTTAAATATCATCTCTATGCTGATGACACTTAGATCTAACTCTCCACCCTGCTCTCTCTCTGTTCTTTTTTTATATCAGCGACTGCTTAGCTTTGATTTCTTCCTGGATAGACTCTCACCTAAAGATTAACACATCCAAGATTGAGCTCTTTCTAATCCCCCCTTCTAGCTTTACTCAGATTTCTGATTTCTTTATCATTGTCTGCAGCATCACTATCTCCAAATCAGCCCAAGTCGAAGTTACACTTGACTCCAATATGTCCTTCATTTCTCACATCTAATTAATTTCTTCATCCTGCCACAATCATCTATGCAATATCTCCAAAATGTGTCCATGGAGTGCTGACACCACTAAGAAACAAATCCACTCCCTGGTAATTTCCTGACTTGACTACTGTAATAACCTACTAACTGGCCTTCCTCTCTACTGCCTCTCCCCTTCAATCCATCCTAAATGCCTCTGACAGGCTAATACAAAACAGTCATATAAGCACTTTCACATTGATGTGAGTACTTACAACAGCTGCATTATAAATTAAAATGTTTGCAGTCTTCTTTACCAACCTTGTCACACCAATCTGCAGTAGCTGCAGCAAAGCATACTACACTGTCAGCTGGACAAAACATATAGTCTGTCAGCTGGAAGGACTGTCTGTGAAGACTTTCAAGATTTGTCTATTGTATCATTGAACAAGCTGCTGTCTTCTAAAGGGATGGATATAGCTCCATTGTAAATGTCTTCTGTGTGGCTAGTTAGTGTTGTTTTTATGTTCTTTGATTGGAAATTACCTCTGGCCTTGCCTTTGGCACCAAACCTGAATGGAAGGTGTTAAAACACCAATTCAGACTCCCATTCAGTGCTTGGTTATTTTCGTATGGATACCAAAGTGTACATGTTCCTTGCCTGTTACCCAGATTTTGACCTTGGCAAAGTTTTCTGGACCACACTAACTGTTTCACCCTCCTGTTAAGATACTTACAGTATTGTAAGGACTGTCTTTCTGGATTATGGACTTTGGAACTGTTCTTGATTTCTCCTTCTACTTTGATACCTGGTTTTGGACTCTCTCATCTGGTTTGGACCCTTCTCTTGTCTACGAATATTTCTTCAAAATTGTTGACTACAGAAAGCTGCTTATTCTCTGCACTACTGCTTCCAGCCACTAAATCAGGTAATTTCATTATTGCCTTGTAAACATCCACCTTTAGAATGGTTACCCATACCTCCAATTTTGTCAGAGGGAAAAGGGAAAATTTTCTTGAATTTGGTGTGGGGAACAAAAGGAATGATTGAATTGTTCCATTTCTTGGTGATTAGGTCAGAAACTGAATCAGATACAGGGAAGTTACATGTTTTTAGAGCTGCTTTAAAGAATGTATAAATATTCTTAAAAGATTGTTTGTCTGTAGCTGGAGGATCTTCAACCTCCAGGGCTATTAGAGCTTCCTGCAAGAGAGCATGTAAGTGCTCCACTCTGACATTAAAGGACACTTCATCAACAGTGGGTCTGAATAATCTTACTCAGATGAGGATTCTAATCCCATAGTATGCCTGAGCAGGGTACCTAGAGAAGTCGCTCCTTAGGGATGTACCTTAATAGCCTAACGCCTGGGAAGAAGTAGCTTTTGGCATACAGTGCTGCTACAAGGAACCAGCAGGGCACGGGAAAGGTACACTGAACAAAACTCCCTATTATGTGATATAAAGGAGCTTAATTATTAAGCACCGTATGGTGCCTAATACATCTGTTTCCGTGTGAACCTTCAGGCTCGCTGGAAACAGCAGTTAAGAAGTAGCTCTCTTAAGACTGCTGCTCCTTAACTGGTCTGCCGCCTGTGAACGGCAGACAACAATCATCCCGATCAGATGCGATCGGGTTCATTAGTAGTGAGAAGCTAGGGTAGGCGCTGGGGCTATTTTAGCCACTCTTCAGAATAAGCTCCTCAATAGCTTATAAAGTTGAGACAAGTGTCTAGTTTTAGGGCGCTATACAGCTAACACATGAATAAAATTATGAATAAAATTATGAGATCATAAGTATCAAAAATCTTCTAAATTTAATTAATCATTTATAAAAACAGATCTAAAAATAAATGTGCAAATACCATAGATCACAGCATTGATATAAAAAGGGACGTCTCCCTATAAAAAAAAGTCGTACGAAAACATTAAATCAAGCAAAATATAAACACTTTCTAGGGCTTTATCAAGATGCATAACTGGGTTTGGAGCTTTCTTTTTATACCTGTGGGAGCTATGTGATTAATTGTCGGAAAGAGTCTCATTTTTAAGGTAGTATTGTCCCAGAATGCGTACATACTTCCAGTTAAGGTAGTATATCTAAATAGCAAGTATTTCGTTTGCAGCTTTCCTTCTGAGATTAAGTGTACTCAAACTGAGCATAGTACTATCTGAATAGTAGCAGTCTTTTAAAGTATTGATCTTAGTGGTTACATACAAATAAAATACATGAATATATTGATATGAGCAATCTTAGAATAAAAGTTTGCATACAAAGCTAGATCATGTTATGAACATATTAGACACAGGTATTAATCCTTCAATATACTAGAGGTTCTATCATAAGGGGACAAATCTAGATATAAAAATATATACATCAGTACAAGTATAAAAAGACATATATTAAAAAACAAAAGTAAACATCATAGCATTAAAAGGCATTAAGAACATGGGAAACATAATAATTGATCCTCTAATCTAGTTGCGGTAATTTACATATAAGAGCCTAATGTTGGTATATACAAATATTTGTTACAATTCCTTCTTTCTATCTTTAGCATCATAGTGCATTTATAGAGGCAAATGTGGGTAACCATTATGTTTAAAGGAAGGGGCCCACTTCTATTTCAGAGTTTTACCCCCTTGATTGTAGGGTTTTCATTTTATATATTAATTCAGCTTCTTTCAATAATAGTCTTTCTTCAAGGTTCCCCCTCCAGTTAGGTTTTATTTTACATTCATATATTCATTTTATAGACATGTGCGTTTTGTTTTGGCCGAATTTCTTTTTTAGATGAATTTTGGCCACTTCGGAGATTCAAATGCACCCGAATTTCTGAATCGGCAAATCCCGAAAAATTCCGAAAAGGAATACATTTTGGATCCATTATTCATATTTGGAATTTTTCATTGTTCTATCTAAACCACAGTTCCCCTACATCGCCGACACTAAGTAAATCACAAAATAAAGCTATAAACCTCTAAACCGCAGTTCCCCGACATTGCCGACACTAACTAAACCTATTACCCCTAAACCGCCTTTCCCAAACATCGCAGACATGAACTAAACCTATTAACCCCTAAACCGCAGTTCCCTGACATCGCCTACACTAACTAAAACACTAAATAAAGCTATTAACCCCTAAACTGCCGTTCCCCAACATCGCCAACACTAACTAAACCTATTAACCCCTAAACCGCAGTTCCCAAACATCGCAGACACTAACTAAACCTATTAACCCCTAAACTGCCGTACACCCACATCGCAAACACTAACTAAACCTATTAACCCCTAAATTGCTCGCCCCCACATCACAACAACCTAAACTAAACTATATTAACTCCTAAACCTTACACCCCCTAACTTTAACATAATTAAAATAGACCTAAATTAAAGTTACAATTATTAACTAACTACCTATTTAAAAATAAATACAAACTTACCTGTGAAATAAAAATAAATCCTAAGCTAGCTACAATATAACTATTTACTAACTACCTAGTTAAAATAAATACTAACTTACCTGTGAAATAAAAATAAAACCTAAGCATAGACTAATAAAACCAAACATTACTAAAAATAAAAAACCTAAGATTAATACAAAAAATTGCCATTACAAAAAATAACAAATGAAATTATCCAAAATAATAAAAATTATTCCTATTCTAATACCCGTTAAAAAAAACCACCCCAAAATAAAAAAATTCCTAATCTATAATAAACTACCAATAGCCCTTAAAAAGGCCTTTTGTAGGGCATTGCCCTAAAGTTAACAGCTCTTTTGCTAAAAAATAAAAACAAACCCCCCTAACATTACAAACCCCCAAACCCACAAAATAAAAAAACCTAACCTAAACCATTTCCCTGAAAAAGGGCATTTGTATGAGCATGGCCCTTAATAGGGCATTCAGCTCTTTTACTGCCCTTAAAGGGGCATTTAGCTCTTTTTCGGCCCATTAAATACCTAATACCCACTAATCCAAAAATCGGTACTCACAGTTGCTGAAGTCTGGTAAAAGATCTTCATCCCAGCGGCAAAGCATCTTCATCCAGATGGCTCCATCTTCATTCATCGCAGGACCGGCATCTTCTTCATCCCTGCGGAGGCGGAGTGGTTGATGCGCGGAGGCGGAGATCCAGACGGAGGTCCATCGGTCCGACATGGAGGTCCTCTTCATGTGGTTGTCTACCTTTTATATTTGGGGTACTGTTGCATTCCTATTTGCTGAAAAATGTAAATCAGCCAATATGAATTAGAGCTGATTAAATCCTATTGACTGATTTAAATCAGCCAAAAGGGATGATAGCTGCTTAAATCATATTGGCTGTTCAAATCAGCCAATAGGATTTAATTTTTTTCAGCCAATAGGAATGCAATGATACCCCCAATATAAAAGGGGTACCTTGCATTGAATCCTCAATGTGCGGTGGATGATCGCATGAAGAGGACCTCCACGTCAGACCGATTGACCTCTGCCTGGACCTCCGCCTGGACCTCCTGCAGGGATGAAGAAGATGCTGGTCCCGCGATGGATGAAGATAAAGCCACCTGGATGAAGATGCTTTGCCGGACTTCAGCAACTGTGAGTATCGATTATGGGGTTAGTGTTAGGTTTTTGTTTTGTTTTTTTGGGGTGTTTTTTTTATAGATAAGGTATTTAATGGGCCGAATGCCCTTTTAAGGGCAGTAAAAGAGCTGAATGCCCTTTTAAGGGCAATGCCCATACAAATGCTCTTTTCAGGGCAATTGGTAGATTAGTTTTTTTTTTTTAGTTAGGTTTTTTTTATTTTGTGGGTTTAGGGGGGTGGGGGTTTGTAATGTTAGGGGGGGTTTGTTTTTATTTTTTAGCAAAAAAGCTGTTAACTTTAGGTCAATGCCCTTTTAAGGGCTATTGGTAGTTGATTATAGATTTTTTTTTTTTATTTTGGTGTTTTTTTTTTAACAAGGTATTAGAATATGAATAATTTTTATTATTTTGGATAATTTAGTTTGTTATTTTTTGTAACGTTTTTTTTTTATTTTTGGGGTGGCTTTTTGTTTTTTTTAAATTAGGCATTTTTTATTTTTAATGGGCCGAAAAAGAGCTGAATGCCCTTTTAAGGGCAATGCCCATACAAGTGCCCTTTTCGGGAAATGGATAGATTAGGTTTATTTTTATTTTGTGGGTTTAGGGGGTGGGGGGTTGTAATGTTAGGGGGTGTTTGTTTTTCATGCCGCTAGATTTAGAGTTTGGCGTTAGCCGTCAAAACCAGTGTTAGGGGCTCCTAACGCTGGTTTTGGGCTTCCGCTGGTATTTAGAGTCAGTCAGGAAAGGGTCTAACGCTCACTTTCCAGCCGCGACATTTCCATACCGCAGATCCCCTTACGTCAATTGCGTATCCTATCTTTTCAATGGGATCTTTCTATCACAGGTATTTAGAGTCTTGGCTGAAGTGAGCGTTAGAAATCTAACGACAAAACACCAGCCGCAGCAAAAAGTCAGTAGTTAAGAGCTTTCTGGGCTAACGCCGGTTCATAAATCTATATTAGATAAAGGGTATGGTGAAAGAATCATTACAAAACCTGAATATCAATACATGTGTGATTTGAAACCCAGAGTAGCAACTTTCTATAGCCTGCCAAAGGTTCATAAAGACCTACTGTCACCCCCAGGAAGGCCAATAGTGTCAAGGAATGGATGTCTGACAGAAAAAGTCAGCACCTTTGTAGACAAGAAATTAACGGCTAGATTTAGAGTTTGGCGTTAGCCGTCAAAACCAGCGTTAGGGGCTCCTAACGCTGGTTTTGGGCTACCGCTGGTATTTAGAGTCAGTCAGGAAAGGGTCTAACGCTCACTTTCCAGCCGCGACTTTTCCATACCGCAGATACCCTTACGTCAATTGCGTATCCTATCTTTTCAATGGGATCTTTCTAACGCAGGTATTTAGAGTCTTGGCTGAAGTGAGCGTTAGAACTCTAACGACAAAACTCCAGCCGCAGCAAAAAGCCAGGAGTTAAGAGCTTTCTGGGCTAACGCCGGTTCATAAAGCTCTTAACTACTGTGCTCTAAAGTACACTAACACCCATAAACTACCTATGTACCCCTAAACCGAGGCCCCCCACATCGCCGCCACTCTAATAAATTTTTTTAACCCCTAATCTGCCGACCGCACACTGCCGCCACCTACGTTACTTATGTACCCCTATTCTGCTGCCCCTAACACCGCCGACCCCTACATAATATTTATTAACTCCTAATCTGCCCCCCCCAACATCGCTGCTACCTTACCTACAATTATTAACCCCTAATCTGCCGACCGGACCTCACCGCTACTCAATTAAATTTATTAACCCCTAAAGCTAAGTCTAACCCTAACACTAACACCCCCCTAAGTTAAATATAATTTTTATCGAACGAAATAAATTAACTCTTATTAAATAAATTAATCCTAATTAAAGCTAAATACTTACCTGGAAAATAAACCCTAATATAGCTACAATATAAATTATAATTATATTGTAGCTATTTTAGGATTAATATTTTTACAGGAAACTTTGTATTTATTTTAACCAGGTACAATAGATATTAAATAGTTAATAACTATTTAATAGCTACCTAGTTAAAATAATTACAAAATTACCTTTAAAATAAATCCTAACCTAAGTTACAATTAAACCTAACACTACACTATCAATAAATTAATTAAATAAAATACCTACAATTATCTACAATTAAACCTAACACTACACTATCAATAAATTAATTAAATAAAATACCTACAAATAAATACAAATAAATAAACTAACTAAAGTACAAAAAATAAAAAAGCTAAGTTACAAAAAATAATAAAATAATTTACAAACATTAGAAAAATATTACAACAATTTTAAGCTAATTACACCTACTCTAAGCCCCCTAATAAAATAACAAAGCCCCCCAAAATAAAAAAAATGCCGTACCCTATTCTAAAATACAAATAGAAAAGCTATTTTACCTTACCAGCCTTTAAAAGGGCCTTTTGCGGGGCATGCCCCAAAGAATTCTGCTCTTTTGCCTGTAAAAAAAAACATTCAATACCCCCCCCAACATTACAACCCACCACCCACATACCTCTAATCTAACCCAAACCCCCCTTAAATAAACCTAACACTAAGCCCCTGAAAATCTCCCTACCTTATCTTCACCACGCCGGGTATCACCAATCGGTCCAGAGGAGGCTCCGAAATCTTCATCCAAGCCCAAGCGGGGGCTGAAGACATCCATCATCCGGCTGAAGAAGTCCATCATCGGGCTGAAGTCTTGATCCAAGCGGGGGCTGAAGACATCCATCATCCGGCTGAAGAGGTCCATCATCGGGCTGAATTCTTCTATCAAGCGGCATCTTGAATCTTCTTTCTTCCGGAGCCATCTTCTTCCAGCCGACGCGGATCCATCCTCTTCTACCGACGCCTACTCACCGAATGACGGTTCCTTTAAATGACGTCATCCAAGATGGCGTCCCTCGAATTCCAATTGGCTGATAGGATTCTATCAGCCAATCGAAATTAAGGTAGGAAAATTCTGATTGGCTGATTCCATCAGCCAATCAGATTCAAGTTCAATCCGATTGGCTGATTGGATCAGCCAATCGGATTGAACTTGAATCTGATTGGCTGATTCCATCAGCCAATCAGAATTTTCCTACCTTAATTCCGATTGGCTGATAGAATCCTATCAGCCAATCGGAATTCGAGGGACGCCATCTTGGATGACGTCCCTTAAAGGAACCGTCATTCGTCGGGAAGTCGTCGGCCAGGATGGATGTTCCGCGTCGGCGGGATGAAGATGGATCTGGAAGAAAGAAGATTGAAGATGCCGCTTGATAGAAGACTTCAGCCGGATCATGGACCTCTTCAGCCCCCGCTTGGGCCAAGACTTCAGCCGGATTATGGACCTCTTCAGCCCCCGCTTGGGCCAAGACTTCAGCCGGATCATGGACCTCTTCAGCCCCCGCTTGGGCCAAGACTTCAGCCGGATCATGGACATCTTCAGCCCCCGCTTGGGCTTGGATGAAGACTTCGGAGCCTGGACGGATCGGTGATACCCGGCATGGTGAAGACAAGGTAGGGAGATCTTCAGGGGCTTAGTGTTAGGTTTATTTAAGGGGGGTTTGGGTTAGATTAGGGGTATGTGGGTGGTGGGTTGTAATGTTGGGGGGGGTATTGTATGTTTTTTTTTACAGGCAAAAGAGCAGAATTCTTTGGGGCATGCCCCGCAAAAGGCCCTTTTAAGGGCTGATAAGGTAAAAGAGCTTTTCAATTTTAATTTTAGAATAGGGTAGGGCATTTTTTATTTTGGGGGGCTTTGTTATTTTATTAGGGGCTTAGAGTAGGTGTAATTAGCTTAAAATTGTTGTAATATTTTTCTAATGTTTGTAAATTATTTTTTTATTTTTTGTAACTTAGTTCTTTTTTTATTTTTTGTACTTTAGTTAGTTTATTTAATTGTATTTATTTGTAGGGATTTGTATGTAATTAATTTATTGATAGTGTAGTGTTAGGTTTAATTGTAACTTAGGTTAGGATTTATTTTACAGGTAATTTTGTAATTATTTTAATTAGGTAGCTATTAAATAGTTATTAACTATTTAATAGCTATTGTACCTGGTTAAAATAAATACAAACTTGCCTGTAAAATAAATATTAATCCTAAAATAGCTACAATATAATTATTATTTATATTGTAGCTATATTAGGGTTTATTTTACAGGTAAGTATTTAGCTTTAAATAGGAATAATTTATTTAATAAGAGTTAATTTATTTAGTTAGATTTAAATTATATTTAACTTAGGGGGGTGTTAGTGTTCGGGTTAGAGTTAGCTTTAGGGGTTAATACATTTATTATAGTAGCGGTGAGGTCCGGTCGGCAGATTAGGGGTTAATTATTGTGAGTAGCTGGCGGCGACGTTGTGGAGGGCAGATTAGGGGTTAATAAATATAATATAGGGGTCGGCGGTGTTAGGGGCAGCAGATTAGGGGTACATAGGGATAATGTAGGTTGCGGCGGTGTACGGAGCGGCAGATTAGGGGTTAAAAAAAATATGCAGGTGTCAGCGATAGCGGGGGCGGCAGATTAGGGGTTAATAAGTGTAAGGTTAGGGGTGTTTAGACTCGGGGTTCATGTTAGAGTGTTAGGTGCAGACTTAGGAAGTGTTTCCCCATAGGAAACAATGGGGCTGCGTTTTTGCAGGTGTTAGGTTTTTTTTTCAGCTCAAACTGCCCCATTGTTTCCTATGGGGGAATCGTGCACGAGCACATTTTTGAAGCTGGCCGCGTCTGTAAGCACCGCAGGTATTGAGAGTTGCAGTGGCGGTAAATTATGCTCTACGCTCCCTTTTTGGAGCCTAACGCAGCCATTCTGTGAACTCTAAATACCAGCGGTATTTAAAAGGTGCGGGGGAAAAAAAGCCAGCGTTAGCTACGCGGGTCGTTACCGACAAAACTCTAAATCTAGTGGATGGTTTGCAAAAGAGCTGTTAACTTTAGGGCAATGCCCTAGAAAAGGCCCTTTTAAGGGCCTACAAAAGGCCCTTTTAAGGGCCCTTGGTAGTTTATTTTAGATTAGGGTTTTTTACTTTGTGGTGTTTTGTTTTTAAAAAAAATGGGGTATTAGAGTAGGAATCATTTTTATTTTTTGGGATAATTTCGTTTGTTATTTTTTTGTAATGGTATTTTTTTAATTTTTTTGCAATTTTAGTGTTTATTATTTTTTGTAATTGTAGTTTTAATTTTTTAGTAATCTTAAGTTTTTTTTATTTTTAGTAATCTTAATTTTTTTTATTTTTAATAATGTTAAGTTTTTATTTTTAGTAATGTTAGGTTTTATTAGTGTAAGCTTAGGTTTTATTTTTAGTTCTCAGGTATGTTTGTATTTATTTTTAAATAGGTAGTTAGTTAATAATTATAACTTTAATTTAAGTTTATTTTAATTATGTTAAAGTTAGGGGGTGTTAGGTGTAGGGGTTTAATATAGTTTAATTTAGGTAATTGCGATTTGAGGGCCAGCGGTTTAGGGGTTAATATGTTTACAAACGCCTGGTTTTGAGCTACCGCTGGTATTTAGAGTCGTGTAGGTAAGGGTCTAACGCTCACTTTGCAGCCGCGACTTTTCCATACCGCAGATCCCCCTACGCCATTTGCGTATCCTATCTTTTCAATGGGATATTTCTAACGCCGGTATTTAGAGTCGTGGCTGAAGTGAGCGTTAGAAATCTACCGACAAAACTCTAGCCTCAGAAAAGAGCCAGGAGTTAAGAGCTTTCTGGGCTAACGCCGGTTCATAAAGCTCTTAACTACTGTGCTCTAAAGTACACTAACACCCATGAACTACCTATGCACCCCTAAACCGAGGTCCCCCCACATCGCCGCCGCTCAATTTAAAATTTTTAACCCCTAATCTGCCGACCGCACACCGCCGCCACCTACGTTATCCCTATGAACCCCTAATCTGCTGCCCCTAACACCGCCGACCCCTATATTATATTTATTAACCCCTAATCTGCCGCCCCCAACGTCGCCTCCACCTGCCTACAATTTTTAACCCCTAATCTGCCGACCGCACACCGCCGCCACCTACGTTATCCCTATGAACCCCTAATCTGCTGCCCCTAACACCGCCAACCCCTATATTATATTTATTAACCCCTAATCTGCCGCCCCCAACGTCACCTCCACCTACCTACTATTATTAACCCCTAATCTGCCGACCGGACCTCACCGCTACTATAATAAATGTATTAACCCCTAATCCGCCTGACTCCCGCCTCAATAACCCTATAATTAATAGTATTAACCCCTAATCTGCCCTCCCTAACATCGCCGACACTTAACTTCAAGTATTAACCCCTAATCTGCCGACCGGACCTCACCGCTACTCTAATTCTTTTGTTAACCCCTAAAGCTAAATCTAACCCTTACACTAACACCCCCGTAAATTAAATATAATTTAAATCTAACGAAATAAATTAACTCTTATTAAATAAATTATTCCTATTTAAAGCTAAATACGTACCTGTAAAATAAACCCTAATATAGCTACAATATACATTATAATTATATTGTAGCTAGTTTAGGATTAATATTTATTTTACAGGCAACTTTGTATTTATTTTAACCAGGTACAATAGCTATTAAATAGTTAATAACTATTTAATAGCTACCTAGTTAAAATAATTACAAAATTACCTGTAAAATAAATCCTAACCTAAGTTACAATTAAACCTAACACTACACTATCAATAAATTAATTAAATAAAATACCTACAATAACCTACAATTAAACCTAACACTACACTATCAATAAATTAATTAAATACAATACCTACAAATAAATACAATTAAATAAACTAACTAAAGTACAAAAAATAAAAAAGAACTAAGTTACAAAAAATTAAAAAAATATTTACAAACATTAGAAAAATATTACAACAATTTTAAACTAATTACACCTACTCTAAGCCCCCTAATAAAATAACAAAGCCCCCCAAAATAAAAAAATGCCCTACCCTATTCTAAATTACAAAAGTTCAAAGCTCTTTTACCATACCAGCCCTTAAAAGGGCCTTTTGCAGGGCATGCCCCAAAGAAAACTGCTCTTTTGCCTGTAAAAGAAAAATACAACCCCCCCAACATTAAAACCCACCACCAAAACCTAACACTACCCCCCTGAAGATCATCCTACCTTGAGTCGTCTTCACTCAGCCGAGCCACCGATGGAACTGAAGAGGAGATCCGGAGCGGCAGAAGTGATCCTCCAAGCGGCGCTGAAGAAGTCTTCCATCCGATTAAGTGATCCTGCAAGCGGCGCTGAAGAAGTCTTCCATACGGGCGATGTCATCTTCCAAGCGGCATCTTCAATCTTCTTTCTTCTGGATCCATGTTCATCCCGCAGGCGCAGAACATCCATCTTCACCGACGACTTCCCGACGAATGACGGTTCCTTTAAGGGACGTCATCCAAGATGGCGTCCCTCGAATTTCCGATTGGCTGATAGGATTCTAAGGTAGGAAAATTCTGATTGGCTGATGGAATCAGCCAATCAGATTCAAGTTCAATCCGATTGGCTGATCCAATCAGCCAATCAGATTGAGCTCGCATTCTATTGGCTGATCGGAACAGCCAATAGAATGCGAGCTCAATCTGATTGGCTGATTGGATCAGCCAATCGGATTGAACTTGAATCTGATTGGCTGATGGAATCTTCCTACCTTAATTCCGATTGGCTGATAGAATCCTATCAGCCAATCAGAATTCGAGGGACGCCATCTTGGATGACGTCATTTAAAGTAACAGTCATTCGGCGAGTAGGCGTCGGTAGAAGAGGATGGATCCGCGTCGGCTGGAAGAAGATGGCTCCGGAAGAAAGAAGATTGAAGATGCCGCTTGATAGAAGACTTCATCCCGATGATGGACTTCTTCAGCGCCCGCTTGGATCAAGTCTTCAGCCCGATGATGGACTTCTTCAGCCGCCGCTTGGATCAAGACTTCAGCCGGAGGATGGACGTCACTCTTCAGCCCCCGCTTGGGCTTGGATGAAGACTTCGGACCCTCTTCTGGAGCGATTGTGAACCCGGTGAGGTGAAGACAAGGTAGGGAGATCTTCAGGGGCTTAGTGTTAGGTTTATTTAAGGGGGGTTTAGGTTAGATTAGGGGTATGTGGGTGGTGGGTTGTAATGTTGGGGGGGGTATTGTATGTTTTTTTTTTACAGGCAAAAGAGCTGAATTCTTTGGGGCATGCCCCACAAAGGGCCCTTTTAAGGGCTGGTAAGGTAAAAGAGCTTTTCTATTTTAATTTTAGAATAGGGTACAGCATTTTTTTTATTTTGGGGGGCTTTGTTATTTTATTAGGGGGCTTAGAGTAGGTGTAATTAGTTTAAAATTGTTGTAATATTTTTCAAATGTTTGTAAATATTTTTTTATTTTTTGTAACTTAGTTCTTTTTTATTTTTTGTATTATTTAAAATAAATATAAATCCTAAAAAAGCTACAATATAATTATAATTTATAGGAAACAATGGGGCTGCGTTAGGAGCTGAACGCTGCTTTTTTGCAGGTGTTTGGGTTTTTTTCAGCTCAAAATGCCCCATTGTTTTCTATGGGGGAATCGTGCATGTTTTTGAAGCTGGCCGCGTCCGTAAGCACCGCTGGTATTTAGAGTTGCAGTGGCAGTAAATATGCCTGTACGCTCCCTTTTTGGAGCCTAACGCAGCCCTTCTGTGAACTCTAAATACCAGCGGTATTTAAAAGGTGCGGGCAAAAAAAAGCCAGCGTTAGATACGCGGGTCGTTACCGACAAAACTCTAAATCTAGCCGTTAGTATTGGCGATTTTTGGGAATGGCGGTTTAGGGGTTAATAGGTTTAGTTAGTGTTGGCGATGTTTGGGAACAGCGGTTTAGGGGTTAATAGGGTTTAGTTAGTGTCGGCGATGTTTGGGAACGGCGGTTTAGGGGTTAATAGGTTTAGTTAGTGTTGCGATGTTTGGGAACTGTGGTTTAGGGGTTAATAGGTCTAGTTAGTGTTTGCGATGTTGGAGGGGTGCGGTTTAGTAGTTAATAGGTTTAGTTAATGGTGGCGAAGTGGGGAGGTGCGGTTTATGGGTTAATAGGTTTAGGTAGTGTTGCCGATGTGGGGGGCTGTGGTTTAGGGGTTTATTGGTTTAGTTAGTGTCAGCAATGTTGGGGAACGGCGGTTAAGGGGTTTATAGCTTTATTAGTGATTTAGTTAGTGTCGGCGATGTGGGGGGGTGAGGTTTAGGAGTTAATAGGTATAGTTAGTGTTGCCGAAGTGGATGGGTGCAGTTTAGGGGTTTATAGGTTTAGTTAGTGTTTGCAATTTGGGGGATCGGTGGTTTAGGGGTTAATAGATTTATTAGTGATTTAGTTAGTGTCGGCGATGTCGGGAAATGGCAGTTTAGGGGTTAATAACTTTCGGCTAGATTACGAGTTTTGCGGTATGAGTGAAAAAGCAGTGTTATGGCTCTTTTTCATTACTGCTGGTATTACGAGTCTTGCAGGTATATCTGTACCGCACACTTTTTTGGCCGTAATGCAACGTAACTACCGCAGCTTTCCAAAAGTCCTTTTTCAATGGGACTTCCTTTGCGCCGGTATTACGAGTTTGCCTGGGAGGCCAAAAAGTGAGCAGTACAGCCTATACCGTCAAGACCTGAAAGTCAGTATTTATGAGTTTCACGCTACAAAGCTGTACCATAAAACTCATAACTAAAGTGCTAAAAAGTACACTAACACCCATAAACTACTTATTAACCCCTAAACTGAGGCCCTCCCACATCGCAAACACTAAAATAAAATTATTAACCCCTAATCTGCCGTTCCGGATATCACCGCCACTATAATAAACATATTAACCCCTAAACCGCAGCAGTCCCGCATCGTAAACACTAGTTAAATATTATTAACCCCTAATCTGCTGTCCCTAACATCGCCGCAACCTAGATTACTTTTATTAACCCCTAATCTGCTGTCCCTAACATCGCCGCCACTATACTAAAGTTATTAACCCCTAAACCTAACCCTAAGTCTAACCCTAACACCTCTAACTTTAATATAATTAAAATAAATCTAAATAAAAATTACTATTATTAACTAAATAATTCATATTTAAAACTAAATACTTACCTGTAAAATAAACCCTAAGCTAGCTAGAATTCCCCGAAGATCCACTTACAGTTTTTGAAGACCCGACATCCATCCTCAATGAAGTGGCAGAAGTCCTCATTAAAGCCAGCAGAAGTATTCATCGAAGCGGGCTGAAGTCTTCATCCAAGCCGGCAAAAGTCTTCAATCAGATGGCATCTTCTATCTTCATCCATCCGGCGCGGAGTGGTCATCTTCAAGACATCCGGCGCAGAGCATCCTCTTCAATCGACGGCTCTTCCAGAATGAAGGTCCATTGAATTCCAATTGGCTGATAGAATTCTATCAGCCAATCAAAATTAAAGGGTAAAAAATCCTAATGGCTGATGCAATCAGCCAATAGGATTGAGCTTCAATCCTATTGGCTGATCCAATTAGCCAATAGGATTGAGCTTGCATTCTATTGGCTTTTCCAATCAGCCAATAGAATGTGAGCTCAATCCTATTGGCTGATTGCATCAGCCAATAGGATTGTTTACCCTTTAATTCCGATTGGCTGATAGAATTCTATTAGCCAATTGGAATTCAAGGGACGCCATCTTGGATGACGTCCCTTAAAGGAACCTTCATTCTGGAAGAGCCGTCGATTGAAGATGATGCTCCACTCCGGATGTTTTGAAGATGGAGCTGATCCACGGATAGAAGATAGAAGATGCCGTCTGGATGAAGACTTCTGCCGGCTTGGATGAAGACTTCGGCCCGCTTGGATGAAGACTTCTGCTGGCTTCAATGAGGACTTCTGCCACTTCGTTGAGGATGGATGTCGGGTCTTCAAAAACTGTAAGTGGATCTTCAGGGGTTAGTGTTAGGTTTTTTTAAGGGTTTATTGAGTGGGTTTTATTTTTAGCTTAGGGTTTGGGCGGAAAAAGAGCTAAATGCCCTTTTAAGGGCAATGCCCATACAAATGCCCTTTTCAGGGCAATGGGGAGCTTAGGTTTATTTAGATAGTATTTTATTCGGGGGGGGGTTGTTTGTGTGGGTGGTGGGTTTTACTGTTGGGGGGTTGTTTGTATTGTCTTTTTTTACAGGGAAATGAGCTGATTTATTTGGGGCAATGCCCCGCAAAAGGCCCTTTTAAGGGCTATTGGCAGTTTAGTTTAGGCTAAGGTTTTTTTTATTTTGGGAGGGGCTTTTTTATTTTGATAGGGTTATTAGATTAGGTGTAATTAGTTTAAATATTTGATAATTTCTTTTTTATTTTGTGTAATTTAGTGGTTTTTTTTGTAATTTAGTTAATTGTATTTAATTAATGTAATTTATTACTTATTATTTGTAGTGTAAGGTTAGGTGTTAGTGTAACTCAGTTAAGGTTTTATTTTACAGGTAAATTTGTATTTATTTTAACTAGGTAGTTAGTAAATAGTTAATAACTATTTACTAACTAGTCTGCCTAGTTAAAATAAATAGAAACTTAGCTGTGAAATAAAAATAAAACCTGATAGATACAATATAACTATTAGTTATATTGAAGCTAGCTTAGGGTTTATTTTATAGGTAAGTATTTAGTTTTAAATAGGAATTATTTAGTTAATTATAGTAATTTTTATTTAGATTTATTTTAATTATATTAAAGTTAGGGGTGTTAGTTTTAGGGTTAGACTTAGGGTTAGGTTTAGGGGTTTATAACTTTAGTATAGTGGCGGCAACGTTGGAGGCGGCAGATTAGGGGTTATTAAATTTATGTAGGTGGCAGCGACATTGGGGGCAGCAGATTAGGGGTTAATAAGTATAACGTAGGTGTTAGCGATGTCAGGGGCAGCAGATTAGGGGTGTTTAGACTCAGGGTTTAGGTTAGGGTGTTAGGTGTAAACATAACTTTTGTTTCCCCATAGGAATCAATGGGGCTGCGTTACGGAGTTTTACGCTCCTTTATTGCAGGTGTTAAACTTTTTTTGGCTGGCTCTCCCCATTGATGATTATGGAAAAATCGTGCATGAGCACATAAAACCAGCTCAAAGCAGCGCTGGTATTAGAGTGCGGTATGGAGCTCAATTTTGCTCAACGCTGCAATATTGCCTGCTAACGCCGGGTTTATGAAAACCTGTAATAGCAGCGCTATAGGGAGGTGAGTGGTGGAAAATACTTGCAAGTTAGTACCGAGCCGCTCTTACCGCAAAACTCGTAATCGAGCCGTTTATTAGTGATTTAGTTGGTGTCGGCGATGTGTGTGGGGGGGTACGGTTTAGGGGTTAATAGGTTTAGGTAGTGTTGGCAATGTGGGGGGATGGCGGTTTAGGGGTTAATAGCTTTATTTAGTGTCGGTGATGTGGGTGGCTGTAGCGGGTTTAGATAATTTTGTTTCGCAATCGCCAGCTAATTAGTTATGTTAAATTAAATTGTTTTTTCAGATCATTTTGTTTTTCAAATCCATTCTTTATTCATATGCATTATTCTATTATAAACTTCAGAATAGAATAATTCATATGAATAAAGAATGGATCCGAAAAAACAAACGGATCCGAAAAAACGTTTTAACTTAACATAACTGATTCGCCAAAACAATTTAAAAAAAAAAAAAATTAACTAAACTAATTTGCAGAAACCAACGGCTTGCAGGTATTTCTGCACCGCGCACTTTTTGGGCCGTAATGCAACGTAACTACCACAGCTTTCAAAAAGTCCTTTTTCAATGGGACTTCCATAGCGCCAGTATTACGAGTTTGACTGGGAGGCCAAAAAGTGAGCGGTACAGCCAATACCGTCAAGATCCATACCGTAAACTGAAAGTCAGTAGTTATGAATTTTACGCTACAAAGCCGTAACATAAAACTCATAACTAAAGTGCTAAAAAGTACACTAACACCCATAAACTACCTATTAACCCCTAAACCGAGGCCCTCCCGCATCGTAAACACTAAAATAAAATTATTAACCCCTAATCTGCCACTCTCGACATCACCGCCACTAGAATAAACATATTAACCCCTAAACCGCCACATTCCCGCATTGCAAACAATAGTTAAATATTATTAACCCATAATCTGCTGTTCCTAACATCGCCGCAACCTACATTACTGTTATTAACCCCTAATCTGCTGTCCCCAACGTCGCCACCACTATACTAAAGTTATTATCCCCTAAAACTATCCCTAAGTCTAACCCTAACACTCCCTACTTTAATATAATTCAAATAAATCTAATTAAAAATTCCTATTATTAACTAAATAGTTCCTATTTAAAACTAAATACCTATAAAATAAACCCTAGGCTAGCTACAATATTTAAAAATAAAACCCACCCAATAAACCCTTAAAAAACCTAACACTAACCCCGAAGATCCACTTACAGTTTTGAAGACTGGACATCCATCCTCAACGAAGCCGGGAGAAGTCTTCATCCAAGCGGCAAGAAGTCCTCAACGAAGCCGGGAGAAGTCTTCATCCAAGCCGGCAGAAGCGGCTCCATCTTCCAGACATAAGGTTGAACAAATCCTATTGGCTGTTGCAATCAGCCAATAGGATTGAGCTTTCATCCTATTGGCTGATTTTTCAACCTTAATTCTGATTGGCTGATAGAAATCTATCAGCCAATCGGAATCTAAGGGACGCCATCTTGGATGACGTCATTTAAAGGGAAACTTCATTCAGAAGAAGACGTCGATTGAAGAGGATGCTACACGCCGGATGTCTTGAAGATGGAGTGGCTCCGCGCCGGATGGATGAAGAAAGAAGATGCCGTCTGGATGAAGACTTCTGCCCGTCTGGAGGACTACTTCTGCCGGCTTGGATGAAGACTTCTTCCGGCTTCGTTGAGGACTTCTTGCTGCTTGGATGAAGACTTCTCCCGGCTTCGTTGAGGATGGATGTCCGGTCTTCAAAACTGTAAGTGGATCTTCTGAGGTTAGTTTTTAGGTTTTTTTAAGGGTTTATTGGGTGGGTTTTAATTTTAGATTAGGGGTTTGGGCTGAAAAAGAGCTAAATGTCCTTTTAAGGGCAATGCCCATCCAAATGCCCTTTTCAGGGCATTGGGGAGTTTAGTTTTTTTTAGATTAGGCTTTTATTTGGGGGGTTGGTTGTATGGGTGGTTGTTTGTATTTTTTTTACAGGTAAAAGAGTTGATTTCTTTGGGGCAATGCCACGCAAAAGGCCCTTTTAAGGACTATTGGCAGTTTAGTGTAGGCTAGGGTTTTTTTTATTTTTGGGGGGGCTTTTTTATTTTGATAGGGCTATTAGATTAGGTGTAATTAGTTTAAATATCTGATAATTTATTTTTTATTTTGTGTAATTTAGTGTTTGTTTGTTTTTGTAATGTAGTTAATTGTATTTAATTAATGTGATTTATTTAATTGTAGTGTAAGGTTAGGAGTTAGTGTAACTCAGGTTAGGTTTTATTTTACAGGTAAATTTGTATAGTTAATAACTATTTACTAACTATTCTACCTAGTTAAAATAAATACAAACTTGCCTGTGAAATAAAAATAAAACCTAAGCTAGATACAATGTAACTATTAGTTATATTGTAGCTAGCTTAGGGTTTATTTTATAGGTAAGTATTTAGTTTTAAATAGGTATTATTTAGGTATTAATAGTAGGTTTTATTTAGATTTATATTAATTACATTAAAGTTAGGGGGTGGTAGGGTTAGGGGTTAATAACTTTAATATAGTGGCGGAGATGTTGGGCGGCAGATTAAAGGTTAATAACTGTAATGTAGGTATTGGCGATGTCGGGGGCGGCAGATTAGGGGTTAATAAGTGTAGGTAGGTGACGACAACATTGGGGGCAGCAGATTAGGGGTTAATAAGTGTAATGTAGGTGGCGGCGACATTGGGGGCGGCAGATTAGGGGTTAATAAGTGTAGGTAGGTTGCGGCGGTGTCGGGGGCAGCAGATTAGGTGTTAATAAGTGTAGGTAGATGGCGGCGATGTCAGGGGCAGCAGATTCGGGGTGTTTAGACTCTGGGTTTATGTTAGGGTGTTAGGTATAAACATAATTTTAGTTTCCCCATAGACTTTTAATGGGGTTGCGTTACGGAGCTTTACGCTGGTTTATTGCAGGTGTTAGGCTTTTTTTCAGCCGGCTCTCCCCATTGATGCCTATGGGGAAATTGTGCATAAGCACATAAAACCAGCTCACCGCAGCTCACCGCAGCGCTGGTATTGGAGTACGGTATGGAGCTCAATTTTGCTTTACGCTCACTTATTGCCTGCTAACGCCGGGTTTATGAAAACCTGTAATACCAGCGCTGTAGGTAAAATGAGCGGTGACAATAACTTGCAAGTTAGCACCGCGCCGCTCATAACACAAAACTCATAATCTAGCCATAAATTATTTATTTAACTAATCAAAACGAAACTAAACTAAACAAATTTTTTAGCGACGCACATGTCTAGTATTTTATTTGTATATAACCGCTAAGATTAATACTTTAAAAGATTTCTACTATTCAGATAGCACTATGCTCAGTTTGAGTACACTTAATCTCAGGAGGAAAGCTGCAAAATAAATGCTTGCTTTTTAGATATACTACCTTAACTGGAAGTATGTACTCATTCTGGGATAATACTACCTTAAAAATAGGACTCTTTTGGACAATCAATCACAAAGCTCCCACAGGTATAAAATGAAGGCTCCAAATACAGTTATGCATCCTGATAAATCCCTAGGAATTGGGCAAAACACATTGATTATTAACTTTGGAGTGCCGATGTGATTGCTGTGGATATTTTACTACAATCCTTCCAACTATTTGTGTTGATAACTTTCAAAAGTCTGCTTTTCAGCCAATAAGAAAACGACCTCAGGTCAGGTGACCGGTATTGGATACGACCGTTACGCTGAGTGGAATGCTACGCAGGGAAGCAGAGAGTCTCACCAGGTTCGCAAAAGGTATGCTATGGCTTGGGAGATGTGGAACTCGCTGCTGTGTGAGAGCAAGACAAATGGAGGATATCAGGGTCAGGTAACATAAGCGGCTTTTGGCTACTCTAATTCTAATTGGAACTCACCATTAACTGTATGGAATGGTGACATTGTACCTTATTATACACTGGAATGGTTAAAAATAACCGCTATCTGCTACACAAGTGCACTTGTTTGCTTTGGGGAATGACAATTAACTTTACCTCAAACTGAGTCATAGAAGGTATTCTTATTTAGCAGACTTCTGAATACAGTGTTTATATTTTGCTTAATTTAATGTTTTAGTACAACTTGTTTTTTAGGGAGATGTCCCTTTTTATATCCATACTGTGATCTATGGTATATGCACATTTATTTTTAGATCTGTTTTTATAAATGATTAATTAAATTCAGAAGATTTTAGATACTTATGCTCTCATCATATTATTCACATTTTTATTCATAATTTTATTCATGTGCTAGCTGTATAGCCTCCTTTTTAAACTACACACTTGTCTCAACGATTGGGTTGATTGACACCCCCTGCTAGCGGTCAATTGGCCGCAAATCTTCAGGGGTCGGCATTGCACAAGCAGTTCACCAGAACTGCTTGTTCAATGTTAAATGCCAACAGCATATGTTGTCAAACATATGATAAATCAGCCCCAAAGTGTTGGAAAAAGCCGCAAACACCAAGCATGAAAAAAAAATTCAATAAGTATCAACCGATCATAACCCCAGACACATATAAGATTGGAGATACAATGATGTACATTTATTTGTCTAATATATAACCTGTTACTTTGTAACTAAGTTCCATTGAGAAAATGTATGCCTACAAATTGATAAAAAAAAAATTAACAATTAATTGTAGTACTCTAATCGTATGTGTGGGTAGGGTTATGATTGGTTGACGTTTATTGAATAAGAGGATTTCATTAGTTGATCTCTTACCCACATTTGTAAATGATTAGTACATATTTCCGAATTCAAATTTTGCGGAATCGAACCGAATCGAACCAAATCGAATCGATTCGTAAATTTGGATGGCCATTGGATTACACTAGTATTATACAGTATGTTAGGTTAACACCTAATATACAGTATAATACTAGTCTAATCACACCTAACACTTACCGAATTGCAGAATTTACAAACCGAATCAAACTGAATCCAGCCGAATTTCTTCAAATCCGAATGAATCCGAAACGAATCGATTCAAAATTTTCCGAATTCGAATCGATCCAAACCGAACTTCAAAAAAAATCCGAACCGAACCAAATTTTTTCGCCATGCACATGTCTAATATTTATTTGACATAACCTGTCAGATGGGATTCCCCCAGTGATGTAATATTTTTTAATATGTGAAATAAAGTTTGCTTTTCAATTTCTGATCTCTCAAGTGCTGCTACAAGTGTTTTTTTCTTGTATGGATTCACTTCTGTCCTTTGAGTGCATTTGCATTTAACTGGTGGAGACATGACAGCCATCAGTTCTGAAATTGCAGTTGGATATATTACTTCAAATTAAGGGACAGGTCATTAGAGCTGTCCTGGGGATAACCTTGGTGGGTAGTAAATACCTGAGCACTCATCTGCAAATGCATTACCATGTCTAACATTAGACATGGACTCAGCACTTAAGTGGCATAACTGAGTGGGGACACACACACAAACACATACTTACATATCAAGCATTACTGTGAAGGGGTAAATTATCATTATATCCTCCTTCAGAGGGTCAGCAAGATGTCAAGAGACATGAGCTGCACCAGTTTGTTACATAATATACAGTTTATAGTAAGGACAGGCAAATATCTACAGAAAGATAGCAGCACAGAAATAAACTATGAGGCACCGAAAGGGTTAACCCCCCTAAGGGAAACACAGTATAAATGGCACAATGTAAAAGTGAAGTTCCTAGAAAGAAATCAGAAAAAACCTGAACACTCTCTGTGAGATTACGAGTTTTGCTTTAGAGGCTATGCGGTGCTAACGAGCAGTTTTCTCTCACCGCTCACTTACATACAGCGCTGGTATTACAGGTTTTTACAAACCCGGCTTTAAAAGGCAAGAAGTGAGCGTTGAGCAAAATTGTGCTCCTTACCACACTCCAATACCAGTGCTGCTTAAGTTATATCTGCTCGTGCACGATTTCCCCATAGGAATCAATGGGGAGAGCCGGCTGAGAAAAAGTCTAACACCTGCCAAAAAGCAGCGTAAAACTCAGTAACGCAGCCCCATTGATTCCTATGGGGAAATAAAAGTTATGTTTACACCTAACACCCTAACATGAACCCCGAGTCTAAACACCCCTAATCTTACAGTTATAACCCCTAATCTGCCGCCCCCGACATCGTTGCCACATACATTATACTTAATAACCCCTAATCTGCCGACACCTACATTATATTTATTAACCCCTAATCTCCCTCCCCCAATGTCACCGCAACCTAACTAACACTCCCTAACTTAAATATAATTTAAATAAATCTAAATAAAACCTACTATAATAAACTAAATTATTCCTATTTAAAAGTAAATACTTACCTATAAAATAAACCCTAAGCTAGCTACAATATAACTAATAGTTACATTGTAGCTAGCTTAGAGTTTATTTTTATTTTACAGGCAAGTTTGTATTTATTTTAACTAGGTACAATAGTTATTAATTAGTTATTAACTATTTAATAACTACCTAGGTAAAATAAATACAAATTGACCTGTAAAATAAAACCTAACCTAAGTTACACTAACACCTAACACTACACTACAATTAAATAAATTAACTAAATTAAATACAATTAAATAAATTAACTTAATTAAAAACAATTAAATAAATTACATTAAATTAGCTAAATCACCCCCCCCCCCCACACTAAACTACAGAAAATAAAAAACAAATTACAGATCTTTAAACTAACTACACATAATCTAATAGCCCTTTTTAGGGCCTTTTGCGGGGCAGTGCCCCAAAGTAATCAGCTCTTTTACCTGTAAAAAAAAATACAAACAACCCCCCTAACAGTAAAACCCACCACCCACACAACTAACCCCTCAAATAAAACACTAACTAAAAAAACCTAAGCTCCTCATTGCCCTGAAAGGGGCATTTGGATGGGCATTGCCCTTAAAAGGGCAGTTAGCTCTATTACAGGCCCAAATCCTAACCTAAAAATAAAACCCACCCAATACACCCTTAAAAAAACCTAACACTAACCCTCTGAAGATCGACTTACAGTTCTGAAGACCGGACATCCATCCTCAAGGAAGCGGCAGAAGTCTTCATCCAACCGGGCCGAAGTCCTCAACGAAGCCGGGAGAAGTCTTCATCCAAGCCGGGGGCGAAGTGGTCCTCTAGACGGGCAGAAGTTTTCATCCAGATGGCATCTTATATCTTCATCTATCCGATGCGGAGCAGGTCCATCTTTAAGACATCCGACACAGAGCATCCTCTTCATTCGGAGTCTTCTTACTGAATGAAGGTACCTTTAAGTGACATCATCCAATATGGCATCCCTTAGATTCCGATTGGCTGATAGAATTCTATCAGCCAATCGGAATTAAAGGGACATAATACTCATATGCTAAATCACTTGAAACTGATGCAGTATAACTGTAAAAAGCTGACAGGAAAATATCACCTGAGCATCTCTATGTAAAAAAGAAAGATATTTTACCTCAAAAGTTCCTCAGTAGCCACCTCCCATTGTAAAGGATTTTTAAGCAGCATTTTAGTGTGTTTGTCCTGGGACATCTGAAGGGACTAGCATCATGCACTCTCATATTATTTCACCAATCAGGTAAAGGAAGCTTACTATGAAATCTCATGAGAGTTAAGTCAAATCTCATGAGATCACAGTAAGAGTTCATGACCTCAGCACTGCTGATGCTGATTGACTGCTGTTCATTTCTTCATTTTTTTTTATTTTTTTTTACCTGCAGCTGGGAGCATCTGAGTATTACTTTTTACACAGAACTTACTCTGCTGAGCTGAGGAAATTGTGAGGTAAAATATCTTCCTTTTTTACATAGAGATGCTCAGGTGATATTTTCCTGACAGCTTTTTACAGTTATACTGCATCAGTTTCAAGTGATTTAGCATATGAGTATTATGTCCCTTTAAGGTAGAAAAATTCCTATTGGCTGATACAACATCAATTGTCATAAATCTATACTTTAATTGCCAAGTAAGGTTCTTAACCACATTCAGAACTTGTGTAGAGTCTCTGATATAACTCATAAGCTCTACCACCAAAGGTTGTAAATAAGCGTCCACCAATTCTGAAAGAGGTTCTAATAGGGATTCCACCCCTGATATGATTGGCCTACCGGGAGGATGGGTACCATCCTTATGTAACTTGGGTAAAAAGTAAAAAATAGGGCTATAGGGTGTAGAAGGAAGGAGAGTATCTAACAATGTTTCCTTAAAGGCCCCCACTTGCTTACCTAATTCAAGGATATCTCTCAATTTCGCTTGAAATTTCTTAGTTGGATTAAAGCTTAATTTCAGATAAACTGACTCATCTCTTAATTAGCGTTGGGCCTATAGGGTATAATATTCTCGATCCGTAATCACAACATTCTCTCCCTTGTCCAAGTTTTTAATGACAATCTCTGAATTTGATTTCAACTTTTTTATTGCCTTATTTTGTTCAAATGTTAAATTATGTGTATAGTAATCTTTAGTGTTTGTCCCCCCCTGGATTTGTTCTAAAAGTATTTTTAATTTGTGCTCCACTGTACGTTGGAATATGTCAATACATTTACTACGACTTTGTACAGGATAAAAATTACTTTGTTTCATGCTTGGTCTAAAGGTTGGGACTGTTTCAAGGGGATCCTGGTTAACATTTTCATTTAGCAAAGTAGTAAGTTCTAACACAAGGCATTGCTCATCAAAGTTCAGAGTACTGGGCTCTTTGTTAGGGGCGGGTGTCTCAAGCAAATTTTTTGTTTGTTCAGCATCTTCCATGGAATTACTGAAATGTTTCTTTAATGTAACTTTTCTCACAAATTTATTAACATCATGGATAGTGTTGAACAAATTAAAATGTGTTGTAGGTTAGGGTTAGACTTAGGTTTAGGGGTTAATAAATTTAGAATAGTGGCAGCGACATTGGAGGCGGCAGATTAGGGGTTAATAAGTGTAGGTAGGTTGCGGCGACATTGGGGGCGGTAGATTAGGGGTTAATAAAAATAATGTAGGTGTCGGCAATGTTGGGGGCAGCAGATTAGGGGTTAATAAGTATAATGTAGGTGGCGACGATGTCTGGAGCGGCAGATTAGGGGTTAATAAGTATAATGTAGGTAGCGGCGATGTTAGGGGAGGCAGATTAGGAGTTAATAATATTTAACTAGTGTTTGCCAGGCGGGAGTGCGGCGGTTTAGGGGTTAATATATTTATTCTAGTGGCGGCGATGTCCGGAGCGGCAGATTAGGGGTTAAAAAATTATTTTAGTGTTTGCGATGCGGGAGGGCCTCAGTTTAGGGTTTAATAGGTAGTTTATGGGTGTTAGTGTACTTTTTAGCACTTTAGTTATGAGTTTTATGCTACAGCGTTGTAACATAAAACTCTTAACTACTGACTTTAAAATGCTTTACGGATCTTGGAGGTAGATGGTGTACCGCTCACTAGCATCCCAGGACAGACTCGTAATATCAGCGCTATGGAAGTCCCATAGAAAAAAAGACTTTACAAAGTTTACGTAAGTCGTTTTGCGGTAAGGCCAAAGAAGTGTACGGTGCCCCTAAACCTGCAAGACTCATAATAGCAGCGGTAGGGAAAAATCAGCGTTAGGACCTGTTAACGCTGCTTTTTCAGCCTAACGCAAAACTCGTAATCTAGCCGATTGTGTTTAAAAAGTAAATATATGCTTTTAATACAATAAACGGTTACATTTGACAAATCTCTTTAAATAAAGAGTGCTCACCATTCCAAATGTCCAGGAGAATAAAATCTGTATGAGAGCAAGATGGCCACCGGTCAGTGAGAAGTAGGCGTGAAGGTACTATTTTCACGCTAAAATAAGCCCCTGAGGTCCCCAAAAACCAAATTAGCCCACAAAGATAAAAATTGCTTCCAACAGGGCTGAAAACACTCCTGATCATCTGAAAGCATGTCGCAGATGAGGACCGGAGCACTGGTGTGCGCTAAAGCCAACAGCAGTAAATTTAAAGCAACAGTAACTCAATTTAGAACATTTTTGTAAAAGTGGCCAAAAGTGCCTAAAACTGTATGTTGTGTTAAATGGTGTATGATCCCAGAGTAGGTGAAGCATTTGAACATGATCATGCTAATAGCCTGCGGGCAATGAAGGTTCATGGCATTTACCTGTCAGCACCTTCATCTACCATGCTCACCTTAGCTGCAGAAGACTGCTTCCAGTAGATGCGCCCAACTGAGTGAGGAAGAGGTGTCAGCAAATGATAGAGAAAAGGACAGAGGCGTAACTAGAAACCACAGGGCCCAGGTGCAAGAATCTAAGAAGGGCCACCCTACCCCCCCCCCCAAAAAAAGGTGAATTTGATTACATGTCTGCAAAAGGAGGTACCCTGTGTCCACAGTCTGTGAGATGGTCTAACCCCTTATTACTGTATATAGTGACACTGTTTAACCCACCAGTACTGTATATAGCAATTTTAGAATTAGAGGTTATGGGGGGATAATTGGAGTTAAATAATAACAGAAATGGTCCCTTATATTAGAATTGCAACACATATATATGCACCTATATGTTATATAGAATATTGCCAAATGGGATCCATATCTGGTGTGGAATCTCAGGAAGCAGAACTAAACAACTAGAAAAACTAATTGTATAAGGAATACAATAGGATTCACAGCAGAGATTACCACAGATTTAGTATTATATAAACTCCAAATAGAGGATTCAGATAAGGATTATATCAAGTATTTAAAATGTTCCATATCATTCATACCTTTATATCTTTATTAATGTACCGAGGAACCAACATTCACACAAAAGTAGCGAAGTAAGAGTTAAAAACACTTAAACCCAGTCTTAAATAATTATTATGCTGAGAGATCATACGATTTACAAGTGCCTGCTGGCCAATATCTAAAGTAAGCTAAGCCCTTACAATCCGAGGGCTGATTAACTTTTAATTTATAATCTAAGCAGGCACCAAAAGAGCGATTATTTGAAAACAGTATCAGTTAGACAAGGGTAAGCAAATTAAAAACGGCAGACAGGAGAGACAGAGCTACTCCTGCTGGACCCCTGACGCGCGTTTCACAGAACGCTTCCTCAGAGGGGGTGCGGGCCGCCGCTACTCGGCGTTACTTGAGATCATATTGAGCCCACCTTCCTAGCACAATAGGTTGCCCATTCCCGATGCAAGGTATCTGATTTGTTCATAGATACGTCAGTCAGTGCTGTTAGTTCTGACGTATGTGATCTCATCATGTGACTGGAGGGCGTGAATAGTAAGAAGTGTCTTCAGTGACAGTTAACCAATCACGGGTTGTATGCAGGGGGCGTGTAAGTACTGCTCAGGGACAATTGGATGATCACAGAGCAGTATAAACAAAGGGCTGAATATCATATATTTATCTGAATTATGATGATATTGATGACTTTGTTTAATTCACATACAGATCTAATCGTAAGACCATGTTGTAAATTCAAGAATGACGATGTCAATGGCTCATAAAAAGTATCAACAGATCACAGGATGATCGTAAGTTTAGGTTGGAACAAAAAAGGCATCTCATAAATATGCCGTTTTAACAATATTTTAGTATTATGATCATAGTAAATTGGTGTATACAAAGTAAATAATATCTGCAAATAAGATGGAGTAATAATGTCTATTCAGAATATACATATGGAATTATAAAAATAGGGATTCTCAAATACACTAGTCTATTTCTGTATCAATCATTGATACATATATCAGAGTACTAAAAAATTATTTATACTTTAAGTTATAGATAGTGCAGTAATAACAAGTTCTCGTCTAATGATTTGATTATTGTAGGGATTAAATTATTACCAGCCGAGGAACACATTAAATAAACCAATTTGATATGGTATATTATGAACATTTGACTCATTGTTCTGAAACCATTGTTTATAAATTGTATATAGTTAAATGACAATAAATGTTAAGAGGTTACTAGTTATATATTCCACTAGAATTTGAAAATGAGCGACATAGTGACGAGTGATGAGAATAATAAAGTGTTAGAATTCAAGTTGTGTGGTGTGATGCTTCACAATGGACAAAGCAAGAAAGTGACAACATTGCTACATAATGCTTGTATATAGATATCATAGTGATATTAAATAACCTGACTTCATATTCAGTCTGTAACATAAAAATGAATAATTACAATATATGGTGAGTAAAAGGGATAGACAAAAGAGAGAGGGAAGGGAGGGTAAAAAGGTGCAAATGGGGGTACATAAGAAAAACCAATGATAGTGCAAAAGGGACAACACCTTTCTAAAAATGGTGTTCTTGTGACCCTGAGTATTATCAGGATTGTAATAGCAAGCACAGAATCATAGTGTGACACTATAGTAATGTGTTAAAATACCAGTGAGTGGAATATATTTTTATTCATAAATTCAACTTAAAGTTCATATTATGTATATGTCTTAATGTATATGGTATTCCTAATATGTTTGATGAAAACACGCAGATTTTACGTGATTTTGAGTACAAAAGCCAAATGCCTTAGTTATTAGAATATCCAATCCGGTACAAAAGCCAAATGCCTTAGTTATTAGAATATCCAATCCGGATTGGATATTCTAATAACTAAGGCATTTGGCTTTTGTACTAAAAATCACGTAAAATCTGCGTGTTTTCATCAAACATATTAGGAATACCATATACATTAAGACATATACATAATATGAACTTTAAGTTGAATTTATGAATAAAAATATATTCCACTCACTGGTATTTTAACACATTACTATAGTGTCACACTATGATTCTGTGCTTGCTATTACAATCCTGATAATACTCAGGGTCACAAGAACACCATTTTTAGAAAGGTGTTGTCCCTTTTGCACTATCATTGGTTTTTCTTATGTACCCCCATTTGCACCTTTTTACCCTCCCTTCCCTCTCTCTTTTGTCTATCCCTTTTACTCACCATATATTGTAATTATTCATTTTTATGTTACAGACTGAATATGAAGTCAGGTTATTTAATATCACTATGATATCTATATACAAGCATTATGTAGCAATGCTGTCACTTTCTTGCTTTGTCCATTGTGAAGCATCACACCACACAACTTGAATTCTAACACTTTATTATTCTCATCACTCGTCACTATGTCGCTCATTTTCAAATTCTAGTGGAATATATAACTAGTAACCTCTTAACATTTATTGTCATTTAACTATATACAATTTATAAACAATGGTTTCAGAACAATGAGTCAAATGTTCATAATATACCATATCAAATTGGTTTATTTAATGTGTTCCTCGGCTGGTAATAATTTAATCCCTACAATAATCAAATCATTAGACGAGAACTTGTTATTACTGCACTATCTATAACTTAAAGTATAAATAATTTTTTAGTACTCTGATATATGTATCAATGATTGATACAGAAATAGACTAGTGTATTTGAGAATCCCTATTTTTATAATTCCATATGTATATTCTGAATAGACATTATTACTCCATCTTATTTGCAGATATTATTTACTTTGTATACACCAATTTACTATGATCATAATACTACAATATTGTTAAAACGGCATATTTATGAGATGCATTTAATGTTCCAACATAAACTTACGATAATCATGTGAACTGTTGATACTTTTTATGAGCCATTGACATCGTCATTCTTGAATTTACAACATGGTCTTACGATTAGATCTGTATGTGAATTAAACAAAGTAATCGATATCATCATAAGTCAGATAAATATATGATATTCAGCCCTTTGTTTATACTGCTCTGTGATCATCCAATTGTCCCTGAGCAGTACTTACACGCCCCCTGCATACAACCCGTGATTGGTTAACTGTCACTGAAGACACTTCTTACTATTCACGCCCTCCGGTCACATGATGAGATCACACACGTCAGAACTAACAGCACTGACTGACGGATCTATGAACAAATCAGATACCTTGTATCGGGAATGGGCAGCCTATTGTGCTAGGAAGGTGGGCTCAATATGATCTCAAGTAACGCCGAGTAGTGGCGGCCCGCACCCCCTCTGAGGAAGCGTTCTGTGAAACGCGCGTCAGGGGTCCAGCAGGAGTAGCTCTGTCTCTCCTGTCTGCCGTTTTTAATTTGCTTACCCTTGTCTAACTGATACTGTTTTCAAATAATCGCTCTTTTGGTGCCTGCTTAGATTATAAGTTAAAAGTTAATCAGCCCTCGGATTGTAAGGGCTTAGCTTACTTTAGATATTGGCCAGCAGGCACTTGTAAATCGTATGATCTCTCAGCATAATAATTATTTAAGACTGGGTTTAAGTGTTTTTAACTCTTTCTTCGCTACTTTTGTGTGAATGTTGGTTCCTAGGTACATTAATAAAGATATAAAGGTATGAATGATATGGAACATTTTAAATACTTGATATAATCCTTATCTGAATCCTCTATTTGGAGTTTATATGATACTAAATCTGTGGTAATCTCTGCTGTGAATCCTATTGTATTCCTTATACAATTAGTTTTTCTAGTTGTTTAGTACTGTATATAGCAAGTTAGTGGCACAGTCTGTAATCTGCCGGTGAGATGGCTGGCCTGACCCTACCCGCCCCAGTACTTTATAAAGTGACCACAGTAGTCAGTGACATGGTCCAGCCTCCCCTAGGGTTGCCACCGTCCCTTAAAATACAGAACACTTATAAGTCTGTATATAGTGGTACTGTATAGTGACACTGTTTACCCCCTGCCCCCCCATGCTATAGTAACAAGGTCTGTAATTTGCTGGTTCCACAAACATACACACACAGTCACATACATACATACACACACACACATAAACACCAATGGGTAAAACAGAAACACTAACCCCTGTAGTCAGAGACACTAGTAAAGCATCATGTCACACTTACATATCATCAGTGCAGGCAGTGGCAGGTCAACGTTTGTTTATTGAGAAATAAAAAAAACATTTTTTTTTGCCCCTGACCAGATGTGTTGAGCTACCTCCCAGTAGTGCATTGCTGCACTGGAGCTTTCCTTAGCTATGTGTTTAATCCCTTAGCAAGGGTTAAACACATAGTCAAATGCAAGCTACAGTGCAATAATAAAATTATCTAACATATCACAGCATTTTTATGTACTTTTATATCCCAGTATCATAATTGCTACTGAACTCTTTCTAGGGGGTATATCCGATATAAATCGTCGCCCGCAAAAGCTGGCGACGCCAAATATTGCGCGGGTTTGGTATCACATATACGGCGTAACCTAGAAGTTACGCTCGTATATTTCTGCCTTCGGCCGTAGTTTTTTGGCCCATAGAGTGATATACCAAACCCGCGCAGTTTGGTATCCAATAGACAGTGTAAGGACTTACGTGGCGAAAATGGAGAAATCGTACTCCATTTTCACCTCACCACAAATTGCAGGCGTAGTAAGCCTTATGCTGAGTATTGGAGCCCCGTAACTCCCTAAACTACCTGCAAAATAAAACCTAACAACTAACGCATGCGCAATGTCTATCTACCTGTCAACCGCAATCCCCGCCGCAATCCCTAATAAAGTGTTTACCCCCTAAACCGCCGCTCCCGGACCCTGCCGCCACCTACATTATATGTATTACCCCCTAATGTGATCCCCCTACACCGCCGCCAGCTACATTAAATGTCTTACCCCCTAATGTGATCCCTCTACACCGCCTCCACCTACATTAACTATATTAACCCCTAATATGATCCCCCTACACCGCTGCCACCTATAATAACTCTATTAACCCCTAATCTGAGCCCCCTACCCCGCCGCCACCTATTTTAACTATATTAACCCCTAATGTGAGCCCCCTACCCCGCCGCCACCTATATTATATGTACTACCCCCTAATCTGATCCCCTTACATCGCCGCCACCTATATTAAATTTATTAACCCCTAATCTAATCCCCCTACACCGCCGCCACCTATATTAAAATTATTAACCCCTAATCTAATCCCCCTACACCACCGCCACCTATATTAAAATTATTAACCCATAATCTAATCCCCCTACACCGCCGCCACCTATATTAAAATTATTAACCCCTAATCTAATCCCCCTACACCGCCACCACCTATATTAAATATATTAACCACTAAACCTAAGTCTAACACTAACACCCCCTAACTTAATTATTATTAAAATAAATCTAAATAATATTAATAATATTAACTAAATTATTCCTATTTAAATCTAAATACTTACCTATAAAATAAACCCTAAGATAGCTACAATATAATTAATAATTACATTGTAGCTATTTTAGGGTTTATATTTATTTTACAGGTAACTTTGTATTTATTTTAACTAGGTACAATAGCTATTAAATAGTTAATAACTATTTAATAGCTACCTAGTTAAAATAATTACCAAATTACATGTAAAATAAATCCAAACCTAAGTTACCATTACACCTAACACTACACTATCAATAAATTAATTAAATAAACTACAATTATCTCAACTAAAATACAGTTAAATACACTAATCTATATTAAAAAAACAAACAAACACGAAATTACAAAAAATAAAAAGATTATAGGTGGCGGCGGTGTAGGGGGATTAGATTAGGGGTTAATAATTTTAATATAGGTGGTGGCGGTGTAGGGGGATTAGATTAGGGGTTGATAAATTTAATATAGGTGGCGGCGGTGTAGGGGGATTAGATTAGGGGTTAATAATTTTAATATAGGTGGCGGCAGTGTAGGGGGATTAGATTTGGGGTTAATAAATTTAATATAGGTGGCGGCGGTGTAGGGGAGTTAGATTAGGGGGTAGTACATATATTATAGGTGGAGGCGGGGTAGGGGGCTCACATTAGGGGTTAATAGAGTTATTATAAGTGGCGGCGGTGTAGGGGGATCATATTAGGGGTTAATATAGTTAATGTAGGTGGCGGCGGGGTAGGGGGCTCACATTAGGGGGTAATAATTTTAATATAGCCAGCGGCGGTGTAGGGGGACATTTAATGTAGCTGGTGGCGGGGTCCAGGAGCGGCGGTTTAGGGGTTAATAATTAGGCTTATTGCGTTGTGGGGGGTCGGTCTAGGGGTTAATATATTTATTGTTAGGAATGAGAGGGGGGATTGCGGATAGAGGGGTATACGTGTCGGGCTATTTTTGGGAGGCGTGTCAGACAGTTACGGGGATTTCATATTTTAGTTAGCTTTTGTAGGCGCCGGCAGTTTCTAAAGTGTCGTAAGTCACTGCAGACTCCAGAAATTTGTAGTTACGCTCATTTCTGGACATTGCTAGTTTATCCGATTTACGGCACTTTAGCAACTGCCGGCGGGGTATATTGGATAGATAGATTTGCAAGGTGAAACTACGGGCGGCGCGGGATCCCTCGCTTGCGCCGAAAACTACGCCATATATCGGATCACGCCCTAGATGTTTTGGAAATATATTCTTGTAAATTTAAGTGTAACTTTATTTTACCTACTAAAACTTTAATAGGTTTTCTGTTGTTAAAGAAAAAATACTAAAAACAAATCTTGCGCTCTGTTGACAAAATATTGACATAAACAATTATGACAATTTATTGAACCTTTCGCAAAGTCTGTGATCTGTTATGAAAACATTTAGAAGAATTGCTAATAAAATATAAAATCTTATAAAGTGATTGGCTCAGTCAGTCTAGGAGTAAATGTATATGTGTCCCTAATTGGCCATAACAGAAGAAATAAGATAAACATACTTCACAGACTTTTTAAGGGCTACAAAACAGTGGACATTTTGAGCTACCAAACACACACATCTGTGTGTGTGAGTGTATCTATGTCTATCTTATCCATCTGTATGTATGTATGTGTATCTATATCTATCTTATCTATCTGTATGTATGTATGTGTATCTACAGTATATCTATCTTATCTATCTGTATGTATGTATGTGTATCTATATCTATCTTTATGTATGTATGTGTATCTATATCTATCTTATCTATCTGTATGTATGTATGTATGTATGTATGTGTATCTATATCTATCTTTATGTATGTATGTGTATCTATATCTATCTGTATGTATGTATGTGTATCTATATCTATCTTTATGTATGTATGTGTATCTATATCTATCTTATCTATCTGTATGTATGTATGTATGTATGTATGTGTATCTATATCTATCTTATCTATCTGTATGTATGTATGTGTATCTATATCTATCTTTATGTATGTATGTGTATCTATATCTATCTTATCTATCTGTATGTATGTATGTATGTATGTATGTGTATCTACAGTATATCTATCTTATCTATCTGTATGTATGTATGTGTATCTATATCTATCTTATCTATCTTTATGTATGTATGTGTATCTATATCTATCTTATCTATAGGTATGTATGTATGTGTATCTATATCTATCTTTATGTATGTATGTGTATCTATATCTATCTTATCTATCTGTATGTATGTATGTATGTATGTGTATCTACAGTATATCTATCTTATCTATCTGTATGTATGTATGTGTATCTACAGTATATCTATCTTATCTATCTGTATGTATGTATGTGTGTGTGTATCTATATCTATCTTATCTATCTGTATGTATGTATGTATGTATGTGTATCTACAGTATATCTATCTTATCTATCTGTATGTATGTATGTGTATCTACAGTATATCTATCTTATCTATCTGTATGTATGTATGTGTGTATCTATATCTATCTTATCTATCTGTATGTATGTATGTGTATCTATATCTATCTTTATGTATGTATGTGTATCTACAGTATATCTATCTTATCTATCTTTATGTATGTATGTGTATCTATATCTATCTTTATGTATGTATGTGTATCTACAGTATATCTATCTTATCTATCTGTATGTATGTATGTGTATCTATATCTATCTTATCTATCTGTATGTATGTATGTGTATCTATATCTATCTTTATGTATGTATGTGTATCTATATCTATCTTATCTATCTTTATGTATGTATGTGTATCTATATCTATCTTATCTTATCTATCTGTATGTATGTATGTATGCATGTATGTGTATCTATATCTATCTTATCTATCTGTATGTATTTATGTCAATCTATATCTATCTTATCTATCTGTATGTATGTATGTGTATCTATATCTATCTTATCTATCTGTATGTATGTATGTGTATCTATATCTATCTATCTGTATGTATGTATGTATGTGTATCTATATCTATCTATCTGTATGTATGTATGTATGTGTATCTATATCTATCTTATCTATCTGTATGCATGTATGTGTATCTATATCTATCTTATCTATCTGTATGTATGTATGTGTATCTATATCTATCTTATCTATCTGTATGTATGTATGTGTATCTATATCTATCTTATCTATCTGTAGGTATGTATGTATGCATGTGTATCTATATCTATCTTATCCATCTGTATGTATGTGTATCTATATCTATCTTATCTATCTCTGTATGTATGCATGTGTATCTATATCTATCTTATCTATCTCTGTATGTATGTATGCATGTGTATCTATATCTATCTTATCCATCTGTATGTATGTATGTATGTATATCTATAGCTATCTTATCTATCTCTGTATGTATGTATGCATGTGTATCTATATCTATCTTATCCATCTGTATGTATGTATGTATGTATGTATGTGTATCTATATCTAGATCACTGGGGGATCCAACTAAAACATTCAGACACTGCTGGTAAGTTTAGTCTATTGGAGGACTGCAGAAAAAACGTTGTCATTACAAGTGTCCCTGTAATACCTTATAATTTAGACTGCAATCTCCCTTACATGTTTATAAATTCAAACTGGAAAGCTCCATGGGAGACGAGTACAAAAAAAAAGCCTGTCTACTAGTCCTTTGTCTACTAATATAAATAATTCAAATCACTGTGACCGGTGCGGCCCCCCAGCCCCCTTCAGACAGTGATTCTGAGCTGAGTGAGCTCACCGTGAATGACCGTGCCCTGCGTGGCCCCCCCAGCCCCCTTCAGTCTGACAGACAGTGACTCTGAGCTAAATGAGATCACCGTGAGTAACCGTGCCCCCCCGCGGCCCCCCCTCAGTCTTACTTTGAGTAGCTCACTGTGCCCCCGGGCCTGCGGCCCACCTCCCTCTGTGTGAGCAGCTTTAAGCTTACCTAAAAACTTGGATTCCACTCCGCTCTGTTCCCCACATAGTCACTGGCTGTGAAACTTCTACGGGCCTGCCGCGCTACTATACTAGCCAGAGACTGCCACTGGACCCAGCCAGACGTTCCACTGCACAGATGACCACACTAGTCAAGAGTAGTTTCAGTTGACTCCTGCTACTGACTGCTGCACCGCAGCCAGTCAGTCAAAAATGTGCGCGCCAAAATGAAAAGTTCCGGCCGGGGCAGGCAGCCAGCAGCAGACAGCGCCCGCTGCCCAGACATCAAATAAAGTGAGGGTGACAACAATTGTTCTGCTGCGCCTGGCTGTCCCCTGGTCATTACACATATTATGAAGTGATATTAGCGAATCGTACAGGTTTATTAAAAGTTTTTTTTGGGGAAAAAATTAAAATAAAAAAAATGAACCACCTGTCTTGTTGGGCCCCCCTGTTTGGGAGACCTGCTGGGCACGGTCGCAATGGCGACCTTCGCATCACCATTGGTTACGCCCCTGGAAAAGGGCCTGTTAGAGAGATAAGAGTGGATCCAAGAGAGGGCAGTGTCACAGAGACCAAGGCCCCGATATTCAAATTATCGACAGATCGATAAGAAACTGCCTTTTTGGCCTTGTCGCCCTCACGTGCCATTGGCGTGTCTATAAATTGTAAGAAAAAGGGGGCAGACCGACGAAGTGCCGACGAGTGGTGATGTGTCTCCTATAGGAAATAATAGGGATCATGGCTTCTGCAAAAGTCGGCCAACATCGCCACTTGTTGGCACTTTCAAGGGGTGCAGGAGCAGTGCATTCACTGAAACACTGAAACTAAAGATGGTTTCTGTGTAGGAAAATTTGGGATTTTTGTTAACAAAAGAGCTATTAGACTTATCAGGGCAATGTCCAACAAAATGTCCTTCTCAGGGCATCTTTTTTAGAATTTTTTTTTTTTAATATAGGATTTTTTGTAGTATAGGGCTTTTTTTGTAATGTTAGTGTTTGTTATTTTGTGTAACTTAGGGGGTGTTAGGTCAGGGGTCTTGGAGATGTAGCTGTTAGGTAGTTAGTAGTTAAGTAGTATAGGTCTAGTTTGTTTTGGGTTTTGTGGCAGATAAGGGGTTAATAGGTTAGGGGGTTATGTGGGTTTAGGGATTTATAGGTTAGGAATTTTATTGCGGTAGTCTATTGGCGGTATAGGGGTTAACAGGTTAGGAAGTTTATTGCGAAGGGCTTTTGGTAGTTTAGGGGTTAAGTAGTGTAGGGTTAGTTTGTGGTGGTGGGTTATGTCAGTTTAGAGGGGAATAGGAATATTTTTTACGGTCGGTGCTATATATTTAAAAGGGATTCTTTACTTTACATTGCCAATGTCGGTGCCCATGATGCTTGGAATATTTCCCCAGCATCTTCACCCATTGTGATGTATAGTAAAGCACCTCTCAGCGATGCTGCCTAAATAGTAATGTAAGCACTTTTTAATATTTTGCCGGCATTCTCAACATTGCATTGGATTCCTTTTGAATATATTGCTGCCTCGTAGCACTTTTAATGATCTGGGCCTAAGAAAGCTTAGAGTCTGTAGGAGGAGGGGGTGGTCAACTGTGTCAAAGGCAGCTGAGAGGTCAAGATAAATATAGAGTAGTGACTGTTACTTTTAGCAGAAAGAAGATTGTTAGTAACCTTGGTGAGGGCAGTCTCAGTTGAGTGTTGGGGACGGACGTCAGATTGCAGGGGGGTCAAGAAAGGAGTTGGAGGAAAGAAAGTGGGTTAGGATGATGTAAACTAATATTTTCAGGAGTTTTGATGTTAGTGGAAGCAGTGATATGGGGTGGCAGTTTGCAGGAGAATTAGGGTCAAGGAAGGGTTTTTTTTAATATAGGAGTGACCTTTGCATGTTTGAAATAAGATGGGAATGAACCAGTAGAAAGGGAAAGGTTGAATATGTGAGTAAGAGCTGGAGTGAAGGTGGAAGACAGAGAAGGTATTAGATGTTGAGTGATAAGGTCGAGCGAACAGGTAGTGAGGCGTGATGAAGACAGTAAGGAACCCACCTCATTCTCAGTGGCTGGGGGGAAGATGCAGACAAAGGCAGACAAAGGGGTGGGTAGAAGAGAGAGCTGAAAGTAGAGAAGAGTCATTTAGGGTTTGAGGAGAGAGTAGATATAAGAGAAGACAAGTAGGTTTGCTTGGCTAAATGAAGGGCAGATTTGTATGAATGAAGAATGAAATTATAGTGGATGAAATCGGGTTCAGAGCTAGCTTTCCTCCAGGTACACTTAGCAGTGTAGGAGCATTGATGGCTTGTGGACTCTCACCATCTTATGAAAGAGAACAAGATGTATGCTTAACTAATAAATTCACTTCTTCGTCATAGTTAGAGTCCATGAGACTAGAAAAGCAGGCAAAATATATAAAGAAAGTGTATTAGCATTTTTTATTCGTTCTCTTGGTATCTTTGCTTGAAAAAACAAGAATTTATGCTTAGGAGCCAGCCATTTTTGGTTCAGCACCTGGGTAGTGCTTGCTGACTGGTGTCTAAATGTAGCCACCATTTAGCAAGCGCTATCCACATACTGAACCAAAAATTATCCGGCTTCTAAGCTTACATTCTTGAATGTTCAAATAAAGATACCAAGAGAACGAAGAAAAATTGATAATAGGAGTAAAAAAGAATGTTGCTTAAAATTGCATGCTCTATCTGAATTATGAAAGTTTAATTTTGACTAGACTGTCCCTTTAAAGACACTTTCCAATTTGCTTCTATTATCAAATTTTGCAAAGTTTTTTTTATCTAAACACTTTCTGGGGAACAAGATCCTAATAAGCATGTGCACAAGCTCACAGGGTATACATATACTAGTCTGTGATTGGCTGATGTCTACAGGGGGCTGGAAAATTGGAGAAAAAATAAAACTAAACAAAAAAAACACAAATTAAATCTAACCCTACTCTAACACCTAACCCCCCTTCTAAACTAAACCCCTAACTAAAGTTAAAATATTTAAACAAAAAATCTAACTTTAAAATTACATAAAAAACTAAAGAAACTAACCATACTCTACCTAACCCCCCTATAAACTAAATCTCCCTCTAAACTAAACCTCCCTCTAAACTAACCCAAATAAGTTACACAAAATAAAAAATATATAAGCTACAAAAAATAATAAACTACATTATCTAAAATAAAAAACATTATACCTAAAACTAAATGACATGTCCCATATAATAAAAAAGTCCTGCCAAAATAAAAATAAAAACTAAACCCTAACTAATACAATAGCCCTTAAAGGGGCCTTTTGGAGACATTTCCCTCAGCTATTGGATGATTTGAATTTAAATTTAAAAAACGAATATGAATTATACATGACCATGCAATTTATTTCAAAGATACTAGATATATTGTAGTCAGGCTTTGTATTGATATTCAATATTTAAACAGTTATGCATGTATATTGCATAATGGTTTAACTGTTGCATATACATTAAAATGTGTTAATGTAAGCTTGTGTTTATTAGTGATACCATAGATATAAATGTTAATATATATTTATTTTATAGTAGTCAGTAGCATTAAATTATATATTTACATAACAGGCATGCAGTTATGTATATCTATATATGTTAATTATACTGTATTTAAATAGAAATAATAAAACAAAATAAGCAACATTAATCACATTTTATTTTGTATGCAAATAATTAAACATTATTCATTATTCATAACAATGCATCATTTAGCCTCTTAACGACCAGCACCATACCCTGGGCCTCTCTCTGTGGCGATATCACTAAAAGTAGCGAGATTACGCTATTTCTGCATGCCCCACAAGTGCAGCAGTGCAGAAATAGATGTGCATTGGGCAGCTGTGGTGCCGATTGTTGGTGGTGTGGGAGGATTAGGAGGGAGGCAGGTGGGCGGCCCATTGCTGGATTGGGGCAGGATGGGTGGGACCTGTACACTATGGGAAAAAAACCCTCTGAAAGTGGCAGGAAGGGGGAAGGAGGGAGGGAGAAGGAGGGGGATCATATAGCGGAGGAGGGATTAGAGGGCAGAAAAAGGTTCTTGGATGGGAGGGGGCAAATGGGGGAGGGGAGGGAGTTGGGCAGCTACACTACAGAAATAAATGTTTGTTTGTTTTTTTAATTAAAATAAATTAAAAATGATAAAAAACTGGGTACTGGCAGACAGCTGCCAGTACCTAAGATGGTAGGAATTAGTTAGAAGGGGGAGGGTTAGATAGCTTTTTGGAAGAGATCAGGGAGGTGGAAAGGTAAGGGTAAGTAAGTAATCCTACACTAAGGATAATAATAATAATAATAATAATAATAATAATAATAAAAACAATAAAAAAAGGTGTAAAACTGCATACTGGCATACTGGCTGCCAGTACTTAAGATGGGGATGACCATATGGGGTGACCATTGGGGAGGGGGGAGGGAAGAGATCTGTTTGAGAGGGATCAGGTGGGGATCAGGGGGTGGGAAGTGTCAGGTGGGAGGGTAATACACTAAAGCTAAAATTAACTTTACAAGTTACCTTATTAATCCCTTCACTGCTGGAAATAATAAAAGTGTGGTGTGCAGCTGCAATTAGTGGCCTTCTAATTACCAAAAAGCAATGGCAAAGCCATATGTGTCTGCTATTTCTGAACAAAGGGGATCCCAGAGAAGTTTTTACAACCATTTGTGCCATGATTGCACAAGCTGATTGTAAATAATTTCAGTGAGAAACTGGAAGTTGGTGAAAAAGTTAACGATTTAAAATTGCATTTTGCTCACATTTTATGGTGAAATTGTGGCATAAAATATACCGAAATGGGCCTAGATCAATACTTTGAGTTGTCTACTAAAAAAAAAATTTAGTTTTGATAGGTAATTAAAAAAATAAAAAAAAGCTCTATTTCTGTTTAAATGTAGTGATGGCAATAATGCTAAAAATGCTCTGGTCTTTTGGGGAAGTTTTAGTCTGAAAAGCCCGGTCCTTAAGAGGTTAAATATTGAATATTTATGTGTAGGGCCTTAGCTTATACAGTTAGTTTTAGGTTATGACAGATTAGGGATAAATGTTTAAATAATATGCATAGTCATGTGCAATGCATATTGTTTAAATTATTGTAGATATCTTTAGGGATTTAATGTTTGAGTAATTTTATTTTAAACAAACATATATTTTCAAATATATATTTATGTTTGAAATAATAGCAAGCAACCATCAAATCCCTTTTAATATATATCCAATACTTTAAATAATCAACATTGTACATGACAATGCATATTTTGTCATGGAGATGAGGTAAATGCTGGAGGACAGTCAGAATCTACTTGGTCTATCTGGGCTCCTGAAACTTAGTGCCGTACCAGAATTGAGCCCCGGACCACTGGAGGTTTTGCAGTCCTCTGATGTTCGGCAGTCTGTGGCTTTGCCGGCAGTCTGTGGCTCAATTCCAGTGCAGTACTGAGTTCCAGGAGCCCGGATAGGCCAAGGAGGTTTTCCGGTCCTCCACGTCCAGGGCTCAATTCTGGTCCGGCACTGAGTTCCGGGAGTTTGGATAGGCCAAGGAAGTTTTGCTGGTCCTCCAGCGGTCGGCTGCCGGCATTTTAGCTCATCTTTTTTTTTTTTTTTATAATCACTTTTATTAAGAATCCAACAAATTACAGAAAAAAAGACTGTTATGTCAGTTCATGAGCAAATGACAAGGGACAAGCAAAAAAAAAAAAGAAAATAACATGTCATATACAATTTCATAGTACATTCTCATAACAGGAAATATAAAACACCTTTGCACGTGGTTTGTACTATTATATAAACAAACATAACAAGTTTTCCTGCTCAACTTGTCCCCAACAATGGATTCTATTTTCCCATATAATCTCCTAATTAACAAAACCTCCAAACCAAAAATAAATCTTGGTATCCATGCACAGTACTCTTAAAAGGGGGCACTAAGCACCCATCTAATAAAATAAAAAAAATAAAAAAAGGGGGGGGGAATTGATTATGACAGCCATGGCAAACCATTGCCTCCCTCCTTGGACTTTTATAACCAATAGTAAGGCAGTGCTTCTTCTACAATCAACATGATCAGAAAAAGCGTGCTCCTTAAAGGAGCAATAAACTGCATCTGTGTTTCACGGGGCCATGATAAAATTATATTTTTCCATTTATCGAAGAACCTTCTGAACTGCTTTTCAGAGGCGCGCGTTAAGCCCTGTCTTTCTATTATCATCTGTAGTTTCATATTGCTTATAAACTCTACCAGCCTAGGGGAATCAGGGGATCTCCAGTTCCTGAAGATTAAATTACGTGCGGCCAAAATGGCCATATTTATGAGTAATCTATCACCTATTTGTCTGGAGTCTTTCCTTAGAAAAAATACATTGCTTGGAAGGATTTCAACTTTTTCTTGCAAAAATCTATTTAACCAATATTGCACTTTACCCCAGAATTGCCTGATCTTCGGGCATTCCCAAAGGCAGTGTTTCAGCCCAGCCTTCGCATAACTACATTTTGAACAGTTCTCATTTTGCCCTCCCTGCCCCCATTTGGCTATTCTGTAAGGTGTAAGATAAAAATTATTCATAAGTTTAAGCTGGGATTCCCTCCAGCTCACTAATAATGTTGCTTCTCTGGCCTGCTCAAAACTATGTACAATTTCTTCCCTATGTATTGGTCCAAAGTTTCTTGATAATTTCTCTTTTAGCTTATCCAGATGAATTTCCCCTGACACTGCCTGTATTCCCTGGTACCAATAGGATAGTGCATGTTTCCCTGCCATATATAATTTTAATCCAGACTCAATTACTAGATCCCAGACCAGTCTATGCTTCCGTAACATTTCTGAAAGAAAGCTCCTAACTTGCAAGTATGCAAAGAAATTATTTGCTGGTAGATGAAACTTCCTTGCTACATCCTCATAAGTTTGTATTATCCCCCTATCCAATAACATTATCTGGGAAAAAAACACTATCCCCTTTTGTCTCCAATTTTTAAATACCGCGTTGTGTAATCCTGATGTAAAGTCTGGAGTCCCTATAATAGGCAGGTATTTTGACAGTTGAAAATCTTGACCTCTAAGAGTACAATATTTTTGCCACGCCTGAACAACGTTGGAAAACGTAATTAAATTACTTATTTTACTTGGTAATCTGCGGTACGGGTGATGTAGTATTGCCTTAAGATCAAATGGGGCTATTAATGCAGACTCTATCCCGTAATAAATGACATGGTTTGCCTCCAGAATCCAATCTATACCGAATTTTATAAGTGCGGCGATATTGTAATGACTAATACTGGGCAGAGCGAGGCCTCCATATTTTTTACTTTGTGTGAGTTTCTCTATAGCTATTCTAGGTCTCTTCTTCCCCCATATGAAACTATTACAGGCTTTTTTGTATCTGCTCATATCTTGTTTAGAGATAAGTAATGGTAAGTTCTGCATCAGAAACAATAACTGAGGAAACACTATTGTTTTTATCAGCATAATTTTTGCAGATAAGGATAAATAATATATATTCCATCTTTCTAGTCTCTCCTGTAAATTGTTAAAAAATTCACTGTAATTTAAGTGATACCACTCTTTAGGATTTTTGCTAATTTTGATACCTAAATAATTAATATAGTTCACTTCTCTAAATATATGCTGGGTGTAACTTCTCCCTGTTTTCTTACTCCAAAGTAGCTCCGATTTCTTTGAGTTAATTTTATATCCCGAAAATTCACTAAAACTCTTGATAATTTCTAAACATTTAGGGATACTTATACTGGTATCTTGTAAAAATAAAACAATGTCATCCGCATGAAGTGAAATGATTACCCTCTGGCCTCCCAGCGGAATTCCATGCATTTCCTGCCTTAACAAGGCAGCCAGTGGTTCAAGGGCGATATCAAATAACAGTGGCGATAATGGGCACCCTTGCCTCTTCCCTCTTTGGAGTGTAATATATTTTGATAATTCCTCATTTACTAAGAGTTGAGATATCGGGCTACTATAAATCTTACTGATTACCTTTACTAAATTCCCTTCTATACCAAACTTATTAAGAGCAGTGAATAAATGGTTGCGTTGAATGCTTTTTCTGCATCGATAGATAATAAAGCTAAGTCTTTATTAGAATCGAGATTCCTGTTATAAAAATTATCTACCATAACTAGGACCCTACGCATATTGCGCGCCGGATTTCTTCCAGGTATAAAACCTGTTTGGTCCGTATCTATCAGATCCCCCATTGCTCTTTTTAATCTGTCAGCTAAGATTGATGTAAAGATTTTATAATCTTGGTTCAGAAGTAAAATGGGGCGATATGACCCCAACTCTTCCGGGTTTTTACCTTTTTTATGTATTCGGGAAACTATTGAGTCTGTGAAATAAGGTGAATCAATTTTACTTTGCAAGAAATAACTGTTGTACAACCTGGCTAATGTTCCCATTACCTCCTCCTTTAACATTTTGTAGAATTCCGCCGGGAGGCCATCAGGGCCCGGAGCTTTGTTTGCTTTGGTTTTCTCTATCATGTTCTTAATTTCTTCTTCTGTAATTTCTTGGTTAATGAGTCGAAGTGCTTCTCTAGATATTCTTGGGATTTTAACTTTTTCCCAAAATTTGAGTTTCTCATTCTCATTAATTTCTTCTCTAGAATTTAATTTTTGATAGAACCTAAAAAAGACCTCCCGAATTTCAGATGGTTGTGTATGGACTGTGGAGCCTTCCTTAATTGTGGGAATTATGTTCCTTTTTTTTCCTGAATTTAATAATCTTTGCTAGATATTTAGCGGAGATTCCCTGATACCCCTGGCAGAACGCTCTAGTTTTCATGTCTTCTCGTGCCCAAGACTCTTTCAAGTATAACTCCCTCTCATTCTTTGCTTGAATATACTTCTTCCATGTATCTGCCTTAGGATCCCTTATATAATTACAGTAAGAATTTTTAAGCTGATTAGCTAGTTGTATATCTCTATACTTCCACTTACGTTTTCTTTCTATCATATAAGCTTTAATCTCCCCTCTTAGGGCCGCCTTCCCTGCTTCCCAGAATATTTCTATTTTAGCTATGTATGCCTTATTGAGCTTATAATAATCTTTCCATCTCTCCGAAAGCCAATTATGAAATTTCTCGTCAAATATCATATATTTAGGGGAAAAATAAGGAATTCATATTACCAATGTTCCTCTTCATTCCACTTTCTACTTTTAATGTAATTATTGCATGGTCAGAAATTAGTATTTCTGATACTTGTGAGACTAAATCCCAAGAGAGTATACTTTCCTCAACCAAAAACATGTCTATACATGAATATTTTTTGTAACCCTTTGATTCACAAGAAAAACTGCGATCATCTGGGTGTTGTAACCGCCATATATCTTTTAATTTGAGTTTTTTTGCAGCCAGCCTGACTTTTATTTGACTGATTTATTTCCCCATACCGACCAGGGAAAGAGGCCGGGAAGGAAAAAATAAAACCAGGGAAAGAGGCAGAGACAAAGGTGAAGGGTAGGCGGGCAAACCACAACACTCCTCTGATAAACCCTTGTAGTTGGCTTTATCCGTGTCCTGCTTTCACTCTTTACTGAGTTATGCCTGCCAGCCAACTATAAAGTCCTTTGACTTGTAGTGTTCTTTAGCAGCAGGTGTCTCACATTAGGTATAACATCATACCAGCTTTCTTGGCTCCCCTTTATATTTGCAGGGCAACATGGAAGACAAAAAAAAACAAATTTTTGTAAAGTTCTCATCAGACCGCACACAGTCTCTTTATGGTTACTGCACCAGCAACCAGATGTAAATAGGATTTCTGTCTCCTCCCGGGGAGTTTACACAATAAAATAAGCAACTTATATCCTATTTCATGTCAGTGAGCATAGGTGCCCCCTTTCCCATTAAGCCAATATTTGACCAAAACATTTTTGTGACAGATATCCTCAGATTAAAACAAACAGTTTTCCACCTTTGGACACACACTGCGGCATAGATACACAAGTTATTTGTTTTTGCTTTTGCACCCAGTAGTTTTTTACCGTACTTGCGGTTCTCGTGGCGTGACCTCAAGCCTCCTCAGTTGCTGTTCCTTCCTAACCTCGAGTCCATACGTGACACCTCTCCTCTGTCTGCGGGTGGGGGGAGCAGCTGGGTTAACTTGTGGCAACTTCTGCCTCTGTCAGGTCCGCCTGTAAATGTGGTGTTTACTCCGTGTCGGCTGTCTGAGTCTCCGCTGGGTGCACAGTACTGTTCTGCTTGCAGAGTGTGTCTCGTGGCCAGTACCATCCGGCCTGTGTTGGCTATATGGGACTTCCTTCTGTCGATGGTGCGTCCTCCCCAGGCAGGGATCACAATCCCTGCAATAGGAGTTTTTTATTGGTGGGTAGTTGGAAATAGCAGCTCCTTATCACAGAGCTGAAAGAGCACGTGTAGCTTCAACGTGCTCCTCCCACAGGAAGTCAACCCTGTTTTTTTGCTCATCTTTGTGACACATTATTTAAACATTGATGATAACTTTAGCGACATAGCTATATAGTTATAATAAGTTTTATTACTTATAGTATAGTTTATTATACATAGTTATTTTTTGACATTTGGCAGTTAGATAGGCGTTACAGGAGAGTGTTGTTTATACATGATGTAAGTGTAGGCAGTATTAGGGACTTAGCTGGGTGTTCCAGTGGTGTGTAGGTTAGGCGTGACGTAGGTGTAAGTAGTCAGGGGGAGTTAGCTAGGCAGTGCAGGAGGAGTGTAGGTTAGCCATGACATAGGTGTAGGCGGTCGGTGGGAGGTAGCGAGGCAGAGTAGGGGGAGTGTAGCTTAAGCGTGACATAGTCATAGGGTAGGGGAGTTAGCAGGGAGTGCTATTGGGAGTAGCCTGCACTTGATATGTTCAAAGCAGCGAAGTGCAGGTTGTGAGGAGGGTTGCGGCCATGTTTGTATCGCCAGCTATCAGCTGCCAAGACAACATCGCCTGAGCTAGTTAGTGTAGGTGTAATTAATCGGCAATATTTGAAGTGTGCCTACACTGAAACTAATTTTAGTTTCAGTGAGCGCACTGTTTGCCCCGTGCAATCACACTAAAAATAGCACCCCCGCAGTAAAATGCAGATGAGCAGCAATGTTGTTGATGTGGTCAGTGATGTCTTGCTCCCATTGACTTCAATGGGAGAGACATCGCCGCTCACCAACATTACTTGGACTCACCCCATTTTTTGGAAAATTACGACGAGGCAATCAATGCAATTTCCCGATGGTTCGTCAATGTTTTGGACATCGGGGCCTAAGTAAGGCTTTGGTTTACAAACATATATAAGATAAGGAAGCATGTGTGTATACACAAAGTGATAACATTATTAGATTTAATTTTACCTGCTAGCTCAACCTATTGTAATAGGATGTGGTTTCAAAGAACAAAACCAGCTGCAGCTGGTATAACAAGTCATTGGAAATACATTAATGGAAAAGCAATTTTACAGTATACTGTCCCTTTAAATGTTTTCTGTGTTCTGCCGTAAGGCTGAGGTTACAGCTATTTTTAGTGCTGTAGCATGTCTAGAACTAACAGGATTCTTTGGAGATCCAATGAATAGATAGATGTCCACAACATCTTTATGTATCTCTCCTTAAAAATGTAAAGGGTCACTAAACATAAAAAATTTCTAGATGGGGGCGGAGCTTGGCCAGCAAGGGAAATGGCTGTGTGATCGAATATCTCTTAGGCCCATGTACCCCAAGACCTAGCCACATCACAAGCAGTGACCTCCAAAACATTTAAAACCAGAGTCCTTAAACGCCCCAGTGACAGTGACAGCAGGGAAGAACTTGGCAAGTGGCTACGTACAGGCTAACCACAGCAACAGACCCAGTAACTTAGGACACTGAGACCCGGCACTCGTGTATGAGGAGCGACAAGCCCAGCGGAGCATAATTACAGAGTGCCGGTGCCGGGTGATCAAGCACAAAGTCAAACTTTAGCCGGCTGAAAGGGCATAAGTCCGGGGACACCGGTATAAAAAGCTGCAACATTGCTGGACCACGTGGCGCCGGACACTGAACCGCGGATCAACGGAGAGGCGCAGAATTGAGCAGTGCAGCTGCGGGCTGCCAAAACATCATTATACTGCAAAGGGGTAAGCGGAGAAAGATCAGTACAGTAGTAAGTGCAAAAATCACTTAAACAAGAGACTACACAAATATAAATTCATTAATAATAAGAGGGGGGAAAAAAAAAAGACGCAACAGGTTTCCAAATAAACTAAGAGGGGATAAAGAGGAAAACAAAAAGTGGGCTAACACACCCCTGATACAGACTATAAGTAAAGTAGAGACTGTGCTGAAGCAGCAGGATGTGTACACAGCCAGATTAAGGAGAAATAATATCCGCCACAGCTTAGACCTCGATAATAACGTAGCAGGCCACATTTCTTGTAGAAGAAGAACAACAGCAGAAAGGATTACAGGAAAGGCCCCCAGGGTGCACCTATAACTAGGTGCATAACCTCTTAAGAATACCCCATAGAACGTATTAACAACCCCTTGAACACACTATAAAATATGCCAGGCCGCAGGCCTAATAAAGTTGAGAATACACCACGATCTAGAATGCTGCAACAATACCTAAAGCCAATTGAAACACCCCTAGATGCCATATTAGCAGCCTCTGATGTTTACAATTCGCAAAATGTACATGCAGAAACATCAACACACAGCCCCAGCAACATAGGTCTTACAAAAGAAGATATTTTACCACTTTGTACCAAAAACGATCTCAAAGAAATAGTGTCAGAGGTGAACTGGTACGGGGATTTAAAGAAAGATTTAACACGGGTGACTCAAAGAGTTACCATATTAGAAGGGAGCCATAACACAATGGATACAGACATCCAACACATGTCGAGATTGGCATATGATCAAGAAGACACTATACAACAACTTTTAGAGAAAGTTGAAGACCTAGATAATAAGGGCAGAAGAAACAACCTAAGAATAAGGGGTATACCAGAGTCTATTCAACCTGTGGCGCTAGAGGGATGTCTGCAGGACCTATTCAGAACAATTAAAGGTGACAATAGTGCACCAGAAATAGTGCTTGAGAGGGCACACATAGCTCTAAGGGCAAAACCACCGCCCAAAGCACCCCCGAGAGATGTAATAATTAAGATGCTCCACTTTAAGGACAAAGAAGTGATATTGAGACACGCTAGAATGAGGCAAAATATTACACATGCAGGAAACCGGATCAAAATCTTTCAGGACCTTAGTCCAACAACTCTTCAAAAAAGGAGAGAACTTAGTTACATCACCAGCGCCCTGAGAGAACAGAAAATTGCATACAAATGGGGCTTTCCAGTCTGCATAATAGCAAACATAGGGAATACAACAACTATCTTCAGAAGAAAAGAGGATCTCCCACGCTTCTGCGAGGCCTTGCAACTTAACATCCAAGAACCAGAATTTGTGGAACGTACAGGAACAGACCCGCCACTTCGTGGGCGCAACTCACAGCAACCGACAAAAGGGATAACAGAAGCAACAGCCACAGTGTCACAGATAGAAGTAACGGAAGATGAAAATCTTGGGCATGCTGAATGACACAGTGCTCTATAACTTAGGGACAATTGCAACAGGGACTCTGATCTTAAACAGATGATAACAGGTCGTATGCTAATGATATGTATATGTTAATTTTTTTCTTATAGGTTAGGTTTGGGGACAGGGATACTGCCCCAATTGCATTATTTTGTATTGTACTGTATTGAATTGTTTAATTTATGCAAAATAGTACGGTAGCATAAGTTAATTCTTGAGTTAATTATTGAAAGTTGACAGGCCTAGTTGATTGTAACTGTGATCTAACTGCTGGGAAAAATTGTAATAGATAAACCTCTGTATTGTCACAGGTTAGGTGCAACTCACTGCTTCTTAGCCCACCCATACTACACACATAACACACAAGATTATAATAAACACATAGACTACAGATTCAGAAAATTTAGAGCCCTATTCCACCAGCTTCCCGTAGAGAATTAAATTACCGAGGCTTAGATCTCATTGAGGTAGAGTAACAAACTACTGACAAGAATATAGTACTCAAGTTAGAATCTGAACCATGCAGCCGAGATCAATAAAATTGATAACCATTAACGCAAAAGTACTTAACAGTCCAGAAAAACGTTCAATAGCCTTTAATCAGCTGCATAAAGCCTCGGGGGACATACTGTATATACAAGAGATGCACTTCAAGAAAGGAAGAGAGCCTAAGTTCATTAACAACAGGTATAAAACTGCCTTCCTGGCGTCAGGTACAACTAAGAAAGGGGGGGTGGGTATCTTTATGAGAAATAACATACACTTCAGCCTGACAAATATCCTTAAGGAACCCAATGGTGCATACATCATAGTGGTCGGCCTACTCTTTAACACTCCAGTTACACTTGTGAATGTATACTTACCAAATGTAGGACAGCAGTTGATGTTCAAACAAGTATCCCAGTTGCTATTGGAACATGCAAAAGGTATTATATTGCTGGGGGGAGACCTTAATCTACCATTGGACCCGATACATGACACCTCACTAGGTAAGTCTAGCACACCCCAAAAAGTGATAAAAGCCATACAAACACAGTTACACCAACTCAGACTACATGACGTTTGGAGGGCAAAGCACCCATACACAAGAAACTACACATTTTACTCCCACCCGCACAATATCTATACCAGAATTGACTATGTAATTACAGACAAATAGGTCTAGCTCTGGTCGAGGAGTCCACCATACTGCCGACTACATGGTCTGACCACGCACCAGTGCAATGCATGATTAAATGGTCAAACATGCCTATTAAACCATTCTTGTGGAGTTAGACAAACACATGCTGGACAACCCGTTGATAGCTGCTGAGATTGACGCGGTCATAGGACATTATTTTGAGGAAAACACAAGTAGAGACACCGCACCTTCAGTACTCTGGGAAGCGCATAAATGTGTAGTGAGGGGGGAGCTGATAAGATATAAAGCCAGAGAGAACAAAAATAATAGGCAATTTGTAAATTCTATCACATCACAAATTAGATACTGGGAGACGGAACTTAAAAAACAACCCGACTCTGCAGCTGTGTTAGGCAAATTGACAACAGTCAAAACAGAACTTAACACTCATATGATAAAAGAATACCAAAGGAAAGCAGACAGATTACAGCAAAAGTTTTTTGATGTCAATAATAAAACAGGCACCTCCCTGGCAAAGGCTCTTAAGAGGAAACAACTAGATGCTCATGTCCACACAATGACAGACTCAACAGGCAACACACATAAAGATAGTATACAATAGCTGACACATTCAGGCAGTATTATGAGGCGCTGTACAATATCCAGACGGAAAGCAAACAGGAGGACATAGAAAGCTTCCTAACAGATATACAACTTAACGCGAACTAAGCAGGGAAGACTCTGAAAAATTAGACTCACAAATAACCCCAGAAGAGATTAAAGCAGCAATCACAAACATGCCAAATGGCAAAAGCCCAAGACTGGATGGCATCAGTATAAAGTATTATAAGGCCTATATACACCACATGTTGCCCCCCCTGACAGCATTATTTAATTCACTACTCAGGGAGGGGGGATTTACAGATAACATGCTAGAAGCACATATTACGGTCCTCCCAAAACCAGGGAAAACTTTGGACAAAGCAGAAAATTACAGACCCATCTCGCTCCTAAACGTGGACATCAAAATATTTGCCAAAGTTTTAGCCACCAGAATAAACAAACACCTTCCCAACCTGATACACCCAGATCAAGTGGGATTCATCCAGGGCCGAGAGGCCCGAGACAATACCCTTCGGACATTCCAATTAACATATTACGCCCAATCACATAATCTGCCGATGGCCCTTATATCTGCAGACGCGGAAAAGGCGTTCAACAGAGTAAATTGGCTTTTCCTCAAATCTGTCCTCTACAAAATGAAATTTAGTGATACCTTTATCCACAGCGCGAGTAAAAGTAAACGGCATACTATCAGAAAAATTTGTAATCAGAAACGGAACAAGACAAGGACCCCCTCTCCCCCATACTATTTGCGATCGCCATAGAGGCACTAGCCCAAAGACTCAGAGAAGACAATTTAGTAACTGGAATCACCATAGCGAACAATAATTATAAGCTGGCGTTGTACGAGGATGATATCCTACTCACATTAACAAACATTAACTATTCCTTGCCCAGAGTATTAGAGACTTTTAAAGACTACGGGAAAGTATCAAATTTTCAATTGAATCTCTCAAAATCTGAATTGTTAAACATAACTTGTGACGCGGAGACTCTCGACAAAACATTAAGGGAATGCCCACTCAGAAGACAGAATTCCAAAATTAAATACCTAGGCATATACATATCACCCGATCAACAGGAGTTTTTTCAGGCTAACTACAAACACTTACGCGTTAATTTAGAGTTCTGCGTTAGCCGTCAAAAGCAGCGTTAAGGGGTCCTAACGCTGCTTTTTACCGCCCGCTGGTATTTAGAGTCAGTCAGGAAAGGGTCTAACGCTCACTTTCCAGCCGCGACTTTTCCATACCGCAGATCCCCTTACGCCAATTGCGTATCCTATCTTTTCAATGGGATCTTCCTAACGCCGGTATTTAGAGTCTTGGCTGAAGTGAGCGGCACACCCTCTACCGACAAGACTCCAGCCGCAGAAAAAAGTTAGGCGTTAAGAGCTTTATGGGCTAACGCCGGTTTATAAAGCTCTTAACTTCTGTGCTCTAAAGTACACTAACACCCATAAACTACCTATGTACCCCTAAACCGAGCCCCCCCCCACATCGCCACCACTCTAATAAATTTTTTTAACCCCTAATCTGCCGACCGCACACCGCCGCCACCTACATTATCCCTATGAACCCCTATTCTGCTGCCCCTAACATCGCCAACACCTACATAATATTTATTAATCCCTAATCTGCCCCCCCTCAACGTCACCGCTACCTTACCTACACTTATTAACCCCTAATCTGCCGACCGGACCTCGACGCCACTATAAAAAATGTATTAACCCCTAAACCACCTCACTCCCGCCTCAAAAACCCTATAATAAATAGTATTAACCCCTAATCTGCCCTCCCTAACATCGTCGACACCTAACTTCAAGTATTAACCCTTAATCTGCCGACCGGACCTCGCCACTACTCGATTAAATGTATTAACCTCTAAAGCTAAGTCTAACCCTAACCCTAACACCCCCCTAACTTAAATATCATTTTTATCTAACAAAATAAATTATTTCTTATTAAAAATTTAATCCTATTTAAAGCTAAATACTTACCTGTAAAATAAACCCTAATATAGCTACAATATAAATAATAATTACATTGTAGTTATTTTAGGATTTATATTTATTTTACAGGCAACTTTGTATTTATTTTAACTAGGTACAATAGCTATTAAATAGTTATTTACTATTTAATAGCTACCTAGTTAAAATAATTACAAAATTACCTGTAAAATAAATCCTAACCTAAGTTACAATTAAACCTAACACTACACTATCAATAAATTAATTAACTAAACTACCTACAATTACCTACAATTAAATCAACTAAACTAAATTACAAAAAAAACAAACACTATATTAGAAAAAAAAAAAAGATTACAAGAATTTTAAACTAATTACACCTACTCTACGCCCCATAAAAAAATAACAAAGCCCCCGCAAATAAAAACAAAATGCCCTACCCTATTCTAAAATAAAAATTTAACAGCTCTATTACCTTACCAGCCCTTAAAATGGCTTTTTGCGGGGCATGCCCCAAAGAAATCAACTCTTTTGCCTGTAAAAAAAACATACAATCCCCCCTCCCAACATTACAACCCACCACCCACATATCCCTAATCTAACCCACCCAACCCCCCCTTAAAAAACCTAACACTAAGCCCCTGAAGATCTTCCTACCTTGTCTTCACCCAGCCGGGTACCATCCGATCCGTCCAGAAGAGGGTCCGAAGTCTTCATCCTATCCGGCCAGAAGAGGTCCTCTAGAGGGTCCAAAGTCTTCATCCTATCCGGCCAGAAGAGGTCCTCCAGAGGGTCTGAAGTCTTCATCCAGGCGGCATCTTCTATCTTCTTCCATCCGGAGCGGGTCCAACTTGAAGCAGCCGGCGCGGATCCATCCTCTTCTTCCAACGTCCTAACACCGAATGAAGGTTCCTTTAAATGACGTCATCCAAGATGGCGTCTCTCAAATTCCGATTGGCTGATAGGATTCTATCAGCCAATCGGAATTAAGGTAGGAAAAATCTGATTGGCTGATTGAATCAGCCAATCATATTCAAGTTCAATCGGATTGGCTGATCCAATCAGCCAATCAGATTGAGCTCGCATTCTATTGGCTGATCGGAACAGCCTGTTGTAATGTATGCATTGCATTCATTTACTTAAAGGGACACTCATGCAGTTGTAAGACACTTTCCAATTTACTTTATCACATTTTTCACGTTCTTTTTATATTCACACTTTCTGGGGAACAAGATCCTACTGAGCATGTGCACAAGCTCACAGGGTATACGTATACTAGTCTGTGATTGGCTAATGTCTGTCACATGATACAGGGGGGGTGGAAAATGGGAGAAAACGCAATAAGCCTAATTATTAACCCCTAAACCACCATAGCCCACACCGCAATAAACCTATCCTAGTATTAACCCCTAAACCGCCGCACCCGGACCCCGCTGCCACCTACATTAAATATATTACCCCCTAATCTGACCCCCCCTACACCACCGCCACCTATATTAAATATATTACCCTCTAATATGACCCCCCTACACCGCTGTCACCTATATTAAATATATTACCCCCTAATCTGACCCCCCTACACCGCCGCCACCTACATAAAATATATTACCCCCTAAACCTAAGTCTAACCCTAACACCCCCTAACTTAATTATTATTTAAATAAATCTAAATAATATTAATATTATTAACTAAATTATTCCTATACAATTACCTAAACTATCTAATTCTATTGGCTGATTTGAATAGCCAATAGAATGTCAGTAGCTCTTATTCTATTGGCTATTCAAATCAGCCAATAGAATTACAGTAGCTCTCATCCGATTGGCTGATTTGAATTTGAAGGCTCAAATCAGCCAATAGGAATTCAAGGAACGCCATTTTTAATCGCGTACCTTGAATTCCTATTCAGTGTACAGCGGAGATCGTATGAAGAGGGTACTCCAAGCTCCATGGCTACGCGGTCTTCAGTTCCAGAGTTGCCAATCTTCAGTTCCAACGCCGCCGGTCTTCAGTTCCAGAGTCGACGGTCTTCAGCTCCCCGGTCATCGGTCTTGAACTCCTCCGCTCCGGCTGGTTCCTGGAAGAAGAAGAGGTCGCTGCTTGGAAGAAGACTTCACCTCCTGGAACAGGACCTTCTCTGCCGGTCTTCAGGACAGGTAAGGACCACTTGGGGGTTAGACTTAGGTTTTTTTAAGGGGGGATCGGGTGGGTTTTAGAGTAGGGGTGTGTGGGTGGTGGGTTTTAATGTATGTGGGAGGGGGTTGTTCTTTTTTTTACAGGTAAAAGAGCTGATTACTTTGGGGCAATGCCCCGCAAAAAGCCCTTTTAAGGGCTGGTAATAGAGCTGATTACTTTGGGGCAATGCCCCGCAAAAGGCCCTTTCATGGGCTATTTGTAATTTAGTTTAGGATAGGGAATTTTATTATTTTGGGGGGCTTTTTGTTTTATTAGGGGGCTTAGATTAGGTGTAATTAGATTAAACTTCTTGTAATATTTTTTTATTTTTTGTAATTTAGTGTTTGTTTTTTTGTAATATAGTTCAGTTTATTTAATTGTATTTTAGTTTAAATAATTGTTGTTAATTTATGTAATTAATTTATTTATTGATAGTGTAGTGTTAGGTATATTTGTAACTTAGGTTAGGATTTATTTTACAGGTAATTTTGTAATTATTTTAACTAGGTAGCTATTAAATAGTTATTAACCTAGCTAAAATAAATACAAAGTTACCTGTAAAATAAATATAAACCCTAAAATAGCTACAATGTAATTATTAATTATATTGTAGCTATCTTAGGGTTTATTTTATAGGTAAGTATTTAGTTTTAAATAGGAAAAATTTAGTTAATATTAATATTATTTAGATTTATTTAAATAATAATTAAGTTAGGGGGGTGTTAGGGTTAGACTTAGGTTTAGGGGGTAATATATTTAATGTAGGTGGCGGCGGTGTAGGGGGGTCAGATTAGGGGTTAACACATTTAATGTAGGTGGCGGCGGTGTAGGGGGTCAGATTAGGGGTTAACACAATTAATGTAGGTGGCGGCGATGTAGGGGGGGTCAGATTAGAGGTTAACACATTTAATGTAGGTGGCGGCAGTGTAGGGGGGTCAGATTAGGGGTTAACACATTTAATGTAGGTGGCGGCGGTGTAGGGGGGTCAGATTAGAGGTTAACACATTTAATGTAGGTGGCGGCGGTGTAGGGGGGGTCAGATTAGGGGTTAATAAATTTAATGTAGGTGGCGGCGGTGTAGGGGGTTCAGATTAGGGGTTAATAAATTTAATGTAGGTGGCGGCTGTGTAGGGGGGTCAGATTAGGGGTTAATAATTTTAATGTAGGTGGCGGTGGCCTCCGGGAGCGGCGGTTTAGGGGTTAAACACTTTATTAGGTATTGCGGTGGGGGATTGCGGTTGACAGGTAGATAGACATTGCGAATGCGTTAGGTGTTAGTTTTTTTTTGGAAGGCATTTTAGGGAGTTACGGTGCTCCCATACTCAGCGCAAGGCCTGCTACGGGTGCATTTTATGGCAAGGTGAAAATGGAATAAGATTTCTCCTTTTTCGTCACTTAAGGCCTTGCGCGGGATATTGGATACCAAATTGCGGCGGGTTTTATATGTTAGTCTATGGGGGAAAAAACTACGTCCGACGGGTGAAATATACGTGCCGCATTTATATGCGGCGCTGTATATAGGATACCAAACTCGTGCAAAAACCGGCATCGCCGGCTTTTGTGGGCGACACTGCATATCGGATGGGGCCCCAGATTTCTTATAGAATCTCACAAGCGCAGAGATCTTTAGATAATTGGGCCCTATGCGCTAACTATGACCTGAGTTACCCTAAATTAGCTAATTAGCTGACAAAAAGAAATTTGAGGAAAAATGTCCAAGTCACCTACTTTCTAAATGTAGGTCAATTGTAAATCCTGCCATTCACAACAAAATAATTAAAATATAAAGTTACAAAGAACATTTAAAGTACAATTTATAAGTAACAATAAAGAGATAACTTAAAATAGTGTTGGATAAGGGCCGCTATCCAGCAGTGAAATACAATTTACAAAACTAAAGTGTTTGTTTTGTAACTGCATTCAGTCCTAAAGATAATACCGAAAGAGAGATGTTCTAGAATTGCTGGAAAGATAATATCTTATTGCTTCTTTCCTGTTTTTGCTGTCTGAACTCAGAGGTGTTATTTCAGATTATTGCAGGGGGAAGGATAATTGATTGTTCCTTCACTGGAATGTGGATGTTAGCCAGATAAATTGCACATTGAAAAATAAACAGTGATATCTATAACTGAGGGATACTGATTGATTTCAACATTAAAATGTCACATGTTCATAATTTTCAATAATGTAATACATTTTTGTGATATGATTTTCTGTCATATTCAGTGTTTTCAATAAATACATTCAAATTATATGTATAAATCCAAATCTTGATAGCTGACATACTGGGGAGGGGTTAATTTTATATAGAAAATATTAACTCTCATCATAACATTTTTAATTTTTGGCTTAACGCTGCCCCTTTTTTCACTTTTTTACTCACTAGACGTGCACAGACAAAAATTTTTTTTTTTTTGATGAATCCATTGTTATGAAAAAAAAAAATGTTTTGTCTAGACTTGTGCGTGCCGAAAAAAATTAGTTTTGTTTCGGATCGATTTGGATGTTTTCGAAATTTGTTTTCGAATCGATTCGAATTCGGATCGATTCGAATGCATTATTTTCGGTTTCTTTCGGATTCATTCGGATTCGAATAAATTCGGATGTATTCGTTTCAGATTCAATTCGTAAATTCCGGAAGTTCGGTATGTGTTAGGTGGGATGTGCTGTGTATTCGACTAGTATTATGTACTGTAATATTAGGTGTAACCCATAGCAGAGTGATATAACCTAATATACAGTACAATACTAGTGTAATTGTGATTAGTCCATGGCCATCCGAATGTTACGAATAAATCCGAACTAATTCGGATTTATTCGTTAGATTTGGTGCTACAGTAATTCGGAAATTTGAATCGATCCGAATCTCCGAATTTGACAAATTCGTCCGAATTTAAATTCGGAACGAAACGAAACGTACATGTCTAGTTTTGTCCAAGATTAGTTTGGGTCAGCTAAATTCTGTCAAAATTATACTTTCGTTAACAGATATTCATTAACTCATTATTTCCTATGGGGAACATTTTCATCAAAGAAGCATCTGAACAGCATACATTTAAGATAGAAGATACAAGTCAGCAGCAGCACAAAAAACAAAAAAAAAAAAAAACGGGAAACAAGTTTTTTAAAAAAAATTTTATGGGGTCAGGATTGGCCAAACAAAAACAAAAGTAAGACCTACCTACTTATTGGCACAATCAAACAACTGACAATAAAATTGTGGGATATTTAAACCTTTTCAAGCCTGCAGAAAATCCTTTCCTGTCTCTAGAGTAGTATTTTAATAGCATGAACAAAGCATTTATTTTTCATTTCGTTTTTTTGCTGCCCCATTATTTGTTCCTTCATTTATTCATTAAAGTGCCTGTTCATTTTTTGTTTTGAAATAAATACTAGACATGTGCGTTTCATTTCGTTCCGAATCGAAATTTGGACAAATTTGTCAAATTTGGAGCTTCAAATCGATTCGAAATTTCCGAATTACCCTAGCAACAAAACTAAACTAATCCGAATGCATTTGTAACGAATAAATCCAAATTAGTTTGGATTTATTTGTTACATTCAAATGGCCATGGACTAATCACAATTACACTGCTATCTCTGTGCAGGACACAGTATGTAGCTGGTACCTGTGAGGTTGGTACTTAGGTGGGATGTGCTGTGCATTATACTAGTATTATATGTACTGTACATTAGGTTATATACCTCTGCTAGCTCTGTGCATATTGTGTAGCTGTCGAAAAATTCCAAATCGGTCTGACGCGAAATGAAACAATTTTTTCCACCGCGCACAAGTCTAATAAATACCAAAAAAACAATTTTGCTTTCATCTAAATCTGAATTCATATGTCTAGTATTTATCCTCATAAATTATCTCTGCAAATAAATTGCCACAAACTTGTTTTCAGGTCGCTGAAAAAAAGCCCTATTTTTTTACATTGCGCCAAAAAAGTTCTCAGCGATTACAGTTCACTTTCTCTATACTTTGCAAAAGGTGTTTGATACCATTTTTATCGAATTTGACACCTAAAGGCACTTACTAAAGTTCCGATCTGGCCTTTTTAACAATTTGTAATAATTCTATCATAACATGTGCAATACACAGACCACATGTTAGAGGTTTATTTATATACATGGTCTAGATTCATTAAAGCTCTACTCACCACTACTGTATAGTCTGTCTTCAGTGGGAAAGACACATTTTTAAATATGTATATGTATTTAATATATGCTATCCCGTACAGCTAATGGGATCTTCAGGAAAACTTAGAAAATGGAAATCAGGACCTCAACATCTAGAAATGGCGTGTAGTAATCACTTTTGAAAAAGTTTGTTTCTAATTTACACTCGCTTTGTTGTTATTGTCACTTTTAGTACATGTGACTTCATATATGGAATTTCATACAGGTTTGTGCCTTCATGACTAGGCTTTCAAACAGGATTGTGCCTTCATGTCTAGGCTTTCAAACAGGATTGTGCCTTCATGACTGGGCTTTCAAAAAGGATTGTGCCTTCATGACTGGGTTTTTAAACAGGATTGTGCCTTCATGACTGGACTTTCAAACAGGATTGTGCCTTCATGACTGGGCTTTCAAACAGGATGGTGCCTTCATGACTGGGCTTTCAAACAGGATTGTGCCTTCACGACTGGGCTTTCAATCAGGATTGTGCCTTCATGATTGGCCTAATAAACAGGATTGCGCCTTCAAGACTGGGCTTTCAATCAGGATTGTGCCTTCATGACTGGCCTTTCAAACAGGATTGTGCCTTCATGACTGGGCTTTCAATCAGGTTTGTGCCTTCATGACTGGGCTTTCAATCAGGATTGTGCCTTCATGACTAGGCTTTCAATCAGGATTGTGCCTTCATGACTGGGCTTTCAAACAGGATTGTGCCTTCACGACTGGGCTTTCAATCAGGATTGTGTCTTCATGACTGGGCTTTCAAACAGGATTGTGCCTTCAAGACTGGGCTTTCAATCAGGATTGTGTCTTCATGACTGGGCTTTCAAACAGGATTGTGCCTTCACGACTGGGCTTTCAATCAGGATTGTGTCTTCATGACTGGGCTTTCAAACAGGATTGTGCCTTCAAGACTGGGCTTTCAATCAGGATTGTGTCTTCATGACTAAGATTTCAAACAGGATTGTGCCTTCAGGACTTAGCTTTCAATCAGGATTGTGCCTTTATGACTGATCTTTTAAACAGCATCATGCCTTAATTACTGGGCTTTTAAACAGCATGATGCCTTCATGAAAGAACTTTTCAACAGTATCAAGCTTTCATAACTAGGGTTTCAGATATCAGAAAGATAGGAAACAACACCTAAAAGTGTTTAACAGTGCTTAATTTATGGCTGGTCCTGTACAAATTAAGTTACATACTGTACATGTACGTTGTATATAACATTTATTAATTAATCTAATTAATATCTTATAATTATATCCAACTAGATGTCAAACTTAATTGTAATACTAGTATAGAATTCAGACCAGTTTTAAAGCATCAGTATTTTTTCACATACACAAAAAAAAAATAATCAAACAATTAATAGCAATAATAAAGGGAAACCCATCTTTAAGTGCATGTGTTTTTTTTCTAAGATGTTGTAAAGAGTTGCAATTACAGATAAAATAAACTTATTTTTCTTATCTGAATCATACTTGACATAGATTCATTTTTTTAGTGTGTGGTAATTCATGGCAAAGTTTGCTGTGTTAGTGTAGGGAGGGCATTAATTACATGATAACACTGAACTAAATCATTTCTGACATCGTGGAAGCTAATTAGTGGGCAAAACATACTAAGGGTTCTTCGTAGCCCCTCCAGATTTTTTGCTTTACCAGGTTCACCAGTTCCTATGTTATTCTATGCAGCTGATTCACTAAAGCTTGCTCAAGTCTAAGTTGGACAGACATTTTAGCAAAGTTTGCCCAATGACTGCTATTAGCAGTTAGAAAAATAAGAATATATTAGAAAATCAAATCAATATATTTCAAGAATATCTCATTTAACATATATATAGTATAATGTATAGATTGTAGTTTATTCTCTTTAAAAGGAAAGTAAACACCTTGTAATAACAAGACACTTATGTTCTATTGCTATACCATAACATATGTAGCAGGGTTAACCTTGATAAGTCTACAGTGTTCTTTTTTAATTTCTGAGAATTAGAAAAGCCACAATTTTCAGAGCTAAATTATATTTAAATGTGCTAAATAAATAATACAACTATAATGCAAGGTTGTTAAAACTAGTGGAGCGCAATGAATTAATACCACAGTGTGTTATCTTTTGTGAGCCGTTGCACAAAGATAAATGCACAATCTCGTAAGTGGATGTTTAAATATTTTAACCAAAGCATTTTAATTCAACCAAAACTTGTTTAACACACAATATATGGATAGCGCTGCGGAATCTGTTGGTGCTCTACAAATAACCGATAATATTAATAATATGGATAATGCAGGGATCACTATGAGTGCTATTATTGGGCTAATATCTTAAAGGGACACTAAACCCAATTTCTTTATATGATTCGGATAGAGCATTCAATTTTAAGCAGCTTTCTAATTTACTTCTGTTTTAAATTTTTCTTTGTTCTCTTGCTATCTTTATTTGAAAAAGCAGGAACAAAAGCTTTGGAGCCGGACCATTTTAGTTGAGCACCTGGGTTGTGCTTGCTGATTGGATGGCTAAATGCAGGCACCAATCAGCAAGCCCTATCTAGGGTACTGAACAAAAAATAGGTCGGCTCCAAAGCTTTCATTCCTGCCTTTTCAAATAAAAAAGAAAACATAATAATAGGAGTAAACTAGAAAGCTGCTTAAAATTGCATGCTCTATTGGAATCATAAAAGAAAAAATGTGGGGTTACTATCCCTTTGCAATTATTGCGCAGCCTCTGCTTTGTGCATCTCTGCTTATTGCTCGATTAAAATCAGCACCGAAATAGAAGTCAGTTATGTGAGGCTTATGATACGTGATGTTAGCGCACCTTAGACTTTCTCTCAAGAGCTAAAAAATAATATGATTGCAAAAAAGAAGCATTATTGCCCTTGAACAATGTTACCCCACAATTGTGCACTCCACTTGTAATGTAGGCCTTTCTATTAAAATATCATGATGTTTACTGTCCCATTAAATTAAAAATAAATGCAAATTGTCATGTTATAATTAAATACATTTATTTATGATACTTTTTTTACACTACTAATAATTTCATATTATATTTTTAATTTGCATGTATGGTGGAGCATATATAAAAAAAATCAATCACCTAGATTTAGAGTTCTGCGTTAGCCGTCAAAACCAGCGTTAGGGGGTCCTAACGCTGGTTTTGGCTGCCCGCTGGTATTTAGAGTCAGTCAGGAAAGGGTCTAACGCTCACTTTCCAGCCACAACTTTTCCATACCGCAGATCCCCTTACGTCAATTGCGTATCCTATCTTTTCAATGGGATCTTTCTAACGCCGGTATTTAGAGTCTTGGCTGAAGTGAGCGTTAGAAATCTAACAACAAGACTCCAGCCGCAGCAAAAAGCCAGGAGTTAAGAGCTTTCTGGGCTAACGCTGGTTCATAAAGCTCTTAACTACTGTGCTCTAACACTAACACCCATAAACTACCTATGTACCCCTAAACCGAGGCCCCCCACATCGCCACCACTCTATTAATTTTTTTTAACCCCTAATCTGCCGACCGCACACAGCCGCAACCTACATTATCCCTATGTACCCTTAATCTGCTGCCCCTAACATCGCCGACCCCTATATTATATTTATTAACCCCTAATCTGCCCCCCCAACGTCGCCGCTACCTACCTACAATTATTAACCCCTAATCTGCCGACCGGACCTCACCGCTACTATAATAAATGTATTAACCCCTAATCCGCCTCACTCCCGCCTCGCAAACCCTATAATAAATAGTATTAGCCCCTAATCTGCCCTCCCTAACATCGCCGACACCTAACTTCAAGTATTAACCCCTAATCTGCCGACCGGACCTCGCAGCTACTCTAATAAATGTATTAACCCCTAAAGCTAAGTCTAACCCTAACCCTAACACCCCCCTAAGTTAAATATAATTTAAATCTAACGAAATAAAATAAATCTTATTAAATAAATTATTCCTATTTAAATCTAAATACTTACCTGTAAAATAAACCCTAATATAGCTACAATATAAATAATAATTATATTGTAGCTATTTTAGGATTTATATTTATTTTACAGGTAACTTTGTATTTATTTTAACCAGGTACAATAGCTATTAAATAGTTATTAACTATTTTATAGTTACCTAGTTAAAATAATTAAAAATTACCTGTAAAATAAATCCTAACCTAAGTTAGAATTAAACCTAACACTACACTATCAATAAATTAATTAACTAAACTATCTACAATTATCTACAATTAAATCAACTAAACTAAATTACAAAAAAAACAAACACTAAATTACAAAAAACAAACAAACACTAAATTACAAAAAATAAAAAAAGATTAAAAAAGATTACAAGAATTTTAAACTAATTACACCTACTCTAAGCCCCCTAAAAAAATAACAGAGCCCCCCAAAATAAAAAAATGCCCTACCCTATTCTAAAATAAAAATTGAACAGCTCTTTTACCTTACCAGCCCTTTAAAGGGCCTTTTGCGGGGCATGCCCCAAAGAAAACAGCTCTTTTGCATTTAAAAAAAACATACAATACCCCCCCAATATTACAACCCACCACCCACATACCCCAATCTAACCCAAACCCCCCTTAAAAAACCTAACACTAAGCCCCTGAAGATCTTCCTACCTTGTCTTCACCACGCCGAGTATCACCGATCCGTCCAGAAGAGGGTCCGAAGTCTTCATCCTATCCGGCAAGAAGAGGAGATCCGGACCGGCAAACATCTTCATCCAAGCGGCATCTTCTATTTTCTTCCATCCGGTGCGGAGCGGGACCATCTTGAAGCAGCCGACGCGGATCCATCCTCTTTTTCCGACGTCCTAAATCCGAATGAAGGTTCCTTTAAATTACGTCATCCAAGATGGTGTCCCTCGAATTCCGATTGGCTTATAGGATTCTATCAGCCAAACGGAATTAAGGTAAGGAAAATCTGATTGGCTGAGAATCAGCCAATCAGATTCAAGTTCAATCGGATTGGTTGATCCAATCAGTCAATCAGATTGAGCTCGCATTCTATTGGCTGATTGGAACAGCCAATAGAATGCGAGCTCAATCTGATTGGCTGATTGGATTAGCCAATCGGATTGAACTTGAATCTGATTGGCTGATTCAATCAGCCAATCAGATTTTTCCTACCTTAATTTTGATTGGCTGATAGAATCCTATCAGCCAATCGGAATTCGAGGGACGCCATCTTGGATGATGTCATTTAAAGGAACCTTCATTCAGACTTAGGATGTCGGAAGAAGAGGATGGATCCGCGTCGGCTGCTTCAAGATGGTCCCGCTCCGCGCCGGATGGAAGAAGATAGAAGATGCCGCTTGGATGAAGATGTTTGCCGGTCCGGATCTCCTCTTCTTGCCGGAAAGGATGAAGACTTCGGACCCTCTTCTGGACGGATCGGTGATACCCAGCATGGTGAAGACAAGGTAGGAAGATCTTCAGGGGCTTAGTGTTAGGTTTTTTATGGGGGGTTTGGGCTAGATTAGGGGTATGTGGGTGGTGGGTTGTAATGTTGGGGGGGGTATTGTATGTTTATTTAAATGCAAAAGAGCTGTTTTCTTTGGGGCATGCCCCGTAAAAGGCCCTTTTAAGGGCTGGTAAGGTAAAAGAGCTGTTAAATTTTTATTTTAGAATAGGGTAGGGCATTTTTTTATTTTGGCGAGCTTTGTTATTTTTTTAGGTGGCTTAGAGTAGGCGTAATTAGTTTAAAATTCTTGTAATCTTTTTTTATTTTTTGTAATTTAGTGTTTGTTTGTTTTTGTAATTTAGTGTTTGTTTGTTTTTGTAATTTAGTTTAGTTGATTTAATTGTAGATAATTGTAGATAGTTTATTTAATTAATTTATTGATAGTGTAGTGTTAGGTTTAATTGTAACTTAGGTTAGGATTTATTTTACAGGTAATTTTGTAATTATTTTAACTAGGTAACTATTAAATAGTTAATAACTATTTAATAGCTAATGTACCTGGTTAAAATAAATACAAAGTTGCCTGTAAAATAAATATAAATCCTAAAATAGCTACAATATAATTATTATTTATATTGTAGTTATATTAGGGTTTATTTTACAGGTAAGTATTTAGATTTAAATAGGAATAATTTAATTAATAAAATTTATTTTATTTTGTTAGATTTAAATTATATTTAATTTAGGGGGGTGTTAGGGTTAGGGTTAGACTTAGCTTTAGGGGTTAATACATTTATTAGAGTAGCGGCGAGGTCCGGTCAGCAGATTAGGGGTTATTACTTGAAGTTAGGTGTCGTTGATGTTAGGGAGGGCAGATTAGGGGTTAATACTATTTATTGTATGGATTTTGAGGCGGGAGTGAGGCGGATTAGGGGTTAATACATTTATTATAGTAGCGGTGAGGTCCGGTCGGCAGATTAGGGGTTAATAATTGTAGGTAGGTGGCGGCGACATTGGGGGCGGCAGATTAGGGGTTAATAAATATAATATAGGGGTCGGCGGTGTTAGGGGCAGCAGATTAGGGGTACATAGGGATAACGTAGGTTGCAGCGGTGTACGGAGCGGCAGATTAGGGCTTAATAATAAAATGCAGGGGTCAGCGATAGCGGGGGCGGCAGATTAGGGGTTAATAAGTGTAAGGTTATGGGTGTTTAGACTCGGGGTACATGTTAGGGTGTTAGGTGCAGACTTAGGAAGTGTTTCCCCATAGGAAACAATGGGACTGCGTTAGGAGCTGAACGCTGCTTTTTTGCAGGTGTTTTTTTTTCAGCTCAAACTGCCCCATTGTTTCCTATGGGGGAATGGTGCACGAGCACATTTTTGAAGCTGGCCACGTCCGTAAGCACCGCTGGTATTGAGAGTTGCAGTGGCGGTAAATATGCCTGTACGCTCCCTTTTTGGAGCCTAACGCAGCCCTTCTGAGAACTCTCAATACCAGCGTTGTTTAAAAGGTGCGGGGGGAAAAAAGCATGCGTAGCTAACGCACCCCTTTGGCCGCAGAACTCTAAATCTAGGCGAATGTTTTTATTTCATACTGTTTTATATAAAATCATAATTGTTATTATTATTATTAATTGAGAAATGTTACGAACATGGGATATTTACAGTTTGAAAATACTTTAATTAGGACAGGTATGAAGGAAAATGGTAAACAGTCACATTATTAACCCCCTCTTTCCAAAGGAAGGTCAGAAAATTAAAGGGACATGAAATACAACATTTTGTGATGCAGAAAAAGCATGCATTTCAATTTTTTTTTTATCAAATTTGCTTTGTTCTTATGGTATTCTTTGTTGCAGATATATCTACGTAGGTAACGGGCTCAAGTCTGAAGCATTGCATGCTAAAAAGTGCTGCCATCTAGTGTTCTTACAAATGTACACCATTCTTGCAAAACTGCTGCCATATAGTGCTGTAGACACTTGCATGCTCCTAAGCTTATGTCCCTGCTTTCAACAAAGAAAATGTGATGATAATAAACATAGATTGGAAAGTTGCTCAAAATTGCATTTTGGGTTTTATGTCTTTTTAAAGTATTTTCATTTTTTTTGCTGCATGCAGCATTTATTGAAGCACACTGAAATTCTTCCGCAGTTAAAGGGACATAAAACCTAAACATGATTCGGAAAGATTATACATTTGTAAACAACTTTCCAATTGATTTCTGTTATCAAATTTGCTTCATTCTCTTGGTATCTTTAATTGAAGCAGCAGCAATGCAATCCTTGGAGCCAGCTGAACACATTTGAAAGCCAATGAAATAGGGCATACAAGTTCAGCCGCCAATCAGTAGCTAGCTCCAAACTCCTGAGCCTATCTAGATATGTTTTTCAACAAAGGATACCAAGAGAATGAAGCACATCAGATAATAGAAGTATATGGTAAAGTTGTTTTAAATGTTATTCTCTACCTGAATCATGAAAGAAACATTTTGGGTTTCATGTCCCTTTAACAATTTTACAAAAAAGATTTCCCTGTGACGAGCGCTTCTGTAGACATGTGCAGCATTGAGAAATGCTTACAAATTCATACATTTTCAGCCAACGCTTGCAAAATCCTTTTGATCAGGATGAGTAAAAGTAAATATCGTGTATACAGAATATTTTATAGTTGGTCGTCATCCAAAAAACTCAGAAGGTGTTGGGAGTAGTGGGGAGTTGCATGACAACTTTCTACCAAGATAATTATTTTATCGGCATTCTTCCCTCAAAGTCTGATAACTCTGTGAGGGGCCCCACAAGATTTTTCTTTAACCTTTAATACAAGACATTAAATGTTATGCCATTGCATGTAATTTTACCTGGTAAAAAATAATTTATTGGCATAGTTTATTATGCAATCATCTGAAAATAATTCTACTAATTATATATATTATATGAATTTGTTGAAAAGACTTTATTATGAATAGAAAAATAATTATATATATATATATATATATATATATATAATTATTTCAGGGCCATTCATACTTTATTTGATTACCATTATAGTCTGTAAAAAAAGCGTTTTGTCTAAGATTTATCTGTTTTTGTATTTCCTGATTATTTATTTGATTGGTGAGGCACCACATTTGCTATGAACACATGAAAGTAAACAAATTATTATTATTTTTAAATCCTGTTATTTGTGTACAATAGGCAAATATTCCAAAATCCCTTGCGCTATAATGTCCCATTAAGCCGAATAGGATTCCATGAATTATACTAGGAACTATTGTCCTTAAAGGGACAATAAAGACAAAATTAAGCTTTCATGATTGAGATAGAGCATACAATTTTAAACAACTTCTAATATTAACATTGCTTTATTATCTTTCTTAACCTTTGTTGAAGATGCAGCAGAGCACTACTGGGAGCTAGTTGAACAAGAAACAATCGTCTGTAGCCAATATTCAGCATCTAGCTCTCAGTCTATCTATTTATCTATTGGGTACTTATAGATCGCAAACTAATCACCTCAAGGCGCTAAGAGGAGTGGATAGGAGGGGGGAGGGGATGGGCGTTCAGTCGAAGAGCCAGATTTTGAGGTCCTTTCTGAACTTTGTAAGGGAGGTGGATTGTCTGAGGTACAGCGGGAGGGTGTTCCATGTCTTTGCTTCCATGTGGGAGAAGGATCTTCCGCCCACTGTGGATTTGATGATGCGGAGGATGACTACGAGTGCTTGGTCGGCTGATCGGAGTTGTCTGGAGGGGATGTAGAAATTTACGCGGTGGTTGATGTATTCGGGTCCGATGTTGTGTAGGGCCTTGAAGCATGGGTAAAGAGCTTGAAGGTGATTCTCTTGTTGATGGAGAGCCAGTGAAGGTTCCTTGGGTGTTTGGTTATGTGGCATTGATGAGGGATGTAGAGGATGAGAATAGCTGAGGCATTCTGGATACGCTGGAGTCTTTTTGGAGTTTGATGGTGGAGCCGCCATATAGTGCGTTGCCGTAGTCCAACTGGCTGCTGACGAGAGCATGGGTGACTGTTTTCTTGGTTTCGGTAGGGATCCACTAGAAGATTTTCCATAGCAGGTGGAGAATGTGGAAGCATGTTGAGGTGATGGCATTGATTTGTCGGTCCATGGAGAGTGAAGAGTCCAGGATGAAGCCTAGATTTTGTGCATGGTCGGTTGGGGTTGGAGGGTGACCAAGGGCTGTGGGCCACCAGGAGTCATCCCATGCAGATTTATTGGGTCTGAGGAGGAGGACTTTAGTTTTGTCTGTGCTCAGTTTGAGCTGGTTGTCATTCATCCAGGTGGCGACTGCTGTTGTGGACGTTCTTTTTGGTGGTGGTGGGATTTCGGGTAAGTGAGATGATTAACCTTGTGTAGTTGGCATTGGAGACGATGTTGAGGTTGTGGCGTCGGATGATGGCGGCAAGAGGGGCCATGTAGATGTTGAAGAGGGTGGGGCTCAGCTAAGAGCCTTGCGGTACACCGCAGTTGACTGTTGCGGGTTTTGAGGAGAAGGGCGGGGGTCCTACCCGTGAGGAAGGAGGTGATCCATTCCAGGACTTTGCTGCGAATGCAAGCGTTGTGTTGGCTGGTGCAGAGGGTGTTGTGGTCGACAGTGTCGAATGCTGCTGAGAGGTCTAGGAGGATGAGGGAGGCGATTTCTCCTCTGTCAAGAATGGCGCGGATGACGTCTGTGGCGGCGAGGAGGACGGTCTCTGTGTTATGGTTGCTTCTGAAACAGGATTGGGAGTGGTCCAGGGTGTGGTTGGTCTCAATGTGGACAATAAGTTGCAAGTTGATGGATTTCTCTGTGACTTTGGCCGGGAAGGGGAGTAGAGAGATGGGGCGGTAGTTATTCAGTAGTGTATTGCTGCATAGTATATGTACAAATGCTTATCAACAAAGAATGCCAAGAGAACAAAACAAACTAGATAACAAAAGAAGATTTGAAAATGATTTAAAATTGCATGCTCAATCTGAATTATGAAAGTTTAATTTTGTCTTTACTGTCCCTTTAAGGACAATATTTCATATTATAATTAATGGAATCCTATGTACTTAAAGGAACATTAAAGCCGAAAAAATGAAATGCTCTAATTCATTACAGCATGTCATTTTAATTATCATTCACTCCATTTATCTGCTACAAATCCGAGCACAGGTTGCATAATATCCACAGAGTGGCGGGGTGCAAGCATCAAAGCGGAGGAACAGATAAACCAAAAAAGAAGAATAGGTGCTGCACACAAATTAAAAAATAGAATTTATTTCAACAAATTTAAAAAATAAAATAATATATAGCCAAAATCTATCTAACAAATAGCACAAATCTATCTAACAGAGTTGGGCTATATCTATTAGCATTTTTTTTTAATTTGTTAAAATAAATTCTATTTTTTAATTTGTGTGCAGCATCTACCCTTATTTTTTCATGTAATTTTAACATTATTGCCCCTGCAATGTGATGTGTTTAACAACAACAAAGGGGGTTCAACAAATAGTTAAAAGGAACATGGTACACTAGATAAATGTCTTGTAGATGATCCATATATATAGCCCATTTGTAACAATATATAGTTTTGCTTATTTTAAAATAACTGTACCGATTTTCAGACTCTTAACCAAGCCCCAAAGTTTTAGATGCATACTGATGTCTACAGATTCCTGCTGGCTCCTGTTTGTCTAATGAGTCTTTTCATATGCATGGGAGGTGGGGTGTCTGCTCTTCCTGCTTTTCTCAGCCCCTTTCAGTGGGTGTCCCAGCCTCATTAACAGTGCTAAACTGGGAGCTTCTAAGTAAGTTTTGAAAAGGTTTTATACTGGATTTTTAGATCAGTATCTGTGCATAATTTTTACTTATAGAAGTGTCTATTACATGCAGTTAAATGAAAATTGGTGACTTCTGTCCCTTTAATGTACAACTCAGAGCCACAGAAACTGCCACTGACACAATCAGCAGTGCTAGTTTAACTCTAACAAATGAGAGCAAGTCATTTTTCCACAATAATAGCCTCTTAAAGGGATGTTAAAGGAAGGATCACTAAACACAGTAGAATTGCAGATGTACCACAAAATGCATATCGCACATGCTGGTAGGAGCTGGTTTCTCATAAAGTGTGCATATAACAAGACTGCGCATTTAGATAATGGAACTGAATTGGAAAGTTGTTGTTTTTTTAATTGTGTGCTCTACTCGAATAATGAAAATTTTATTTTGACTTACTGTTCCTTTAAGGGATAGTGTACTGTAAAATGTTCTCCCCTTTGATGTGTTTCCAACTATCCATTTTATCTGCATGAGTTTAAAAGAGTGATACATCTTTTTTCTTTATTTTGACATTTAAAAGAGCAATCCTCTGCCTATATTAACATTTTCAAAAGTGCAGTAATGGCTACAGAAAAGAAAAGATATATAAACAGAACAAATAAGCTTCCCATTGGGGGTGGGAGAGAAAAAGCCCATCAGTTTATAAAGTTGTGTTCCGGGATTAGCTTTAAATACAATTAATTTGTATGTGCTGCTTAACTGAGTACACTGTCCCTTTAACATCACAATGTAAAACAGAAAGACTGTTTTGACATTTTTCTGAATCCCTTTTCTATATTGTTACAGTTGTACTGCAGGTCAGTAGTGGACCTACTCAACAGAGGGCCCTGGTGCAAAAAAAATTCAAGTTAATTTACTAGTAATCAATAGTAATAATAATACTAGACCTGCATAATGATTCTAGAAAGATAGGTAAAAAATGGTATCATGCATTAGGATTGTAAACATTCTGCACTTGCCTATGTATAATTTGGGTATAAAAGCCCACTTATAAAAATATCCTCACGTCAGTTATTCTGGAAATGCATTGTTGTATATCTACTGTATATCTATATCTATCTATCTATCTATCTATCTATCTATCTATCTATCTATCTATATATCTATATATATATATATATATATATATATATATATATATATATATATATATATATATATGTTCCTATTTTTCACCTGAGCCTTGCAGTAATTAGTCCTATCAATAGTAAGTCAGCAAGTTGCTAGTATGCAACTTGAAAGTCCAATCTTTAGTTTAATAAAAAATAATCAGGTTTAAAACTAATGCCATTGGCAGCTAAGTGTTCATTTTAAGATAGATCTTTAACTGATTAAAAGGACATGAAAAAACACATTTTTTTTCTTTTATGGTTCAGATAGAAAACTTTCCAATTTACTTCTATGATCTAATTTGCTTTGTTATCTTGCTATCCGTTGTTAAAAATAACACTTAGGTAGGCTCAGGAGCAGCAATGTGCTACTAGGAGCTAGCTGCTGATTATTTGTTCAGCTAGCTCCCAGTAGTGCATTGCTGTGTCTTCAGTAAAGGATACCTAAAGAACTAAATAAATTAAATAATAAAAGTAAATGTGAAAGTTGTTTAAAACCGCATGCTCTATCTGAATCATAAAAGACAATTATTGGTTTCATGTTCTTTAAACATCTGGGTCTGCCTTAAAAATAATATTTTTTTGTGATAACTTCAACCTGCAATTTTTTTAAAACCAACGTTGCACACACAATCAACTCAGTACAAACTAAACTTAAAACAACCAATCAGGTTCCAGTTTAAAGGATTCCCTTTGAAAGTTGGTCAAATTTCAATGTTTGAAATCTCAGGTAAACTCAACTCACTTAAACATTAGTTATAGCAGATGAATTTGAGTGACTTTAGATGACTGTTTTCCTGCTAAAACTTCAGCTGGACATTTGGCTTTTACAGTATAGACTACTTTGTTTAACCACTTTAATGCAAATGATGTCCTGTTGTTGCATTGCATCATAAAGTGGCAATCACTGATATACAGCCATTTCGGGCAATGCCCCCACGCTACTACTATTATTGGTGGCCAAGGCTTCAGTGGGAGTGCTGGTGATGTCACCACAAACATATGATGATGTCACAAAGGGGCAGTGTAACAGAACTTGCAAGGGAGCTGAATAGGGAACTTATTCAAACCCCTCAATCTCAGCTCCCTTAAAGGGATATGAAACCCAAATTTTTTCTTTCATGATTCAGATACAACATGCAATTATAAGCAACTTTCTAATTTACATATATTATC